>NC_056759.1:397500-750833 GCF_018687715.1 Carya illinoinensis
GATGAAGGAAGTAGTGAGAACTGAAATTTTGAAGCTCCTTAATGCTGGAATTATATATGCTATTTCAGATAGTTCATGGGTAAGTCCAGTGCAAGTTGTACCAAAGAAGGGTGGAATGACGGTAGTGAAAAATGACAATAATGAGTTCATTCCTACAAGAACGGTCACGGGATGGCGTGTATGCATGGATTACCGCAAGTTGAATAAAGCAACAAGGAAGGATCATTTTCCACTTCCATTCATTGATCAGATGTTGGATCGATTGGCTGGGTACTCCTACTATTGTTTTTTGGATGGTTATTCGGGGTATAATCAGATTGCTATAGCTCCTGAAGATCAGGAGAAGACTACATTCACATGCCCCTATGGGACGTTTGCTTTTAGGAGGATGCCCTTTGGATTGTGCAACGCCCCTGCGACATTTCAACGTTGCATGATGGCTATCTTTTCTGACATGGTGGAAGATATAATGGAAGTATTTATGGATGACTTTTCAGTTTTTGGTACATCTTTTGATCATTGTTTGCATAACTTAGCTCTTGTTTTGCAGAGATGTGAAGATAAGAATCTGGTCCTGAACTGGGAGAAGTGCCATTTCATGGTTCAAGAAGGGATCGTGCTGGGCCATAGAGTGTCATCCAAAGGAATTGAGGTGGATCGAGCCAAAATTGCAACTATAGAGAAACTACCACCTCCAAAGAATGTGAAGGGAATCAGAAGTTTTCTGGGACATGCGGGATTTTATAGAAGATTTATTAAGGATTTCTCTAAACTCACTAAACCTTTATGTAATCTTCTTGAGAAAAATTCTGCATTTGACTTTGATGTTGTTTGTTTGCAGGCCTTTAATGCACTCAAGGAGAAGCTAATTTCAGCACCAATTGTGATTGTGCCTGATTGGAGTCAACCTTTTGAAATTATGTGCGATGCAAGTGACTTTGCAATTGGAGCAGTGTTGGGCCAAAGGCGAGACAAGCTGTTTAGAGCCATCTATTATGCAAGCCGGACATTGAATGAAGCCCAGTTAAATTATACAACAACTGAGAAGGAGATGCTTGCCGTGGTGTTTGCTTGTGACAAATTTCGGTCCTACCTCATTGGGACAAAGGTGATAGTGTTCACTGATCATGCAGCACTTCGCTATTTGTTTGGCAAGAAGGATGCTAAGCCTAGGCTAATTCGTTGGATCCTCCTTCTTCAAGAATTTGATTTGGAGATTCGCGACAAGAAGGGAAGTGAAAATTTAGTGGCTGACCATCTCTCTCGGTTAGAGTAAGAGGAAGAAAGACTAAATTCAGTGGTCCAAGAGGCATTCCCTGATGAGCAGTTGTTTGCATGTGAGATCAAGCTTCCGTGGTATGCTGATATTGTTAATTATCTAGCTTGTAAGGTTTTACCACCTGATCTTACTTACCATCAACGTAAGAAATTTTTGCATGATGTGAATCACTATCTTTGGGATGAGCCTTTGTTGTTCAAAAGATGCCCTGATCAAATCATTAGAAGATGTGTGCCGGAAGAAGAGATGCAAGACATCCTTCATCATTGCCATTCCTCATCATATGGAGGACACTTTGGAGCCACCCGTACAACAGCTAAGGTACTTCAAAGTGGGTTCTTTTGGCCTTCCATTTTTCGTGATAGTTACACTTTGGTGAAAACTTGTGACCGGTGCCAACGTATGGGAAATATTTCAAGGCGTCATGAGTTACCATTGAAAGGTATCTTAGAAGTTGAGTTGTTTGATGTTTGGGGAATAGATTTTATGGGGCCTTTTCCGCCTTCTTTTGGTTTTGCATATATCTTGCTAGCAGTTGACTATGTGTCAAAATGGGTGGAAGCAATTGCTACAACAACAAATGATGCAAAGGTAGTGCTCAAATTTCTGCACAAGAACATATTCACAAGATTTGGCACTCCACGAGCTATTATTAGTGATGAAGGGACTCACTTTTGCAACAAGTTATTTGAGAATCTTCTGTCTAAATATGGTGTGAAGCACAAGATAGCACTTGCTTACCATCCTCAAACTAATGGTCAAGCTGAAATTTCAAATAGAGAGATCAAGAACATCCTTGAGAAGACGGTCAAAATCAATAGAAAGGATTGGGCGAAGAAGCTTGATGATGCTTTGTGGGCATACCGTACAGCCTTTAAAACACCTATCGGGATGTCTCCATACCGATTAGTGTTTGGAAAGGCATGTCATCTTCCTGTAGAGTTGGAGCATAGAGCTTATTGGGCTGTGAAAAAGTTTAACTTTGATTTGAAGGCAGCAGGTGAAAAGCGACTTCTTCAATTGAATGAGATGGAAGAGTTTCGGAATGATGCATATGAAAATGCCAAGATCTATAAAGAAAGGACGAAGAAGTGGCATGATAAACAGATTCTTAGGCAAGAGTTTGCTCCAGGACAACAAGTTTTACTCTTCAATTCACGACTCAAACTCTTTCCGGGAAAGTTGAAATCAAGATGGACGGGACCTTATACAATTCATGAAGTTTCCTCTTTTGGAGCAGTAGATTTGAAGGACAAGACTGGGAACATTTTCAGAGTTAATGGTCAGAGATTGAAGCACTACTATGGAGAGCAAATGGAGAGGAACTATGCATTTATTCCTCTTGGAGATCCTAATTGATGATCATTGAAAAGTCTGGCTGTAGACTTTAAAACAAGCGCTTATGGGAGGCAACCCATATATCTATCTTTCTTTCTTTCATTTATTTTATTATCTTTATTTATTTAAGTTTTAATAAATTAATTTTTAATGCAGGTATTTAGTAAGAATAAAGAGCTGGACAATTTTTAAACCTCGGAAGGTTCACCATGAAACCAGGGAAGTTCCTTTATTTCTTCAATCCTTTTTACTTTTGCATCACAATGAGGACATTGTTTAGTTTAAGTTTGGGGGTGTAAACTCCTATAATCATTTGATCCTCTTGTTTTCTAAGTCTTGGGTTGTTGATGGGTTGTTTGAGTCTCTTACCAAGCATGCATTGGAGTAAGATTGAATTCTCTATGACTCTGAAATTTGTGATTGAAGATGGTTTTGAGAAAAATTTTCAAAAATTTCTTTTATGTCAAGTGAAGTTTTGTGGGTACTTTGGTTTAAATCTTTGACCTTGAACACAATTGAGCACATAGTCATTTTTCTCTTATTCCATTTTGCTTATGAAGAGAAGAAGTTGAATTAATTGAAAGAGGGAGGTTCGATTTTGCTTTGCTCTAGAATCCGTTGATGGGTCCTTGAGGCGAAATCCTAGTTGAGACCAAATATTAGAGAAATGATCTAGGCACTTCTTTGGCATAACCAAAAAGCTTTCCCAGCTGTCCTAAATGTCATGCCATCATTACATGGTGTGTTTCCATAGTCAACCCCCTTGAGCCTTCATGAGCCTTTATTAATTCTTTAAACTACATAAACCATGCCTGCTCTAAGCCTGAAAAACAATGAATCTACCGTTGATAGTTTGAGAAAATACTTTGGTGGAGAGTTACATTTAAAAGAGAAAATTGGTTTCATGATGAAAAGTATTATGTTTGCTTTGTTTGATCAAAGAAAAAGAAGAAGAAGAAAGGAAGTGTTAAAAAAAAAAAAAAAAAAAAAAAAAAGAGAAGAAGAGGAAAAAGAAAAAGAAAAGAAAAGAAAAAGAAGTCGCCAAGCGGAATATGAATTACCTCAAATTTTGTTAAGGGTAGTGTTGGTATTACATCAGTGATTACAGCAATAATAATGCCACAAGTATGAGCATATTGCCAAGAAAGAGCTATGATTTGAATCATGAGAGTTTCTCTTTTAATGTTCTTTTCACTAAGTATTTTTCCAGTTTGATTTAATTTCCCATATCCAGTTCTTTCTTAACCCTCACCCTGTGGCCTATCATTACAACCTTAATAAAGACCTTTTGATCTTTGATTTTGGTGTTGACTACATTAGTGGAGAGGATTTCTGAAAATTGGACTTATGGGGTTAAGTTTTAAGAGAATTCTTTTGATTTTAGTTGTTCTACTTTTATCTGAGTTTGCAGGTGGTTTGAGGTTAAATTGACTATATCACACACACACTCAAGGTCTTAGCTTTAGGTTGAAGTAAACGCCTAACTCTTGCTTGACAAATTGCAAAATTTTTGATTGATTTTCTTGCTATCTTTGATGTTAAAAGAGTAAGATACTAGAGATGAAATCTAAATTCATAAAAGCTTGGTGAGTGATGATACTTCTCTTTGGGGTCGAGTTGATATTGCCTAAACTATCATTTGTTTTTCTTTTTGTTTGAGGACAAACAAAGTTGTAAGTTTGGGGGTATTTGATGGCTTGCAAAATTTCATATTGCAGATTTTACAAGTTCGCTCGAGCGGAGGCTTTTGGCCGCTCGAGCGAATTCAGGCAGATTCAAACGCTCGACTGCCGCTCGACAGGGAGCTCGAGCGGGTTGCTGAAAAACGAAGATCGCTCGAGCGGAGACATTTGCCGCTCGAGCGAAATCAGGCAGAGTCGAACGCTCGATGTGCGCTCGATAGGACGCTCGAGCGAAATCAGGCAGAGTCGAACGCTCGATGTGCGCTCGATAGGACGCTCGAGCGAAATCAGGCAGAGTCGAACGCTCGACGCGCGCTCGACACCCCGCTCGAGCGAACATCGTATTTTGACAGATTTTAGGTTTTCCGCCGTGGGACCATATAAAAGGCCATTCTTCACTCTAGAGCCGCGGTTTTTGACTGGAGAACACTCTTTGGGAGAGAAAAATATAGCTAGAGGGATTCAAATCATTTGTTTTGGAGACGGAATTCCAATTTATTGCACGTACGTTGGATTCATACACGAGCACGGACGGGAGAAAGGCGTTGAATCGTTCCCTTGAGCTTTTGACGACCAGTTGAGGCTGCAAGGAGGATTTTTCAGTGTTTATTTTCTTCTTCCCATCTTCTCAGAACAATTATGGTGAATTCGTTTATGTTGAATTCCAATTCTAGCATGAGCTAAATTTTCTTCTTTCTAGGAAAACGATGTAACCTAATTCCGAACTATGCTTGTTTGTCCATGCTAATTTAATGCAATTCTCTATTTGTTTATCTGATTTATTCTGAGTTTAATGCTTCTAATTAACTGGCCATTGATTAGATGATTATTAATCTTGTGATTTGCTATCGAAAGAGGGAATCATAGGGTAGATCTTGGATATTTCAGCATAGGTAAGTATAGAGATCGAAAGACTTGTATGAACCTGTGTAGTAATTAAATCATTGGTCTTATTGCGTTCTTGATTATTTAATTTGCATACTCTTGTGTGAATTGATAAACTAGAATCACTTCCAATTGACTATCGAAAGAGGCTTTTGGATGAATTAGAGATTTGCTAATAGACAAAAGAGGTTTAAGTTAAATTAGCTGGATGAGAAAAGCATAGTGAAGAATTATGGTGAAATCGATTTCCTAGAAGGTTTCTTCCCCATTGAATTTGATCTTTGAAAGTCAGTTTTATTTTCTTTGCTTATTTCTCTTTGAGTTGATCTAAGTTTATTTGCAACTACAAAAACCTTAGCGATTCCTCTAGATAAAATTGAGATTAGTAAAATTTTGGTATTTGGCAAGAGTAAGGTACCAATCCCTGAGGACGATACTCTACTTATTACTTTACTATAAAACTACGATACTGTGCACTTGCAGTTTTGCACCGGTCAGTCATCAACAAGAAACAAGCTATATTAGTTTTAGCATTATGCATGGTTTTGTTTTCTGGTTAATGTATGTGTTTTCAACCCCAACTTGGCTGTGATTTTAATTACTTTGTGTATTTGTAATAATCAACATGTTCTGTCAATTTTTCTTATTATATTGTTTTCCTTCAACATGTAATGAGTACTCTACCTATGTGTCTCCCATGTATATTACTTGTGTATAGGGGTTGCACCATTGCACTTATTAATAAAATCTTCTTACTTAAAAAATAAATAAAAGGAAATTCAGTAACAGAATGTATTTAGAGAAGTTCTTTTTAGTGACTAACAGTACTGTCTTGAGGCTATTGGAAATTGGACCAGTTTATCATGTTTGAGATGAGATTCTATGTCTTCTCCCTCTAATTCTAAAATGTGTATAAAGAAGTTTTGGAAAAATATATAAATCAATAGAGTACAGAACTTAGTTACAAACAGAACAAAGGACAAAGGTTAAACCACAGATGTGGTTCTTTGGAAAAGTAACTGATGGTTAGCAAAATGAGTACTTGATGTCTGATGTAGCCAAATAATCACATGAAAGGATCAGATGAAGTCATGACTTCCTATAATAGCAAACCATTACTCAAAACCATGTGAATGAAAGTTACTGCTTAGTCACATACAATGTGGGATAAAAAATGGAAGAAAATGCAAAAGAGGAGAATGTAGAAGAGCTTGGAAACATCAAAATCTATATAGAAATATAAGGGACACAAAGTGCAGCTGGTAAATGCCAAAAAAAAAAAAAAACTTAACAAAGTGAGTTGCTGAATTAAACAATTTATTTCATTAATATCATATTTCTAGATACTATATATGCATGTGAAACTACAAAATTTATTATTTCAACCCAAATTATCTTAGCTGATAATTACTAGCACATACCCAAAAAAAAAATGGTATAATCACCAATATACATATATATCTATATATATATATATATATATATATAAATGGAGGCATTCAAATTAATGGGACAGAAAGACATGCACTTAAAATTTGCATGGATTTTGATACATTCCTAGACTTAGAAGCCCTGGGACAAGTTTTGAAAAATAAATTTCTTTATAATTGAAAAAAGTAAGACTCTAACTTTTATGGGACATGTTTATGACAATATCAAGACTCAAGATATGACAACCAAAACAGAGATGAAGTTAGAAACAAGTACCACAACTTTCTATACTAGAAAAACTTAGCACTATCTCATGGCTAGTGAATAATCTCTTTTGGAAATGTAGAATAAGGCCAGATAAAACTTAGCACTGATAATATATTGCTGTCTGGACTGTATTTGGAGGATATGGAAGGGTGATAGTGTTAATATAAGGCGAGAAGATAGATGGCTTCCATTAACTTGGCAATCACATATAATCACTTTTTCTTGCAGTGTACATATAATCACTATTTCTTGTAGTCTACATTAATGCCTATATAATTAATGATATTACTTGCTCTCTCCATCTCTCTCCCTCTCAAAAAGCCTAAAGTGTTGTCTCCAAGGGTATGTTTCTTGGAAATGCAGAGCCGGAGAAGCTAGAAGAATCAGTTAAAGCAGATTTCTATCATTTTTCATATTAAAAAAAAACACATTCAGAATATTAGTTTAGGCCTTCACTCCTACATAAACTAGAGGGCTGAACCATAGACAAACTTAACCAAGCCCAATTAAAAATAAAAATATATTTTTATTTTATACCTAAACAGAACTTAAAAAAAAAAAAATATCAGAGCACCCCTCAATGTATGTTAGTTTGTGTGACAGCCATAACATGATAATACTTCTTCATGAATATTCTTAACTCCAAGAAGAAGATGTTTGGAAGAAGCATATTCTTGGGCTTCAAAAAATACATTATGGTGCTAACAGAAATTAGTTTTCAGGAATCTCACAACATATACAGCCCAGTATTCTTCCCCAGCATGCAGTCCTTACTTTCAACAAACTTTGTTCCTTGTTGCAACGAGTTTATATAAAATGCTTCCCATATTTTTCTCTCTTTTGCTTGGAAGGTGAGGTAGTAGAGTTTGAAAGATATTCCCCATTACGTAGGATGTATTAAAAGCTGTATAGAGCCATGAAGAGAATGGTATGCTAACTAGTAAATTTTAAGAATCTAGTTATCTGTTATTGTGCTCCCACCCTATTTCAGAAGAAAGTTTATTTCTAGCATCAATTAAGAAAGTGTGAAAGTTTATTTCTAGCATCAATTAAGAAAGCGTGACATGAACACAAATAGAGTTTTATTACAAATTTTGATGATTTCCTAGTATCAAATAGATCAACACCCCTAATTTGATGGTAGGATTTTTAAGCTTAATCAAATATTACATATAAATTTTCGTCAAATTACTTGCGCAGGAAAAAGACCAACATATCGTTTGAGGACAGTCCAATTTATCAACCAGATATAACTGTTAATGCATGAATGAATGAACATCAATGAGAATTATACATAGCAATTCAGTTTCAAAGAACAATGTTCATATAACAACAGTAGAATTCACATGCAAAGTGAATAGAGACAGTAATATGTTTTAATAATCCTCAGGAATGAATATTCTTCATCAAATAGTTTTATATTGGTAAGAAGAAATACCTGGCAATACATCCAATCTGAGAGAACGTCTAATTAACAAAGGAAGTTGAGGATACAAGCGCAAAGCTTCTACAACAATAAGTCTAATGTACCTAAATATGTGGCACGTAACACATTTTGTTAAACTTTCAGCCTCTAATAAAGGGTGCAAAAGAGCAAAGATAAAGCAATTACGGCTGTTTAAGATCTGCTTAGCAAATTTAGAGGCTACTCAAACTAGACTTAAGCTGCTGAATATTGATCATGATAAACCCAAAGATAATCTTTAAGAACATGCATGCATATCTACAACCAAAACTGCAATCAGTAATATATAGACACTTGAAATCCAACTGTATTGTCGATTTGGGGATTGTGAAGTGTAGGCACTAACTATTGTAACTCTGTAAAATGATAGGAGAATATATATTGATTATCTATATCCAAGTAGTACTGTTAGTACTAAGATGATATGTATCTCTTTAGATCAAAAAGTACTCTTGGGGTTTAGATAGGCTGTATCAAATCACTGTTATAACAACATTGAACAAACTTAAACCGTCCTCTATATAAGCCATATATATTTGTAGTTCAAGGAACAATATCTACATATCAATGTTACGACAACATTGATTTGACTAATAACCTGACCCTTCATCACTAATTCTATATATAATTAAACCATTTATAATAATATGTAGAATTTCCATATCTTTCACCACTTGCATTGAATACTTTTAGTTTTAGCAAACATTGACAAATGTAATGATGATCAATAAATAAATTGAAAGACAATGTTGAGTTAACAAATGTAAAGAAAGCTACATTCTTGACTTCATCAGTGATTAGGAGTTTTGTAGTTGCAAAACTTCAAAGATTATTGATGAGGAAAAGAAGGTTTCACATGCTTCATTAATGAATGACACAGAGAAGGCCATATTGGAACTAGCAAGAATTAAGGTCAAGCTGAATGCAGAGAATGTTGATATTTGTTACCCTCCAATTTTTCAAAGCGGAGGAGATTTTGATCTGAAATTGAGTGTTTCAAGCAACCATGAGAACCTTTACTATGATTCGAATAGTGTAATTATATGTGCATATCTTGCTGCTCTCTCAGTAGTTGAGAAGGATGCCCTCAAATTGGCTGCAAGCATGACTAAAACTGTAGGGACTAGAATTCGCCTCGAGTTTCATGAGTCGGGTCTTAGTCTTAATGCTAAGAATGATCGAATACTAAAACCAGTGCATAGTAGTTAACGTGTCACTATTATTCCATAACTTGCAGGTTGAGACCAACAACCCAAAAACTCAGAAATTCTAGGTGTTGCTAGCTGATACAGTTATTGTTGGTGAAGAGTAGCCAGAGATTGTTACTCTATCAAGTTCCAAAGCTGTGAAAGATGTAGAGTATTCTTTCAATGAGGATGATGAGGAAGAAGATGAGGGGCCAAAAATCAAAACAGAGGCTAAATGTAGTATAGCAACACTGGCAAAAGCGACTTAGTGTATTCTGTCAATACTCTTTTTTTTATTCTGTATTGCAAGGCTGTTATGCTCTTTATATTTACGTTGTTTGGGGTTCATTGGGTTATTCCCAGGAACATTATTGAAGTAAATTGATTAAAAAAACAAAAATTATTGAGGTATATCCCCTTTTTTGTCTATTGTAGCCCCTTCTTTTGTCCCTACTTCTTTAATATTCCTTCATTCTCTGTGTGTGTGTCCAACAGTAATATATATAAAGGGATGTGCCTTATGTGCTTCTTCAGCTTGTGAAAAATCAGGAGTTTAGATAAAAGGAGCCATATGGAACCAACACTTGTGGTGCTTCCCTTGTGAGCAGTTGCAGAATATTCATATAAAAAATAATCACATGTCAATTGCCCAGATGGGCTAGATTTTTTTATACTTTATGACACTAGCAAGGTTCAACCTTTGGAATGATACCCCACTGTCAACTCCATTAAAGATGATAGATTGGTGTTGTAAACACCATAAACACAATAGAAATAAGTAAAATAATGTAAAGCTTTATTGAACATATTTAGGGTGGTAGAAAGAAAGATGAATCAAAATACAAAGAAGCAATGAAAATTATAGAAACTAATATAGAAACTAGACTCACAAATCTTGCCCAGATAACCCTACTGCATAAAATGGGTTCTCCATATAGCTTCCAAACATGGATCAATACCATTCAACTACTAAATTCTAGTAGCTATATACATATGTCATACATATGCAGCTATAAAACATCGTTGATATATAAGTAAAGATTGAAGGTTTGTTATGACATATACATAGAGAAACAAAGTGACATGAAAGTGCCAAAACCTTGAAAGAAAGTGATCAACAAGAGTATATATCAAGTGCCAAATAAAAGAAATCTTTAAATCACAAAATGAATTTCAGAACAAGCTCAAGTCCTTTAAGAGAAATTATTCATCCCCGGTACAAACAGAAACAGCCAAAACTCCAGAGAAATCAAACCCTTTTGAGTCTAATTATTTCATTAACAAATTATTTTTTCTGGATGCTGGATATGTAAACTTCATATCCAGTGTGCAATCTCCAATCACGTCACTAGGAGCAGATGCAAGAGTTAGTGAGCTTATTGAAGAAGATTTAAGGATATGGAAGAAGGGAGATGTAGTGAAGGAGCATGTCAGTAATGAGGAGGCTTCATTGATATGTAGTTTACCTATCAGCATAGGTGGGGGAGGAGATAAGTTAATCTGGAATTGCAGTGAGACTGGGGAGTTCTAAATTGGGAGTGCTTATTAATTGGCTAAAGAGAGGAAAAGGAAGCAAAGGAAGAATGTTAGAAAATCAAAGGAAAAAATGAAGAGAGGTGGGGGAAGATAAGGAGATTAAAGTAATGCAAATGTCATAAAACATTTCCTATAGAGGGCAAATAATGAATCATTATCAACTGAAGTAACATTTGAAGAAAAATGTTAGTAAAAACCCTTACTGTCCAATCTCTAGTTGAGAAGAAGAGACAGTAATACATGTACTATGGAAATGTATAGCTGTCATCAATATTTGGGCAATTGCAAGTAGTAAGTTGCATAAGTGGGAGTTAACTAGCAGATTTTACAGAGTTATGGATGAATGTTATCTTTGTTTAAAAAGAATAAATTAATTATGTGATGCACATGTAAAAATTTAGTGTTGTAAGGTGCATGTGAGAAAATGTCTTAAATCCACACAAACAAGATAAAGTAGCAACCAAAGATTCAAGGTCAACAAGAAGCTCAAAACTTACAAACAACTCTCTTTTGTTCTTTAAATCATATAACATCAGATTAACATCAGCTACTCAAGCCTTGAGTTTCATATTGAACTTGGTTTCCATTTATTTAAGGTGTGATTCTATCTTCTTCTTCTTCTTCTTCTTTTTGGGGGGGGGGGGGGTGTGGGTGGGGTGTGAATATATTGCTCTTTTCATAATTTGTTAACTATAGACAACAAGGGTTGTTGGTGTTTCTTGCACTAATTTGCTTGCTTGTATTTGGAGAATAAAATGGGTCAAAATTGGAACTTTGAAAGCTATGAGGAGATTTTGTTGGGATTTATAGAACCATATATGATCAATAAATAAATTTAGTCAAGCATTAAAAGTACACCCAAAAAACAAAAAAAAAAATATGCAACACACATCAGGAACTAAATAAGTACATGAACATATTTGAGCAAATATATTATAGAAGTTGGCTTAGTCTTATTTTATACTCCACTTGACAATACAATGACCCCACTTAAACTAAACATGCTAACCCAACACAAGCATCTCAAAAATACCTTGCTCTCCATTTCCAACTTTTGAAATTCATTCAAATTTTACCTCAAGTCAGAAAATAAAGTCACCCACCATCACTTACACACACAACAGCTGAAATAGATGTAATTAATTACTTGAATATTTGAAAACGTGGCATGCCGTAAGAGGAAACATCAAAACTTGGATTAATAACAGATATTTCTGAGATTTCAACACTACAGTCTTGAAATAAATGGTTGTGTCATTTGTTTAAGCATTTCAATGGGCATGAATTAACAAATAAGCATTTCAATGGGCATGAATAAACAAATTCCTGCTGATCCCGAAGTTATTCAAGGTACTTTGTATGTATATAACTTGTAAGGCATCAATCTTATGTTTTAAAAAGATACTATAATAAGATGATCTATCTTAAGCAATAAACAACTAATTGGGATGTGACATCTTTTTTAATTATAATTCCTGTCTTGTTTGTTTGGTACCTTGTATGGGAAGATTTGATGAAAATGTTTCTTGTCTTCATCTTTATCATGTGCTCAACATATATAACCAAAAAGAAGGTCATTGGTTTTAATATTAATTTTATAATCCAAGTACTCCAAAGAACATATAAATATTTCTACGACAAAATTATTTATAGGATAGAATGCTAGCTAGCTACATCATGTATGTAGCGCGAGGTTTGACTAAAAACATTAAAAATTGCTCCCTCCTAACAGACATCAACAGAAAAGACATAAATAGAATGTTTCAAACCTGTGATTACATGAATTGATGAGTTAATTGGTCTTTGAAAATTAGGGTAGTGGAAAAGGAGACATTTGAAATCACAACTATCTAAAATTCAAAGACAACATCATCTTCCTTAGCTATTATATCAGTTTTATATAAAATAAAAAATTGTTGAATTAACTATCTGGTATCCCACCAACATATTTGCCCCAAATAGTTTTTTCATTTGCACAAAAGTGACATCCTAGGTTTGCTACTTTCATGGTCACTGCACCCACCCAACACAGAGAAGCAAGACAAACAAAAAGTATTTGTATATTATTGAAATTAGTTTAATGTGATGTTATTTTTCAGAAATTAATTCATATTATGTCTAAGTTTACTATGTTTAGTCTTTACCATTATTAGCTAAACTGTTGGAAGTTGTCTTTCTGATTTAAAGATGTTGTGAGTCTCAATATAAGTATATATATCAGATTATTGAGAAATGAAGAGCCAGAACATTTTAGAATCAATCTTCATGTTGTAGATTGAAGTTTCTCTCAAAACTGGCTTTGTTTTCATTTTGTTATTATGAACACAGATTCATTAGTCTTGGGGCTATTAAATAAATAAAAATCAGAAAAAGGCAGTAAGTTCTATTAAATTCCTGTCAATTTTGGTACCACTATATTCAGAATTTTGTACCATCAATTTTTTGCAAGATTTTCTTCATAACTTTCTGCTTACATCCATCACAATGGATGTTAACTTTGAGAACAGATTTTTGCATGCACAAGCAAGCTGCCGAAAAAAGAAAAGAAAAGCATAAAGCATAGGTAAATACTGTGACGCCCCCAAATTCCGTTTGGGATCGGACTGACATTTGAAGCGTCGAGACATGCAACACAAGGTTACCTGCCCCCGTTCATGACATATAAGATGCAATATTCCTAACATACATCTAACAATATGCAATATTCGCAGCGGATAAATTTTTTCTTTAGCAATACTATGCACCAAATTGAAAATATCTCAAATACTTAAAACATACTTCATACATAAAAATCCATTGAACAACTAAGATCACAACACTAGTCCAAAATGGTTATGATCCAAAAAGTACTAGAGATGCAACTCAATCGTACAAGTAGTAATTTACGTTAATTACTATATTAACATTTATGTCGCACCGTCGCTTAGTCAACTGTGTCTAGTTGATCAGCTCCTGATTTTCCTTCAGGTCCTGTAACAAGATCTACCATTCGGGGGGAATGGTAGTTGGGACTACCAAAGTGAGATTTGATTACAAATCTCAGTAAGTTAACAAAAAAACTTCCACACAAGCTAATAATGCATGGATGACAGTAAAAACATAAATGCATAATCAAATTCATAAGTAATTAAAGTATAACTTGGCGTACAACATAGCATAATTGACATAACTTAAATTGAAACATGAACTGAACTTGACTTGACATGAACTTGATCTGAAACTTGACTTAGCATGAACTTACTTTGAAACTTGAATTAACATGAAAAATACATACTTCACAGTTGTTGTGGCCCCATGTATTCTACACAAACTTGACTTAACATGAAAAATACATATTCCACAGTTGTTGTGGCCCCATGTATTCTACGTGTAAATACATACTCCACAGTTGTTGTGGCCCCATGTATTCTATGGAAACTTATTCTTTAACTGCTTAAATACATACTCCACAGTTGTTGTGGCCCCATGTATTCTACGTGTAAATACATACTCCACAGTTGTTGTGGCCCCATGTATTCTACGGAAACTTATTATTTAACTGCTTAAATACATACTCCACAGTTGTTGTGGCCCCATGTATTCTACGTCTCACAATTGCTGTGTCTCACGTAGTGTACGCGCCACAATTGCTGTGACCCCATACATAAGTAATCAAGATGAAACGTGACTGGAATATGAAATGACTGAAGCCCTGATGTAACATAACGTGACTTGAACATAACTTGAAATACATGACCAACTTGAGATAGAAACATTTCGTAACATGGCATAACATATAATAGACAACATATTTAACATGACATACTTGCAACAGTGAATATTACATGACTTGACATACATGTAATATATGACATACTTAACATGACGTACTTGTAAGGTACAGTAATACATGACAGAATATATTATGTAACAGATAAAAATTTGATGACAGAATAAATTCTGTATAATAGACAATTACGTGATAACTTGGCATGGCATGACATATATGATAACACACATACATACATTGTAGTTCCTTTACTTAATACACATACACAATAGACTGCTAGTAAATTAAAAGCTAACTTACCTCGATCTCCGCATTTCTTATAAAACTTTAAGTGCGATCACGAGGAACTGTAATTAGTGATTCTAAAAGTTAGAACTAAATCACTAATAATTTGAAATATGGAAAATACTAACTTAAAAAGTAAAATTTTCATTTTACTCTCTACATGTGGGAAAATGACCGTTTTACCCATAACTTAAGCATTTTGCATACTAACTCCAAAAGTTTCCAAAATTTACATTCCTCATGTAAATTTTGTCCTAAACTTAAATATCAATTCAGAAAAATTTAAAACAAAACACAACTATAAAGAACACACTATGGCCGAAACATCCATAGGCCATTTCCCTTGATTTTTGTTGCAATTCCTTCCAATTTCAAAACTCATGCTTAAACCAAAATTTTACAACAAACATCTTCCAATCCTAAGTTCAAAACCATACTTAAAACATCCATTTAGAAAAAGCTAATAATTAACACCAAACTTTTTTGTAAAAAGATCTAAGCACTTAAATCACAAGTTTTGACCTTAAATCAAAACATCTCCAAGAATTTCAAAAATCAAATCTTACTTCTAACATATTCATAATATCATCCTAACATCAACCATGATTTAAATCATCAAACTAAAGTCACCAAAATCACAAAATAACATTTGGAGTTTTTGGTTTTACACTTAGTCCAAAAACAGAAACTTTTTCCTCAACTAGTTTTGATAAATCTCTTGATCTATGACTTATAAATATATGATCTTCAAACCAAACCATCACATGGTTTAAAAAGATGTCCTAAAACATATATAAACTTCTAATTCAAGATCACATGGTTAGAAATTAACCAAAAGATAAATTTAGCCGAGAATATCCACACTTTGGCTTATCTGAATATCTCTTTGCATAAAATTTCATATCTTTGAAACTAACATCAAATATCTTCAAAATAATAATATAACATGTATATAAGATGCTTAGGATCCTCCAATAAAATTATTAAAGTCATTAGAATAGGTTTAGACCACCAAAGAGTTAAACTTTCTCAAAACAGAAACTGTTTTTCTTCTTCCAGTTTCTAAGTTTCTAAATCTAAGAAAATCTTTCATTAAACCTTTAATCATGCAAAAATCCTTAACCAATAGTCACATATACATGTTAGCAATACTCCATAAAAATTTCAGACCAATATCTATCTATTAGCTTGGTCAAAAACTTCAAACTATAACATATTCTCCAGTTTATCTTCCAGAATGACCTTTTTATAGTTTATATAATATTTGACTGACCAAATGATTTTCAAATGGAAAAAATAATATATCCATGTAAACTAGACTAAAAAAGGAACAACTTATATGAAGGAGACTTTATGATAAAATACTTACAAAAGCTTCGCAATGAGCGTGCAAAAGAACTCCTAAAAGCTGTCCGAGAGAAAGTATTTGATATTCTTTTAAATGAACGTGTAAATGAAGATAAGTTTGTAGGTGATGGCTGGAGCTACTTATGGATGAGATAAAGAAGATGATAAGGCTGGAGTTGAGAGTTGAGTGTAGTTTTCTCCTACCCAAAATATCTATAAAAGATTATTTCATAATATTCTATCTAATAATATATACAAAAAATCAACTTAAGATATTTTTATCTAATAATATCTATAAAAATCAACTCAAAATATTTTTACCTAATAATATTCACGAAAATTATCTCAAGATATTTCTTTTTATCCAATAATATCTACAGTTTTGAACAGACATTTTGTCCGAAAATATGAAAAAAATGTTATTGCGCCATAAGACTTTAAATAACCCTCCGAGTCAATGGCACAAACCATAATACATTTTGACATTTCTAACTATCTCCAATAATAAAAAACACACTTCTGATACCATAGTAAATAATAACACTAACTATGTAGTTAGACAAAAACCTATACGATTAATGGATTTGTGAAAACTTATGGGATTTTCACGAGATTTATAAAGTTAATAGAAATTTCACAATTGAATTTCTAGCGGGCTGTTACAAATATCATTCAAATGGAATCAAATACCAAGATAATTAGCTATTATTGGCTTTGGGTATAACATGGGGCTATCAGAAGGAGGCCATAAGATAAAATGCATCCAAACACAATACAATACAGAACAAGTTCATTCAGAACATGTAGAAATAAGCAAATTTTCAGATACATGGAGAATATTAATAGGATCATTATACTTGAAAAATATTAATAAAATAAGAAAAGAAACAACTAAAACTGAAAAATACCTGTCCATACACAAATACAAAACTATTGAATCTAGCCAAACAATTTTCAACAAGACCCCCTACAAGCTCGAACATATCTTGCTGAAAATAAAATAGAATTATTTAGCATTCAACACCAACAACAGATTAAAAAGTGATTAAAAGATGTGTGCGGAAAGGTAAAAACAGAGAGGGTAGAGTCTGTGTGCGCTTGAGTAAACCAGAACAGGGAGGGTGAGATCAGAGAGTTGGAAGGTTGATAAAAAGCTTACCAGCGTGAAGAGAACTATTGGAGACGACACTATAGAGATTCAATCAACCAAGATGAACAAGATGGTTCTAGGGTTCAAATCGCACAATCACAAAATCAGAAATAGGATTCAATTTGATCACAAAAATGGTAGAGAGAGGAAGAGAGAGTGAAAGAGAGAATGGCTCACCGAGAGGAGGTGGTCGATGGCGAGAGTCCACGTCCACCTGAGGGTTTGTCGCACGGCAATGACAAATAAGAAAAAAAATGTAGGAATGAAAATCGGAGGAAAAATCGAAATGGTCAGTTGCAGTAAGAACGAAAATGAAGAAAGGGGAATCGGGATATCTAATTGTACGAGGAAATATCTGAGTGTACGAGGGAAAATTGAAGGGGAGAGGAGGAGAGAAATTAAAATTGTCTGTCGCTTTTAAAAACATTCCCAACGATTTAAGTTTTATTGCAATACAATATATACCATTTGCAGCCATTTTTTCCATTGTAAAAAGTGAAAAATTGTTGCAAAAGTCCAGTATAGATAATGTGGCGAATTTTTTCGTTACAAAAAATAAAAAAAGTCGCTGCAAAAAACTAGTTTCAAAACTTAATGCTAAAATGCAGCGGCAACATTAAAATCATTGCAATTGATAACCTATTACAGCGATTTTATTTCCAACAATCTTAAAATCGCTGCAAAAGATTTTTTTTCTTGTAGTGATATATATATATATTAGAGGGTCGGTAAAAGGAAAAGAATTGAAACAATATTTTTTAAAAAAAGAAAAAGAAAAAGAAAAAAAAAACTATAACAATATTTTTAATTAATCTTTCCGACTTATGCATACATGAGTAACAAAATCAATAACATTATTAATTAAGCTGAAATAATTAGCTTCTTTATATGGTCCATATATATATACTTCCGTACGTTTATGCATTGCAGCATTATAATTTAAAAAATAATATGGCCGATTCACGCCATTCACCAATTTACGTTATCCTTTGCCCGAAAGAAATGCGCGCATATATAGATAATTTGTTTGATGTTTAAATATTATTGGAATCGCATGTAGTCAGCATATATATATATATATATATATATATAAGGCATGATGCATGCTAGCTGGCGTCCTAGCTCGGAAATCAAGGCAAAAATACATATATATATATATATATATAAATAATAAATACTTTGATCGATATATCCCGGCCTCATCATGTATTGCATGTATCTTGTTGTGAATCGTGATCATGATCCATTAAGCTCTCCACTCCACATCCATATTTTAATTGATTTTAGGCTTTTGGCATCGACCCAATATGCTGGAACCACCTACTCATGATCATGTATAAATTTGTGATTGAATGCATAAGCGCGCGCGTATCAAAACTATATATTAAAATATTTATAAATCTACAAAGTTTGTTTTATAAGAATAAAACAAACTTTGTAGATTTAAGAATATTATATTTAATAAAGTCACACAAATATATTAGTTTAGTGTAAAATAAACGTTTTTAGAGGTGAACAGTAATCACGTGGGCTTATAATTTTCCGTTGCAAGTTGAAGCCTGCACTAGTACATGACGAGAACCTCGTGACACCCAACTACACCCCAATGCCAAAACCACAGCCACGGCTCTCTCTCTCTCTCTCTCAACTAACAAGTATTTTTGTACAGAAGAAGATAAGGGCACAAATACCGAATATGGTGCTTTAACAATTTATTTTGCTACCGATACAAATTTAAATTAACAATAATATCCCAACTCTCTTAATGATTTATTAGTTAAACAAAAAATCATAACAAGTCTCATTCTAATTAGGACTATTCATCCACCCAGCTCGAGAGTAGCGCTTTCTAAAATGAGAAATTTCAAATTTTTACTGTTATCCAATGAGCCAAATTCGAAATAGATTCGAACAAAAGCGGTTATTCCGACTTGATCTCAGAATAAATAGTAAACAACACTCCACGTCTCTACGATGGTTGTCTGGGACCTGGGTGGGGACAACCATTAAATAGCTCTGCATAGCTGGAATGAAACTCAAGTAGCGACAAAAGTCGAGAAGGAAATGAGACGCTTGAGTTTATCGTGGCGAGTTTTAGAGTTCGGTTAAAGAGGAGTCCAGAAAAAAAGACAAATAGATATTGGGAGATACAAAGATAAGTAGTTAACGGTGCTTTCTAGACATAAGCAAAGGAGGAAAACTGGAATGGAGGATTGTGGTGGAGCTTTGCAACGATGTGGTGCCTTGAAATATGGGTACACATACTACTATAAACCATCGTTCATAAAAAAAGGCTTTGAAATATAGATTCATGAGTATTCAATAACACAGTTAAGACCTGTCCATAGACTCAATACTTGTAATACTCATAAGAAGCCAAAAATAAGGATACTTCGCCTTACGTATGTACATTCGTTTCTTGCGACAACTTTTACTTTTTCCCACATTCCAAAACCCTCTAAAACTTAAGTTATATGAGAAAAAAGGACCATATTAGATTACTTCAATTTTTTTAGATTGCATTTGCATAAAAAGTGAGAATAGTGGTTTGTAAACTTGAGCCAAGATGAACGACTTGTTCTCAAGCTCTTTCAAAATATATATAGACCTGAAGGAGCAGGCTTACCTACACGACATGGAAGCCAACAAAAAGAGTATCAACCTTGATGTCAGAAACTCTTTGGGTCTAGGAGACTCAATCGTCTAGGGTGGAACTTGACGTATGGATTTTTTGAGAATGAAGAAGTGATCGGAGGGAAGATACCTCGACGCACAGAGAGCTTTGAATATTTTTTAGGTGAGTGAAATTTTGGTTGCAGAGAAGGAAAAGCTACATAAAGACACAATTGCATTAATCGACGGGAGTTGAAATTTGATTAACGGTTAATTACCTAAACCGACTCGGCATCAAACAGTTAGAAAATGGAAATACCCACTTCCGATTTGCTTTGCTTCGAGCAGGTTAAAATTTTGTTGGCCGAGTTGAAACTATCGGGTGGGATCGGTGATGATTTTAAATGTTCATCCCTAATTCTAATAACATCACATATAATGTTAGGGACAAACCTCAAATGCATGATCATTGCACAATATTTTTTAGGTGTGAGTGGCATGGCACTGCCCCCGCCACCCCGTGTCCAGCGCCCCACCTCGGTCTAGGTAGTAGTGGGCTAGGCCCATACCCACCCATATATAATAAAAATTAATAAATTCGTTATTAAAATGATGTCGTTTTTATAATGAAATTAAATTTGTTCAAAAATAAAATACGAAACATCATCATTTTTTGTGAAATTCATTTTATTTTTTAAATAGACAGTGAAAAGTCTTCATTTTGGGTGGGAGTGAAGTTAAACTTAACCTCTCTCCCCCTACAACTTTTCTTTCTAGTTTCCCCCCTCTGTATTTCCACTCTTGTCGCAGTAGAGCCTCTCTCCCTCTCGCCACTATACTATATATATATATATATCTTTTTGTCTCTCTCTATTGGACCAATTTGTTGTTTGGTAAGGATTTTAAATTTTTTTAGTAGTTTAAGATTTTTTTTAAAATTGTGGATTTATTGTGAATTTTGTTGTGGAATGTGTATTTATATTTTGGTTTGGATTTGTTGTGGGTTTTGACCATGTTGTAAAAAGGTTTTTTATTTATTTTTTCCACGACTCTAGGTGGTGTGTGGTGGACTAGGGGTAGACAGTTTAGTGGTCTGCCTCTGTACTTCGGCTTCGGAAATAGAGGCCCCACCCCCAGTGTGAGGGGTTGGATCCTAGGGAGGGTTTGCCGATCCTAGGGAGGGGGGCAAACCCTACTTTCCACCCATGCGAGGGTGGGGTGCAGAAAGGGGCAACCCTGCCTCATAGGGTGCGGTTAACACCCCTAAGCTTTTTTTAGAAAAATGGGCTCATTTTTTTCATAATGAGATCTTTTTTTCTTTTTCTCTTTTGTAAAAGACATGCACAAGGCTTTTTATATTTAGAAATTGTATATATTATTATTTTTCTAAAATTAATCTCATCTAAACACGTTTTATTTGTAATTTTGATGACAATGGTAGTTTTAAAATGGTTATTCAATAATAAAAAAATATTAACGCAAAAAATGGCATAATAGACCGAAAGAGGAGAAGGATCCATCTTCAGCCTCGCTAAGGTTGTGTTGAACCTGGATTGGTGATGTGCGGGCCTTCGATAGTGGTCTGGTGAACCTATGCGGTATTTGTGCGTAAACCCATGACATTGAACAATAAATAAATGTAATAAAAGTAAAGAGAGATGAACAAGCATATTTACGTAGTTCGGCACTGGACCTACGTCCGTAAGGGTTTGAGGATGTGAAAATATGTTATAATAAACTTGTTTTACATTCTCTCATGGTCTCTCATCCTCACTATAATAGATTATGAAGGTCACTCTTTCTACTCCTAACTCTACTACTAGAATATATGTCTAGAGGTTGAATAAGCATTGTTTTAGAAGATTGCCCAAAAGTCCCTTGAAGTCACAAGTCCCTCCCCTTTTATCTCCCATCCTTCCCTTCCTCTATGTCACCTTACCTATTTTTCTCCTGATACCTTGATACCATCATTTACCTCTCTGTCTCCTCTCCCTCTCTTTCTTTGTTCTCTAATGATTGCTATTGGAAACTATTTTGAATCCCGTGGTAATTTACCACCTAACAAAAAGGTTAGACAAAAAGTATGTACATAATGATAAAAATAAAAAAATAGCATAACTGAAGTAAAAGCATCACCCTAAAATTTATGAAAACAAATTGTATGAATTTTTATATGAAGAAATAATCGACAGGGGTGCGGAATGGCTAGAGTTTGTTTGAGAACACAAATTATCTCATATAATTTTAGGCTATATTTGGTAAGTGGAATAGTCTCACACTACTTCACTATTATTTAAAAATAATTCATTGTTATTTACAAAATATTCACTATTATTTACAAATCATTTAAGATCACAAAATAGTCTCACTCTTAAATTTTCTTTTAATTTCATTTCCAAACATCACTTTAATACAAATATTTTTTAATTTTAAATTTTCAACTTTCTTATCTAATCATTATTTAACCATTATAATATTTTCAAATTTCTAAACAAAACATAAAAATTATATAGATTTTTAAAAATTTAAAATAAAATTATATAAAAAATTATATTTTAACTTTATAATATTTTTATTTATTTAATTTTCTTTTTTAGGCCTTGTCTGGATTAAAAAAAATACTCTTAACTCATCTAAACATTACAACATTTTTAAACTTTTTAATTAAATATGATGAACAAATTAACTTTTTTAGACAATAAAACAAAAATAATATGATAATAATATTTTATTAAACTTTTATCTCATTTTATCTTAACTCAACTCATTATCATAACTTTCTAAAGAACTTAATAAAATATTTTAATTCAATTCAAGTTTTACTATTCATCATCTCTATATACTGACACTATACTTATTTTAATATTTTTTTAAATTTTTAAATTTTTGAATTTTATTTTTCTTAAATTAATTAAATTTTTTTACATATCATATATATATATATATACACTATATATATTTAATAAGACAAAAAAACTTATATATAAGGTATAATGTGAAGATAATTAATAGAAAGTTTGAATATTTCATTACTAGTCACTGGTTTCTCGTCCGATCCCTTTCCCCAAAACATCTCTAAAAAAACCGCAATTTGCCAATTTCACTTTATCTTTCCTCAGAAGCCTTTCCATTCCATGGTTATATAGAATAAAATAAGTAAATCATAAAGAAACCGCTGAATATAGCCTGAATTACCCAAACAACCACCCTTCCCTTCATTCCATTTTCACCAGAAATTTCAGCCCCAAAACCCAGATTCCGCATGTCCAGGCCAAATCTAAAATCCATTCTCTTTCTTTAGTTTTGTGAGTGAGCGAAATTCGATTCCATGGCGAAATCAGAGAATTCGAATTCCAGTTCCGGTATCCCGCCTTACCATCATTCTGCCAAAGTCCATCCTTCCAGTGACCCCGAAGTCGATCCCAACCCATACTCTCTCGAGAAGTTCAGACTCTACGAGACCAGACAGGTAACGTCATTCCTGCTTGCTTGATGAGAGACAATATTATTTTTTTAAAAATAAAATTTTATTTATTTCCTAAACCTACGCAAACATGGGACTTTAGTTTTTTTCCCCCTTTCTGAATTAGGGTCATTCATTTATTGGGGACTGCGAAATAAACGTGAGTGATGTTTTTAAGATCTATTGGTGATTGAACCCTACCAAATGAATTTCGTTGTCTTTTTCTTTGGCATGAAACTGAGCCATATTTATTTCGTTCTTAAACTTGAGCTCTGTTTGGTTGCATAAAGATTATCTTAAAAGAACCGGGAATTTTATTATTTTTTGATCGTTTGGTACCTGAGATAAAAAATTAAATTTCTGCATAATCTCCTCGAATGCAACTTTTTCATCTTCCCGAAGACTACCGCAACAAAAGCATAAGATTCATAGTTTTTAATTCTTCCTTTCCCTACTGTTATATCGTTAGCTTATTTTTTAACATTGGGGTTTGGGCTCTATACACAGAGATTTTATCTAATTGGGAGTGATCGCAGTAAGAGGTTGTTCCGGGTGTTGAAGATCGACCGTAGTGAGCCGTCTGATCTCAACATCAGTGAAGACCCAGTGGTGTATTCACCAAAGGAAATCAAGAACTTGCTTCAGCGCATTGATGAAGGGAATCGTGCCACCGGGGGTCTCGCCCCCGTGGCAAAGGTTTTTGGTATTGTGGGTAAATATCAAAGTACTACAGGTTTGGGCTCATTTGGGTGTTTCAATCCTTGGTGTTTTTACTAAATTAGAAAAATATATATGCTTTTGGTGGTTTTAGGTTGCATTAAGTTTCTGGAGTCTTATTATTTGATTCTGGTGACCAAGCGTCGGCAGATTGGATGCATATGTGGTCATGCAATTTATAGTATAGATGAGAGCCAATTAATCACGATCCCTCATGTCTCGGTTCAAACTGATGTAGCCCATTCTAAAACAGAGCTAAGGTAATTTTCTTTTATATATGCAGTTTCCTTTCATAAGAGAAGGTAGGTATAACCCTTGTCTAATTCATGTTCAAGAGATTATCGTGTCAAGAATAGCTTAATAGATTGTCATAGGGCATGATATCTATGGTGATATTAATTCTATGGACACAAGATTCACTTAATTAGGCGGGAAAAAAGATATCTCACCATCAAAGCCTTTTGCTTTTCCTTAGATTGCAGACTTGGAACTGTGGCACCTGTTTTTGTGAATGACAATCATATTTTGCTGAGGGAGCTTACCAGAAAAAATGCTTACTCTAAAAAACCAAAAGAGAAAAAGGCTTAGGAATCTATTGGGTGCAAACCCCAAAGTCTCATCCAACATTATCTGTAACACCCCGTTCCCGTAGGATAGAGATGTTACTAACATACATAACATATTGTTCGGTAAAGAGATTCATATCCTGAAATACCGCATTTATTGAAAACATTAATTAAACTGAACATAACTTTTTTTTGAAAACTTAAAACTGAAAATGTAAAATAAAAACATAAACTAACCCTACGTGTGACTTTTTATCCAAAAAAACATAAAAGAACTAAGTCCTTGCACTAGATCTACTACTGGTCCTCCAACTTTACGTTCTTACAACCATCATCTGTGACATTTAAACATAGAGGAGAACAAAGAAACAAAGAAACAAACAAAAAATGAGTCGAATACTCAGTAATTAGTATATCATACCGTAAAACATAACTTAACAAGATTTAATTTTTGAAAGACTCTTCAAACAACATATATCATTCCCAGATTCTCCTAGCATGTCTATTCATCATCAACATGAGCGGAAACATACATAATCATGACAAACATATAACATGAATGCATAAAATACTTGTTTAACTTGTCTTTCACTTATTATATGGTGAACCACGCTTGAGTTTGTGGCACCTCATAGCTTGTCATAACATGGAGCGAAACACGCTTGAGTCTGTGTTTCGCTTAACATAAGGTGAACTACGCTTGAGTCCGTGGCACTGCAGAACATAAGTTGTGGTGAACACGCTTAGATCCGTGTCACCCTTAACATAATTTGTAATAAACATGTTTAGGTCCGTGTCATCCTTAACATATATTGTGATGAACACGTTTAGGTCCGTGCCATCCTTAACATAACTTGTGATGAACACGCTTAGGTTCGTGTCATCCTTAACATAACTTGAAGTGAAACACACTTAGGTCCGTGTTTCACTTAACATATGGTGAACCACGCTAAGGTCCGTAGCACCGTCTTAACATAGCTTGTGGTGAATATGCTTAGGTCTGTGTCACCCTTAAACATCTTATCTTTCTTAATGCATAAGAACTTATTTAATATCATGAACTTTTCTAGCATGGCATATACTTGTAAATGGCATAGAATAACATGGCATATCCTTATACATGGCATAGCATAACATGGCATATTCTTGTACATGGCACAATATGATCTAAACATAAACATTCCATGGCATACATGATCTGAGATCTATATGAACTTTACATAACATACTTGATCTAAATGACATTACATAGCATATATGATTTAATCACTACATGAACATGGCATACATGATCTAGGTACTAAATGAGCATGGCATACATAATCTAGCTACTTTATTACATGGCATACTTGACTTAATGAACATCTCATGGCTTTCATATGATTTTAGAATTATTTACTCCATCAAACAACAATTCATTCATACAAGCATAATCTCATAATTCATCAAAGATCATGAAGGGAATCTAACCTTGACTTAGCTCGTAGCGTAGTGTAGAGAAACATCATATTTTCATATACCATTAGAGAATTTACAATACAAATGCAATTATATGATCATACTAATTACCTCTTAGTGCTGCTTTCACAATCTCACGCCGTAGCTCGTGACCTATACGAGGCACTAATTGTTACTAATATTTCTAGAAAAACGTGTCGTGGCATTCTAGATACTTAAATATTTTTTTTTTGATAAGTAATAGATACTTAAATAATACCAAAGGGATAATTTAATAAATATTCAAATATACAAAGATTTCATAAAATAATAAAATTCCAAAACTCATATCATAATACTTAATATTATGTGTAAACATATATCTTAATAACTTTATAAAAAAAATCTAGTTAAAGGTTACTTGGAATATTAACTAAAATAATAGGTTGAGACAATATAAAAGAATACTTTAAAATATGTTTAAAAGCCCTTAAATATTTTCTATAAAAAACAAGTCTATGACTAATATATTTATTTAAGTAAAACAGCCCACTCAATACACTAAAACAGTTTCTCGTAAAACACCATCAACTCACAATAAACAGTATGTTAATTTATAAAATCAACTTACTTTAAATAATAAATATTTTCTAAAAAAATAAATAGTAAAACAAGCCCACCCAAATTAAACAAGTCCAGTAAAAAACTAAGTCTAATGGGTTTATAAAAAAACCTAGGCCCAACACCCTTAAAAGGAAACTACTTGGTCGAATGGCTTAAAGCCCAAAGGTCATTGTAATAAAAAGAATCTGGTTCAGGAAGCTATAGGCTAATGGTCAGAGGGCTTACATGTGATTATGGAAGCATTGAGGAGCTTTTTGGGAAGTTTGGAACAAAACAATTAAAATGAAGGAAGAACTTACGGGAGTGGCTCACATTACGTATCATTGGAACCAAACAAAGAAAAAGAAACAAATGGCCGTTCGATGCTTACCGAGAGGGAATTGAAGCGACGACAGCTCTGGGGTGGCTGGGAGTGACTGGTGACGCCACTGGCCTTCCCGGAAAGGTGGTGCAATACCAGAGAGAGAGAGAGAGAGAGAGAGAGAGAGAGAGAGAGAGAGAGAGAGTCTGTCAAGCCGACAGGCAAAAGAGGGAGGGGAGGGTGGCGGATGGCAGTGGGCTTGTCGGAAGGGAGTGGGTTCACCGGAGTTGGGCTGGCCGGCGATTTCTGTGGCTGTTTCCGGCGAGTTGGTTGTCTTGATTGGCTGTGAAAGTGGTTTTCTCGATTGTAGGGGCTGTTACGTTGGGCTGGAATGTGTATATTTTCTCCAGATGTTTTTGTGTTTAATACCAAGGATCATGTGGGATTTATAGATGAGGGAGAGGGAGATGCTGTGAGTCTTGAGGAGAAATTCGATAAAGTCTAAAGTTGAGAGTTTGAATTCAATTCAGGGGTCGTATTCAAACTGAAATGAAAACTAACGGGATAAAATTTTGGGATAGAGGATGAAACTCAATCAACAACAAATATCATCTTAAAATCTATTTCAAAACATATCTCAAGTTTATAACAATAATAATGATAATAATAATAATAAAAAATAAATAAAATAAAATCACTCTGGGTCTGGGTGTTACATTATCCCGGGATCATTGATCTTTGGGAGATTTATCTATGCCTATCCATGGCTGTACCTCTCCTCTTGGCCTGTTGATATGTATATGATTATCGTCATGTGTGAAAGTAGGTATATGTATTTTTAGACCCTTTGGGTCATACAAACTACTGAAGCTGGTCATGTTGATTTTAAAAAATCAGATTCTAAAAAGCAGAGGGAGCTAAAGAGGCTAACGTGGTCTCTTAATTATGAGGGCGGTGAAAGTCAAGAGAGAACTAAAGGGAGGGAATAGTACCTGTTTTATGAAGCCTAAAATTGTTTCTTGGAATGTCCACGAGCTTAACGAGGCAAATAAACGTTTTCATATAAAAAACTTGCTTTGTGAGTGGAGGGCGGACATCGTATGCTTACAGGAAACTAAATTGAAATATGTTACAAGAAGAATTGTTCGAAGTATATGGAGTTGTACATATGTGGATTGAGCTTATCTTGCAGCTGATGGGGCTTTGGGAGGTGTATTAGTGATGTGGGATAGAAGAGTGGTGGAGAGAATGTAGGACTTTATAGGGGAGTACACAGTGGCATGTTCTTTTAGAAGTGTGGAAGATACTTTTATGTGGGCCTTTGTTGGTATCTATGGGCCAAACTTGGACAGCAATAGAAGTATGTTATGGGAAGAATTTGCTGGAGTATATAGCTGGTGGGAATTACCATGGTGTATAGGTGATGACTTTAATGTTGTAAGATTTTCAAGTGAACACACAAGAGATAGTAGAATTCGACCAGCAATGATAGAATTCTCTAAATTTATATTCTACTTGAATATGGTGGACATCCCTCTCATGGGAGGGCATTCACGTGGTCAAATAATCATACGTGGTCTAGATTGGACAAATTTTTAGTATCATCGAATTGGGAAGCTTAGTATCTGGAAGTATGTCAAAGGAGGTTGTCACGTCTGTACTCGGATCATTTTCCTATATTACTTGATTGTGGTGGTATCCAAGGAGGGCGTTAGTATTTTAAATTCGAAAATATGTGGATGAAGACCGAATGTTTTGTGGACAAGATTCGGCAGCAGTGGTCCTCATATCAATTTGATGGAACCCCTAGTTTCATTCTTGCAAGTAAACTGAAAGATTTAAAAAATGACTTGAAGATTTGGAACAGACAGTCTTTTGGCAACATAGGGAAACGAAAGAAGTCCATATTGGAAGAGCTTCAGGAGCTAGAGAGGACACAAGAGGGCCGAGCGCTTTCCTTGGAAGAAATATCTCGAAATTCAGAGGCGGTTACTGAATTAGAGAGTATTTTGCTGGAAGAGATTTTGTTGCGCCAAAAATCGAGAGCTCTATGGTTTAAAGAAGGGGATGGAAGGACAAAATTCTTTCATAAAGTGACCAATTCTCACAGGAGAACCAACACTATAAAGATGCTGAATATAGAGGGTGCAGCTTGTACCGAAGCCCCTGTAATTAGAGATCATGTTGTTGGTTTCTTTGAACATTTGCTTACAGAACAAATGGGGTGGTGGGCCAAGCTCAATGGTTTAGCTTTTGATTCTATTGACCCATAGGATGCCTCGAGGTTGGAGAGGCCTTTCGAGGAGGTGGAGGTTCATGATGTGGTGAGGAAAATGGCCAAAGACAAAGCACCTAGGCCGGATGGATTTTCTATGGGATTCTTCCAAACTTGTTGGGAAGAGGTGAAGGGGGATTTAATGAAGGTGTTTTAGGAGCTGTTCATGGCTGAAAAATCTGAAAAAAGCCTTAACGCCACATTTATAGCTTTAATTCCTAAGAAGATTGGAGCATTGGATGTCAAAGATTTTTGGCTCAGTAGTCTTTTGAGTGAGGTGTATAAGATCATCTCTAAGGTGCTTGCAAACTGATTAGGGGAGTTGTTGGGGAAGATTATTACAAAACCCCAAAATGCATTTGTATGAGGAAGGAAAATCCTAGATTCAGTCTTCATTGCCAATGAGTGTCTAGATAGCAGACAAAAATCGGGTAACTCGGGGATCCTATATAAGTTAGATATGGAGAAGACATATGATCATGTTAATTGGGATTTCCTATTCTACTTGTTTGGGAGGTGTGGGTTTGGGGAGAGATGGTGCTTGTGGATTAGATGGTGCATAGAAACAATGAGATTCTCTCTGCTAGTAAATGGTAGTCCAATTGGCTTCTTTAGCAGTTTGCGAGGTCTTAGATAAGGGGATCCATTGTCTCCACTCCTCTTTGTTATTGTTATGGAGGCATTGAGCAGAATGACTTCGGTGTTGGTTTGCAGTGGTTTCATGGCTGGATTCTCGGTTGGTGACCCCACTAGGAGTACTATTAACATTTCTCATTTGTTATTTGTAGATGATACGCTTATATTCTATGAGGCAGAATGAAACCAATTGTGGGCACTGAGGGCACTCCTAATTTGCTTTGAAGTGGCATCGGGTTTGAAAGTGAACCTTGAAAAATTAGAATTGGTGAGTTGGTAATGTTCGTAATATCAGACAATTGGCTAACACTTTAGGATGCAAGGTGTCTGCTCTACGTATGAATTACTGGGTTTATCGTTGGGGGCTGCCTCAAGGACTGTAACAATATGGGATACAGTGATCGAGAAGATCTAGCTTAGATTAGTTGGTTGGAAGAGACTGTATTTGTCGAAAGGGGGCAGGATCACTATAATCAAAAGTACTTTCTTTAATCTACCAACGTATTTTTTTATCTCTATTCCCAATTCCAGCAAGTGTGGCAATTCGGATTGAGAAACTGTATAGAGACTTCCTTTGGAGTGGCATGGGGGATGACTTTAAATTCCATCTAGTCAAATAGACTAAAGTTCGGTTTGATAAACAAAAATTTTCATCTCAAACTCAAAATTCTCATCTCATCATTACAACTTTCCCAAATCCCCATATAAAATATAATAAATAATTTAACTTTTTCTTAACTTTTTCAAATCCCAAAACAATAATAATATTAAAATATAATATTTTAATATTTCATCTTAAACTCAAAATTTTCATCTCACTTACCAAGCAGAACCTAAGGTGTGTTCCCCACTTCCCATGGGAGGGTTGGGTAATACTTGGCAAATGGTGTGGAAAATGGTTGTGGCAATATAGCACGGAACTGGAAGCTCTATGGAAGTTGGTGATTGGTTATAAATATGGAAGTGTGTTGGTGGGGTTGGTGTAGTAGAGAGGTAAACTGGGCCTCACAGAGTGGAGATTTGGAAGCATATCAGTTAGGGATGGGAGGTGTTCTATTGTCACACTAGACTTGTGTTGAGAGATGGTTCTAGAATAAAATTTTGGAGCAACATATGGTGTGGAAATAATACACTAAAACATTTTATTCCCTTCAGTATTCAGGATGGCATGTGAGAAAGAAGTTTCAGTGGCTGATTTTATGGTAATAGCTAGGGATCAAATACAGTGGAACATAATCTTTAGAAGGGCAGCTCAAGACTGGGAAGTTGGTAGTTTAGAGAAGTTCTTTCAACTTCTGTATTTTGTGAGACCGAGCATCCAATCGTTCTCTTGTCTTCTTTCTGTATTCTGTATTCGTTCTTATTTTCTTTTCTTCTTCCTAAATAGGTGTTTTCTCTTGTATACCATTTTGTGTACTTGGGCTCCGCCTATTCTATTAATACAATTGTTTACTTATATAAAAAAAATGGTTTAGTAAGAGAACATTTTAGCAATTATTATTTTTGCTGTATTTCATACCTATAAAAAAAAATTATTTTTGCTTTCTTTCTTTCAATTCAGGTACAAGAAACTCTTATCCAGTGTTGATATGACCAAAGATTTTTTCTATAGCTATACATATCCTATAATGCAAAGTCTGCAGAGAAATGTGCTGTTAACGGGTGAAGAAGGGATGCCATTTGACAATATATTTGTGTGGAATGCTTATTTAACACAAGCAATTAGATCAAGATGCACGAACACCATCTGGACGATAGCATTAGTTCATGGCCATTTTAGGCAGGTATGAGACTCTCTTTATCATCTCTTTGTATTGTAATTGTTCTGCATTTCATCACATGTCAATCTATGCTTATTTGTCATCCTTGCAGTTTACATATAAGGCTCTCTTATTACTTGAATGTAATCTAGATATTTGTTACTGATTTTGGCAAAAACCCTACTCGTTGCACAACGAGCAATAATTGCCTAATCCACTTGGTAACATCTGTCAACTAAAAGAAAGAAGCTTCTATCATTACTTTTGACACAAACCAAGCAACTTCACTTTGCTAGCATGTCCTAATCACAAAAGAAGAAGAAGAGGAAGAAGAAAAAGGCATCTTGTCCCTTAATAAGAAAATGGGTTGGAGGGGTGTGGCTGGGGGTTCAGTACCCACTGACTGCTTTTGTAACTAGTCATAAAACAACTAGCAGTGAATAGATATTATGTTTATAATTAAGATGTAATGCTGGGCGACCGCACTTAATGACACAGTTACATAACAAGGCTCGATATAACCCCCATGGATAGTGGAAAGAGCCAATTTGCATCATCTTTTTTTTATTTTTTATTTTTATTTATTTTTTGTTTTTATTTTTTAATAATCCAACCAATTTGCATCATCTTTTATAATTACAATAATTCCCTTTGACTCCTACAGCATACAATCAATATCCTAAGGCTTCCTTGCTTCTACTTCTGGTTACAAACTGCAACGCTTCATAGTGACACAATCTACTTAAGGTTTTGAGGGATTAATTGTGCTCTGCCTTTATTTTATTGATGTTAAAATTGATGTATAGATAGTAATACTAGATCGTAATGTAGCACCCATGGTACGTGACACGATGCCTACAATCTTGTGCATAGCATGTGTTATGCAACATATTTTTATATTATCACTATGTGATAACATTTTGTGCTTATTCTTTAGTAATTATGATTGACTAGGTGTGCTATATCCATCTGCTGTGAATACCTCCTGAAATTTTATTTCATGGAAGTAGAATTTATATTTTAAAAGCAGTTGTGCCCTTTTACCCTTGTCTAGAATTGAACTCATGATACGTGATTTCTTCATCTTATTGTTATTACTTGAGCATAACAAGTTTTTAGTTCTTCAATCAATTCTATTGAACTTGATGGTGGCAGATGAGGCTATCAATTTATGGGAGGGACTTCAGTGTGTCTCTGGTTTCAAGGCGCTCTCGGCATTTTGCAGGGACACGGTATGTTTTAGAGATTGAAGATATGAAATTTACCTGTTCATTTTATAGCCATGTATTTAACAAGCAACTGAAACTTTATCCAAAGCATGAATAAGAAAGAAAAATGATTACATACATTATTCTTCTAGTTTTCAGAGTCTGTCCTTAACTTCTTTCAAACTTTTCTAGATTAGTTGATTTAAGTATCACGTCAGATGCACTTTAACCTCCAGTCTTGTTTCCTGGCAGAGAATTAGTTCAAATTTTAATGAAGGAGTTAAATATTTTCTGATGTATGAGAATCTAGTACCATGGAAGCTGTAACTATCTACTTGTAAGGATCTATGAAAATAAGGTTCTGTTTGGCTACTGAGAATTTTCAGATGAGAATTTTGAGTTTTAAGATTAAATATTAAAATATTATATTTTAATATTATTATTATTTTGAGATTTGAAAAAGTTAAGAAAAAATTGAATTATTTATTATATTTTATATGGGGATTTGGAAAAGTTGTAATGATGAGATGAGAATTTTGTGTTTGAGATGAAAAATTCAAATGGCCAAACAGTACCTAAGTGTCTTTTGCAAGATATTATGGCTTGATTTCTCCATTCATCACTTGTTTTTAATCTTTCTTGTTGTATCGTCTATTTTTTTTTAATCGATATACATAATTTTTTTTTTTTTGATAGGTAAACGATAGTATTAATACGAATAGGCATAGCCCAAGTAAAACAAGAAGTTATACAAGAGATAAAACCTATCTAAGTTGCTAAAGAAGAAATAAGAAAATTGTGCATATTTTGGCCATTAAAGTCTACAGCAATGGCCCAAAGGACTAGAGAGGTGAAAAAAAAGAGAGCGAAGCTCCAATAGTGTCCGCTCCTTGTCTTCGAAAATCCGCTCATTACGCTCTCACCATATGCACCACATAACACAGATTGGAACCGTTTTCCACATAGCTTTGATCTGTGGTAGTCCACCCGGCATCCCCCAACTGGCCAATAGCTCAGTCACCATAGCAGGCATCACCCATATCACATTTTCCACACAGATAGGTAACTCGATATACATAATTTTATTGAGCTTAAAATAGACAAAGGCTCAAGTATATGGGACATATACAAGAGTGTTGCCTATGCATGCTAGTTTAGCGATACAACGAAGTCATGAAAAGACATGTCATTAAAATCAATTTTTTTAATATTTATTTATCCGTAAATAAAATTTTATTGATCATAAGAGTAGGCAAAGCCCAAGTACATGGGTCATATACAAGAGCAACGCCTAGGAGTGATGTTCAACTGATACAAGAAATTTATGAATGGTCATGCCATTGAAATCAATTACAATCGACCATTGGAACAAGGTGTTAAAATCAATTATAATCGACCAATGGAGTAAAGTATTGAAAAATAAACTTCTATGCTCATCCATCAACCACCCTCAATCTTCAAAGCTTCTTGCATTCCTCTCCCTCCAAATACACGACCATAGACAGATTGGGACCATCTTCTACACTGTTGCAATATGAGGGTTGCCTCGGATGCCTCGCCAGGAAGCTAGGAGGTCAATTACCCTTTTCGGCATCACCCAAGCTAATCGCATCTGAGCAAAGAAGTCATTCCACAATGTCGTAGCAATCTCACAATGAAGTAGTAGATGATCTATGGATTCTCCACTCTTTTTGCATATGCAACACCAATCCATGACTATGATGTGGCGTTTCTGTAGGTTGTCTATCGTGAGGATCTTCCCTAATGAAGGCGTCAATACAAAAAAAATTTGCCTTGTATCGACTATTTCCTGTCATGAAGAGTATTTGTTATGAAGAGTCTTTATAATCACTTTGTGAGTAGCTAATTAACTTGGCATAACCAAAAAAAAAATGTTACCGTGGTTTCCTTGAAGCTTGGACAAACATTGGAAACTTTAGAAGCAACTGAAGATCGTCAAATTGCACCAAATATGCTTTGACACCTTAGGAATTTCCTTTAGATACAAAAATCAGTCCTAGAGGAAACAATTATGTGTATTTTGTGTCATTGAAGTTTACAAGCCACACAATAAACAACGGTGTGGTAATGTGCTACTCTTTATTGGGGCTTTTGCTTCACACATTTATAGAAGATAATTGATAGTAGAGATGCCCATGCTAAAATCAACTCAAATTGGTTTGGCCTTTTGTTTTTCTGAGCAAAATTGTGCGCTTGAGGTAGCATTGGCGAAGACAAATATCAGTAGAGGCTGTACAGCCACTTTTTCTTAATTCTTAACATAATTTATTGTTGATAGGGCCATAGGGGTATGGTACATTAATTACACTCATGCAGTGCATTTTAAAGCCTTGGAAATCTTTAGTAATTACTGGACTTCTTGCACAATAATAGGGCTTGAAGTGCATGTGAATTGATAGGAAAGGTGGTTTTCTTTGTGAAGCTAATGGTATGTCATGTACATGTTAAGTACCATGAATGCCTATGCGAATGTGTGTGTTTTTGAACTAGCTCTGGTAGTTGTACTTTCAGAAAGGTGATAATTTATACTTACAAAAAGAAAAGAAAGATGATAATTTATACTCATAAAAAAAAAGAAAGATCATAATTTATTACTATAACAATCTAAGCCTTCCGATTCAATCAATCAATACTGAATGTTTAATTTTATATAATTAAGGTTGGATGTTACTGGAGGTTCAAATCCTCTGTTATTGTTGATTTTGAAATTTATTTTTCTGTACCATCCCAGTAATCTAGGAAACTTACCTGAAAGAAAGTTCAGGCAATGAATTGGCAAAATAAACTTGTTGCAGGCGACTTTCTGTATGTAAAGCACCTACTCCGTTCTATAGGTGCACTTGCGTATTGCTTTTTTGAGTGTTTGCCTAAACATTATATGGTATATGCATGTGTGTGTGTGTGTGAGATCCACAAATTATTGGATCCCATAAATGGTTTATATGAAGTTTTACCCCCATAGGCATTTATGTCTTTGTTCAGGGAAGGACTGAAGGAGGAGGAGCAACAAACCAGGTTAGGCTTTCTCTCTCTATGCATTGGATTCCTTTTCCTAAAGTAACCCTTTTGTGGCAGAAGTGAAGCAGGAGATTATTTTCCTTCCCTTTTTATAAGAATTATAATGATATTTATTTCTTCTCAGGATTTTTTTTCCTGTTTTCCAAATGTCTCTTTAGTTATTTTCTTCTCTCCCTTCTCTATTTAACTCTCTCTCTCTTATCTGTTTTAGAGATTGATATTTTATGCACGATTTTCTTAAGTCTTCTTTAGCAACTTAGATAGGTTTTATCTCTTGTATAACTTCTCGTTTTACTTGGGCTATGCCTATTCGTATTAATACTATCGTTTACCTATAAAAAAAAAAAAAAAAAAAATTTATGCTTTCTCCTCCCTTTTCATCAATTTTGGTTTTTGCTGCTTCTCTTTTTGTTTAACCAAGTTAACGTTCTTGGAATCCCATGTTTCTAATCTTTATTTTTTTGATAAAAAAATCATGCCTTGTGCGTGTGTTTTAGTCTTTCTATTATATGTAGAACAATCAAGTTGCCACCTGATTTTTCAACTCTTTGGTTTTCTAAATAAGTACAACCTCTTTTGTATTCCTTTTCCATATTTACACGAAGAATAATCAAGTTTCCAAATGTTTCTCAATTCTTCTGTTTTGCAACAACCTTATCCATTTATATAATGTTTTTCCCTCTACTCTTCTATCCTGTCTCCTAGGCTTGCTACTCTCATTGTTTGTGTTCTAGTTATCTTAAGGTTTGTTTGCTTTTAGTAGGAGTGGATCAAGTTTTCATGATTCTTTGAGGGACATGCTGCAATGATTAAGGTTAATCATTGAAAATTGTGTATAGGTTATGCATGACACGATTTGACACAATTTGTGGTGTGGGTTTTGGCCTTGAAGACTGCTTTCTCAGTGTTGTTTAGCATATCTCGATGTAAGGAGGTGTCAGTTGTAGAAATTTTGCAGATCTATGAGAATAGACCCCAATGGAATGTTATCCAGTGGAATGTAGATTTTGTTAGAGATGTTAATGATTGGGAAGTGAATGTTGTTTCTGACTTTTTGGGAAGACTTTATAATTCAAGAGTGGTGCAGGGTAGGGAGGACAGTCTGCTGTGGGATCATGCAGGAAATTCCATATTTTCAGTTAGTTCTTTTATAAGGAGTTAACTTGTCATTGTGGCTGTCAATCCCCTTGGAAAAGCATAAGGAAAGTGAAGGTTCCTACTAAGGTGGCGTTTTTCTGTTGGGTAGTTTCTCTTGGTAAAGTTTTGACCACGGATAACTTAAGAAAGCATGGTATGTTTATAGTGGCTTGGTGTGTCGTGTAAGAAAAATGGTGAATCTGTAAATCATCTTTTTCTTCACTGCAAGGTGGCTATGTCTTTGTGGAATGAGGTTTTTGGTCGGACATGATTAAATTGGGTGATGCCTAAGGAAGTGGTGGATCTACTTGCATGTTGGTATGGTTTTGCGGGAAGAAAACAAGTTGCTGTCGTATGGAAGATGATTCCTTTGTGCTTGATGTGGTGTCTTTGGTTGGACAGGAATGATAGATGCTTTGAAGACAGAACTTTCTTTGGGAGACCTTAGGGATTTCTTCTTTAGTACTTTGTGTTTGTGGGCTAAGACTCTTGTACTGAATGATGAACTTTTTCAGAATTTGTATTAGCCCCTTTTTTGTTTTCTAGTGTGTAATAGGTATTTCCTCTGTATACGTCTTGTGTACTTAGGCTTTGCCTATTCTTGGTAATAAAAAAAAAGCTTTTATTAGAGAGTGCATGACTGGGAGGTGCAAATGATCTCTTTGTTTTACAATTGTTTGTACTCTTCCAGGCTGAGAGGTGGTGATGCTGATAAGTTCTCGTGGACTATTTATTTTCAAAAGACATACCTTTGAGGTAAAGTCTTTCTAGCATATGCTCATCGCCAAAGATGGTCCTCCTTTTCCCTAGAAGAATATTTGGAGAAACAAGGTGCAGTCAATGGTAGCATTCTTTGTTTGGATGGTAGTGTTAGGGAATGTCTTAATAGTGGAAACAAGCGGAGGAGAAATTTACTAGTAAAGGGCTGATGTTGTATGTGCAAGCTGGGCGGAGAAATTATTGACCATCTTTTGCTTCACCACAAGGTGGGTATGGATCTTTGGGCATCGATATTTGAATGTTTGGGACTGAGTGGGTGATGCACCAATGGGTGGTGAACGTTTTTTTTTTTTTTTTTTTTTTTAATTTTAACTTTTTATTTTTTATAAGTAAACGATTGTATTAATAGAATAGGCATAGCCCAAGTACGCAAGATGATACATAAGAGGAAACATCTATCTAGGATGTAGAAGAGGAAACATGAGGAAACATGAAAATCATGCAGATCTAGACCATTAAAATCTATAGCTATGGCCCATAGGAAATAGCATTCTAACAAAAAGGGATCTAAGATCCTCAAAAGATCGCTCCTTGTCTTTGAACGTCCTATTGTTTTGCTCCTGCCATAAGCACCAGAGAATAGAAATAGGAACCATCTTCCACATGGCTTTGATTTGTGGAATACCAATGGGTGGTGAACTTGATGGCTTATTGTTGAAGTCCCCTCAGTAACCATAGCAATCTAGAGGATTGTATGATGGTTTCTTTGTGACCTTCAAAGATTGTGAGAGGATGGTGTTAGAATCAAGAACCTTCAAGATTGTTTTTCACAGTGCTTAGCTTGTAATTGGGTTCATCTCATGTATACTTCCTGTGTATTTGGGCCTTGCCTAATTATGTGGATGAATGATTTTTTTTACTTATCAAAAGAAAAAAAGAGAGAATCTAGAACCATTAGGTCACAATCTCTTTATGATTGGATGCTAGTGCACAATAGCTCTCGTTCTTCTAAAATTCTAAACTTTATGAAATCATGTTCTTTTTCTTCATCCCTCTATTTGGGTATTTCCTATTTTGTACTTGTGTACTTGGGCTGGGCCCCTTTTCATTTCAGATGAAATTACCATACTTTTCAAGAAGTTATGTATGATATATTTGGAAGCTTCCCTACAATTGATTATATGAGATAAATTAGGAAATAAAACCAATAGTGGTTGGTTTTCTTTCTTTCTTTCTTTCTTTCTTCCTATCCTTCCCATTATACTTTTAAGGGACAAAAATGGAGGAGCCATTTTCTTAAAGAAATCTGGCTGCCAGAAATTTGTCGGGGTAGCAAGCAGACATTGTTAGAAAATATGGGTGAGTGATTGAGCCACTGTTTCCTAATTATGCAAGTGTTGGGAAGAGTGATATTTTATCATTTGTTAACCTCCCTCATTGAGGGTTCTGGGTCCATTTATGGAGGGAGATGATAGGATAATAGTTAAAATGATTAAATTTGTCTTTTCATATTAGCTTAAGTTTTGTAGGCCAGTGGTTCTTTATGAAGGATTATGATGCTTTAATTTAGGGTTTGTTGGTTATCATATGGTTAGAGATTAATGAAAGCTTTGGTATCTAAAGAGTCTTAAAGGATATATGGGAAGGGCTATGATTTTTGTTGTAAATAGGGTAGGAAATAGAATTTCAAGGGACTATTCTTTGGCTGTTAATGTGATGATGCACAAAAAGCAGATAGAACATACTTGATAGTCTTGCCTTAACACTTAAAACTCTAATTCCTTCAAGTATGTTGAAGCATATTTATAAAGGTTATTTACTATCATTTACCCTACTAGGACCAGGATTGCTCAAAATGGAATGTACCTGATAGACACATGACAACTTGAAATTTGAGTAAAACAGTCCTAATATTTCTAGAGAACTCTAGAATAATCACAATTAAGAAAAGACCCTAAAAGTACCAGTGCAAGAATTGTGGGAATTTATGGTTTTCCCCTTTATATAGCAATGCCAAAACTGAACCGCCTATGATTACCGCACCACTGTGTGAATGAAAAAGTGTTTCAACTGTTGACTATCTATGAGGCAACTGCTAAAACTATTACATGCTTATCTCAATTTGATTTGCACATGGGTCCTGAGAACTCAAATTTGGCCAAATTAATAATAAACACACACAACAGCAACAAATCCATATTCCATAGCCGAATCCATTGGTTCATTTCGATATCATTTCTTTGTTATTTCTTTTAATGTAGAATTATAAATTAGAGTAGTAATAGAACTAGGAGTCACCTTTTAGGTAATTGTGATGCAACTGAAAGCACAAAAAAAGGATAGATTGATCCTGAGAGCCATTGAGGGTTATAGAAACATTAACACTTCAAATTAGCATTTATTTCTATTTGTAGGAACTTCCTATTCAGTTCAATAATACAGAGAAGTTGTTTGCAAGTATCTTATTTAGGACATTTTGTGATGAGCGCACACAATTGATTTTATTGATTTAGTGGTTTTCATAAATTGCAGTTACTTGAAAAGGGGAGTTAATGATCGGGGAAGGGTTGCAAATGATGTTGAAACAGAGCAGATTGTCCTTGATGAGGAAGCTGGGTCTTGCAAGGGAAGAATGAGTTCTGTTGTGCAGATGCGTGGTTCAATTCCACTTTTCTGGTCTCAAGAAGCTTCAAGATTTAGTCCTAAACCTGATATAATATGTAAGAATGTCTATTTTCCAAATTTAGATTGCTTTGGTGCTGAGTTTCTGCAGAATCTTATGTTAGCTTGTTATATTATCAGCTTCATGTAAATAAAGTCATTGTTCTCCTTTTGACTTCAGTGCAGAGATATGATCCCACATATGAGGCAACACGATTGCATTTTGAGGACCTGGCAAGGAGATATGGCGATCCAATTATAGTGCTTAATTTAATTAAGGTGATCTTAAATGCATTATTAATTGCAGCTATTTGAAAGGGCATAGTTTTTGTTTACATGATATTGTATTCTCTTTCAGGGCAATAACTTAACTTACCAAAAAGATATTGGATTCTTCATTTTCCTGGTGCTTCATTGGTGGTTTTGAATTAATTTCACATTGGCCAAAGAAAAAAGAAAAAAAAAGTGGAAGATTTTAAATTTGGGATATTGCTTTCAGTTATCTGGTGTTTAGATTTAATACCCAGTGCAATCTGCCGCTACTTTTTTTTACTTAAATTTCTTGTCACTTTCTTTATTCTGAAATTCAAGAACTGGCACACTCCTTGTAACTTTCTCCAACATGCTGTGGTTGCATATGTGCATCAATGTAGACTTAATAGACAGTTAAAATGGCCTATAAAAAATCTATGGGAATTAGAGAAACCTTCTGGGAATTAATTTTAAGGATAACAGATCTTATTGCATCAATATGGAAGAAGGTCCCAATATGCCTGTGGTGGTGCATTTGGAGGGAGAGGAATGAAAGAAGTTTTGAAGATCAATAGCAGTCAATGGATGAGCTTTGAAACTAATTTTTTGGTACTTTACTCCATTGGTTGATTGTAATTGATTTTCATGAATGCCTTGTATCACTAAACAGGCATGCTTAGGCATTGCTCTTGTATATGTCTTATATACTTGGGCTCTTGTTTACTCTTTTGATCAATAAAAATTTGTTTACGATAAAAAAAAGAGAGACCTCTTTGCCAATTGGAGAGGGATATATGTCAGCTCACGAATTGCAGCAGTGTGGAAGTTGGTCTCTATTTGTCCAGCATGGTGTATTTGGAGGGAAATAAATGATAAGACTTTTTTTTTTTTTAATCGCGAGTGGATGTTGGAGGAGCTTAAAATTTCCTTTAGGTAGCTTCAACAGATTGTAATGAGCTAAGTTTTTATGATTTTATTGTCTCTTTTTCCATTTCTAGTTTGATGTTCCTCTTGTACACTACCTATGTACTGGGGAGGCTATGCCCTTGCATTTTTTGATAAAACCTTGGATTACTTACCCAGGAAATTTTTATTATCTCACAAATTTGTGAATTTTATGCTTATAATTCACATATACAAAACATTGAAAAACACGCTCTTAGCCTTTTATTTTCTCATGCGCAATATTTATTTTAACTTCTATATTCCTAGAACTCATTTATATGTTAAAGTGCAGACTGTTGAAAAAAGGCCTAGAGAAATGATGCTTAGGCGTGAGTTTGCAAATGCGGTTGGGTATCTGAACCAGATTCTTTCTGAAGAAAACCATCTTAGATTTATTCACTGGGATTTTCACAAATTTGCCAAGAGGTAAGTTGCTTTTTTCATTCTCTCTCTCTCTCTCTCTCATTTTTAATTTTGTATAATTTTTCAACTTTCAGATAACCATTCTGTATTTCTGCTGTTCCAAAGCAAGTCTGCCAATGTTTTGGCAGTGTTAGGTGCTGTAGCAAGTGAAGCACTTGATCTGACTGGCTTTTACTTCAGCGGTAAACCTACCAGTGTTAAGAGGGCTAACAAAATTAGTCGAACAAGCACAGGAAGGCATGCATTTCTTCCTAAACTTGTTTATCCACTTAAGAATTTATGGTATTCTTTTGATGGCAAAACCCTGGCTGGCCTTCTATCTTAGTTGGGTTATGAAAAAGATTTACTTATAAAAAAAAAGGTTGTGAAAATGAATTGGATATATATAAATGTTCCATTTACAAATACTTTTCTAAGGCATATTTGTGCAAATGAGCTTGTCTTAGAATGTAAGGTTTAAGACATACAAAATAAGGCGTGTTCTCCAGATGAACTAAGGAGTTTCTTCTTCCATACTATATTCCTTGGCATCCTCTTGTGTACTTAATGGAGCTTGCTTCAATGACTTTCTTGCATCTCTTTCTAGCTCCTTTTTATGTAACTAGGTGTATGCTGTTTGTATACCTCCTGTGTACTGGAGCTATGCCTATTTACTTCTATTAATAAAATGCTATTTTACTTGTAAAAAAAAAAAAAAAAAATACATACGAAATATGACTAAAGCTAGATTCCTGAAATGGAACTTCTCTTGTTTAAGGTACTTGAATTACTTTTACAACACAATTAGAATGAGGTTGTGCCAACTATCATATTTGCTCAATTGTGGCACTGATGTATTGTTTTAATATCTAAGTTTTGTGGAAGGAGTGGGAATTTTCTGTGCTTAATATGAAGTGAGAATAGTTAAATTATGACTAAAGCTAGATTTCTGAAGTTGAACTTCTCTTGTTTAAGATACTTGAATTACTTTTACAACACAATCAGAATGAGGTTCTGCCAACTATCATATTTGCTCAATTGTGGCACTGATGTATTGTTTTAATATCTAAGTTTTGTGGAAGGAGTGGGAATTTTCTGTGCTTAATATGATGTGAGAATAGTTATAGAATTCCTCTTGTTTATTACCCAAACTTTCAGTCATGAAACTTCAGAAAAGAAGTGGGAGAAGTGAAAGGGGCTTGCCTGCAGCAGACATCTAATCAATGATCTCACTAAAAGACTTTGCATCATAAGGGAATGCTTAGTTCGCTTCTAAACAGTTTATGTAAGACAATGCTAAATGGCATTGTAATAACACTACTTTGGTGACCGAACTCCCCTCGCTATCTTTTATGATATAAATAAATTTGTTAACAAAAGTTAAAAGGACGATGTTTCTGCTTGTTTACTTCCTGTGTACTTGGGCTATGCCTATTTACTTGCATTAATAAAACTCTTGAATGGCATTGTATCAGCACTACTTTTGCAACCGAACTTCCCTCACTATTTTTATGATATGAATAAATTTGTTAACACAAGTTAAAAGGACGGTGCTTCCGCTTTTATACTTCCAGTATACTTGGGCTTTGCCTATTTACTTGCATTAATAAATCTCTTATTATTTAAAAAAAAAAAAAATTAAAAGGACACTGGGGATACAACTATTTTCTTGGATATAGGTATTGGTAACTGGTATTACTTGCCCGAACACCCAAGGTTATCAAAAAAAAAAAAAAAATTACTTGCATATTCAACTTATCAAAAAAAGTATTACTCATGTATACTATCATATTGATTAGTGTATGATTCTCATGAGATGTTATTGTTTTGTGCATAATGACTACTTTGATCTGCTTTTATTAACCCATAAAAGTGCGCTACATAATTTACTAGAAGTTCATGATGATGGTAATCAATATTTGTTTCAGGCACAAAGTGGAGTTTTGGATATAGATGATGATGATATATTGTTTAATTACCTTGGTTTGGGATTCAGTTGTTGTTCTCTTTATATAGTTCATTTTTCATTTCACAGGGATACTTCACTTAGAGATCTGAGAGCTAATTCAGGGGATCTGCCTAGGATTGGAAGTTGTAATGAAAATCTAAATTCTTTAGCTAATCGAGACAGAGAAACTGATTTTATCCAACAAAATGGAAAAGATTACTCTGGTGGTGAAGCACCCTGTTTTCAAAGTGGAGTTCTGCGCACTAACTGCATCGACTGCTTGGATCGTACAAATGTTGCCCAGTATGCTTATGGCCTTGCAGCTTTAGGGCGCCAACTCCATGCAATGGGTTTAACAGACATGCCTAAAGTGGACCCTGATAGTACCATTGCTTCAGCTCTAATGGATATGTATCAAAGTATGGGGGATGCTCTTGCTCAGCAGTATGGTGGGTCTGAAGCTCACAATACAGTAAGTTGTATCACCTCATTTTTAAATTAGTAAAAAAAAAAAAAGTACATATTTTTGTTCATTTTAGTTTATTGAGGACATACTACATCTGCTTGTCACTGCTTTATTATGAGCATCAGGTGTTTACAGAGAGGCAAGGAAAGTGGAAAGCTACCACCCAATCAAGAGAGTTTTTGAAGTCTATCAAGCGATACTACAGCAATACTTACACCGACGGTGAAAAGCAAGATGCTATCAATTTGTACTTAATCCTCCCTATTATAGTTCCTTTTTTATTTTTGGAATGCTCTTTTCTTTCTTTCTCCAAATTGAAATGGATGATATTTCTGAAATTCTGAATTGCCATTCTTTAGCTTTTGACTTAGCTAATAACTTCTATCTTTGGGTACTGGATGTCTTTAGTTTTGCCGATGCTGGTATTTGTTTTTAATTTCCTAGTTCATCTTTGTTTTATTTTGTGTTGTGTTTCTTTTTGTTCTCCTAACAAACTCATCTCAAACTGTCATCTTTTGATGGGTTTGGCAGATTTTTGGGTTACTTCCAACCAAGGGAAGGAAAACCTGCTCTTTGGGAGCTAGATTCAGATTACTATCTCCATGTATCTGGGATTGGAGATGACCTTTTCCCCGTTAAGTGGTAAATTCCCTTTTCCTCGAGTGCATCCAACACCCACATGTTACATTTGATTGCACTGTACATCCTAGATTGTCTTTCTAATTTCTCTTGCTATACTTCCTCGTCAGATCATTTTTTTTCTTGCATTCTTCATTGATCTTAAGGTTTTTATTTTTGTTTACCTTTTTTTATTTTTATTTTTGATAAGTAAGAAGATATTTTATTGATATTGAAATAGGCATAGGCCAACTACACATGAAGAATACATATGATTACACCTAGTTAGGAACTAGAAATGAGTACAAGGAAATCATGAAAATTGAGACCATTAAAGTCTATAACAATGGTCCACATAAATAAAGTCTTCTAGAAAAAGCTCTTAAACTCTTCCAATGAGCGCTCTCGATCCTCAAAATTTCAGTCATTCCTTTCACTCCAAATGCAATAGAGTAGATAAATGGGAGCCATCTTCCATATAGCTGCAATTTGTGGTATCCCCTTGATCCCTCCAACTAGCTAATAGGACAATCACGCTCTTGGCATAACCCATGCTAATCCCATTTTGCTGAAAAAGTAATTCCATGAGGCCCTTGCAAACTCACAATGTAGAAGTAAATAGTCCACTATTTCGCTGCTATTTCTGCACATACAGCACCAGTCAATAAGGATAAACTCACGTTTTCTTAGGTTGTCAATGGTCAGAACCTTCCCCAAGGATGCGGACCAAAAAAAGAAAAGAAAAAGAAAATAGCCTTAAGAGGTGCTTTACTCCAAATGCTCTTCTAAGAAAAGTGATTACTAGCTTGAGTAATGAGAACCCCATAGAAAGAGTGTACATAAAACTTTCCTTTACTAGAAGCGTACCAAAAAAAATTTCATGCCGGTTTTCAACAAATTGGTCATAAAGGAATAAGACTATATACATTTTCTCTCAGTACACGTAACCATCCGTATGTTTCTTTTGCATTTGATGGTGGTTGTGGGTGTTTGATGGTGTGACTCTGGTTGTACTGGAAGGTAAATGTCGTCTAAGAGAGGAGTTGTTATCGAGTCCAAGCTGTTTGAGGTTGTTAGGGATGGGTGTTCTGTGTTGTTCACTGAGAAGGGTTGGAAAGTTGTCAAGGACGAGAGTGGGGCTGGGTACAGTTTGTTGGTTTGCTAGAACTTTGGAGGATTGTGTGAATGCTGGGGGCAAGGCGTTTTACACTGCTTGCCGGGATGGAGATAGGGGCTTCATTGCACAACGATGTGCTAACTCTCGTGGTGCTTATATGGCTTTGGTGGAGTATGGTAGGGGAGGTCGTCGGAACTTCATTTTTATACCAAAGGTTAGGGGTGGAATGGGATAGAGGAAGCTGGCGAAGGCATTGAAGGATTGTGAAAGAAGGAGGCTCTGTCCGTATACCTCCACCAGTGATGACAGGAGCCTCTTTAGGCGTTAGGACATACAGGGAGGCATTGGAGAAACTGAGTGTCTTGGAGCTTTGTGAACCTGTCAGACTAGGAGGGGTAGGTCTGCTTGGGTTAGGTGGAGCCTCCTTTACGATGTGTGAACATAGTAGTAAGGGGAGTGGCAGGGACGTGGTCGAACCAGAAAGGGAAATGCAGCTGCAGGTACTGGGTGATTTGAATAAAGCAGCTTGAGGAAATGACTGTTAATGTCAATTCACTTATACGGTGCGTTGAGGTCAAAGGCGTTAGTGCAGTGAATTCGGGCCTGGGCCTAGGTGTTAGTGCAGTGAGGAGTTTGGGTTCCAGTGTGCAACAAGGCTAGGGCCAGGGCCAGGGCCGTTGGAATGGCCCTAAGGGGAAGGAGAAGGCCTTGGGTCCAGGTGTTGGGCCTCAGCCCATGGGGGAAGTCTGGCCTTTAAGCCAGACTGAGGCTGGCCGTGGGCAGGTGTTGACGGAGACCCATGAGCCACTGGCGTTGGTGATGACCCAAGTAGCTTCAAGGACGAGTGTAGGCCTACCACCAGTCGAGTAGTCGTCGGCATTAGTTCTCATAGAGCTGGAAAATGGAAGGGTATGCCATAAGTTTGTCGGCGTTGGGCCAGGGGTGTCGCAACCTACACAGAGTGGGCCGATGGTTGCCGATAGTGCTTCTCCAATGGTGGTGATGGAAGAGCTCGACGTGGGGGCATCGGGACACTCAGATGTGGCCGTTTTGTCTCGGAGTGATGAGGGGGAGGCCTTTGCAACCATGTTGGTAGAGCGTGAGGAGGAGGAGATGGCTTAGATCTTGTTGTTAGCTAAGTTTAAGGAGGAGGGGAGGGTGGTGGTATAGGGAGAGTCAAAAGTGGGAGTTTCTGCTGAGGCTCGTGTGAAGGAGAAGGGGGAGGTAAAAGGGGAAGGATCCCTGATCTTTTGTGAGTCTCCCGGAAATACAACAGACGGAGAGGGGCTTTCAGGGGACAATAAGGATTATTCCTCCTATTACTTCATCTGATTGGATTCTAAAAAAAGTGGAGGAGCTTCAGAGTTGGATGGGGATATCTTGTGAAGGTTATGAAGAAATGTTCAAGGCACTCGTAATAGCCATAGAGGCAGGACATCACCATGAATGAATAGGGACAAGGAGAAACAGGGAGTTAAAGAGGCTAACTTGGTCTCTTGATTATGATGGAAAGGAGGGGAGTGTGAGTCATGGACGTAACAAAGGGAGGGCTGGAATAATTGATAAATGAAGCCTAAAATTCTGATTTGGAATGTTAGGGGGCTGAATGAGATTGACAAACGCCTACTTATAAGATCATTGCTAAGACAATGGAAGGTGGACATCATTTGTTTGCAGGAAATTAAATTGAAACTTATCACATGAAGAACTATTCTGAATATATGGGGCTGCCAATAGGTAGGTTGGGCATACTTAACTTCGAAAGGGGCGTTGGGTGGAATATTGGTTATATGGGATAAAAGGTTGGTGGAGAACATTGATGAGTTTGTGGGAGAATATTTAGTGGGATGCTCGTTTAAAAATTTTGAAGATGACTTTGTGTGAGCCTTTGTTGGGGTGTATGGTCCTAACTTGGAGTGTGAGCAGCGATTGCTTTGGGATGAGCTTGCCGGTTTGTGTTTGTTGTGGGTAGGACTGTTCATCTGGGTTCCGGACCGGATATCCGGGTGTACCGGCCTGGAACCCGGGTTTTAAAACCTGGCTGGGTTTCGGCCTAGGTACACCCGGTTATGACACGGTCCGGAACCACGATGAATCCGGATTTTTTAAAACCCGGAAATCCGAGTTTCGGGTTGTACCCGGGGTATTTATTTATTTATTTATTATTTTATTATTATTTTTTATTTTTTAAATTACACAAAAACCTATATTATTAAATTTCTTTCAAGCAACATATTTTTCATCTAGAAGCCTATATTCCAATACAAAATTTTCAATACAAAATGTTGCAAAGCATATTCTTTTATATTAGAAAACTAATTACCTTTACATTTTTAACTAAATGCATCTAAAAAAAAGAAATTCAATATTTATCACGTAAATGCATGCAAAACATAATGCAATCACTACTTATTACATTATTTTATATTTATACATTACATTACAAAATACAAAATTACAATATATAAAATGAAATTACATATCAAAAGTGGATTACATAGAGCCATCAATACATAATGTTTGCTTCATGCAATCAATGCATTCCTCCATAGCTGATACATGTGTAATGAGAACCTTCATTTGTGTCTCCATTCTCAAATCTCCACCAGGTAAAGCTGCAGTAGTTTAACTTATCACAAACAAATTAAAAAATTATGCAGGTTAAATTTTCATAAACACAAGCATAAGCAATCATAGCCGGGTGTACCCTCCTTGAGTCTACAATATAGACATTTGTTGGCAATCAACATCGAATCCAAGATTTGTCTTCCATTCGCAAACACATTTTGGGGTTTTGTTACAATACTACTTGAAACGTTACTCATGCGATTGGCAAGCACATTTGAAATAATTTTATACACCTTGTTAATGAGACTAATAGGCTGAAAATCTTTTACCTCCATTGCTCCCAACTTTCTTAGGGATAAGAGCAATGAAAGATGCATTAATGCTCTTTTTAAATTTGCCAAAAGTGTATAACTCCTGAAAAACTTGCATAATATCCTCCCCTACCACATCCCAACAATCATGATAAAGGGCCATTGAAAACCCATCTGGCCCAGGGGCTTTATCTTTGGCCATCCCACGAAGCACCCGAAGAACCTCCTCTGCTTCAAAAGGTCTCTCCAACCACATAGAGGTTACTTGATCAATATTCTCAAAAGGCATACCATCCAATACCTCTGCTTCAAAAGGTACTCTTTATTAATGTTATTCGACCCCCTTTAGACAAATACAACATTTTCCACCCAGCCAGCCTTCGCTCTATTTTCTCTAACACCTCATCCCAAATAGTCTTGGCTTTGGATGATGCTTCCAGTGGAAGGCCAAGATACTTCATAGGTAGCGAAGAAACCACACAGCCCAATGTGCTGGCCAGCCCCTTGACATTGCGAACGTTACCCACAGCAACCAGCTCAGATTTTGAAAGATTTACTTCAAACCGGAGACCGCTTCAAATGAAAGCAAGATAGCCTTGATCTGCCTCACAAAATAATAGTGTATCATCTGAAAACAAAAGCTGCGAAATAATGGTAGAAACATGGTTAGCATCCCCCACTGATTACCCCGAGAAAATTCACCCTCAACTGAAGCTGACAACATTCTGCTTAGAGCCTCCATGACAATAACAAATAAGAGGGGCGATAATGGATTGCCTTGACGCAACCCCCATGAGCTATTGAAGAATCCCAAGGGGTCACCATTCACCAAAACCTAGATTCGAACTGTTGACACACAATGCCTTATCCACAACCTCCATATCTCCACAAAACCAGATCTCCTCAACAAATAAAAAAGGAATTCCCAATTAACATGATCATAAGCCTTCTCCATGTCTAATTTACATAGAATACCTGGAACTCCTGACTCAATCCTGCTGTCCAAGTATTCGTTAGTGATGAGGACTGAATCCAAGATTTGTCTTCCCCTTACAAATGCATTTTGAGACTTAGAGATGATTCTATCCATGACTAAGCTCATTCTATTAGCAAGAACTTTTAAAATTATTTTGTACATACTACCCACAAGACTAATAGGACGGAAATCTTTCACCTCCATTGCAACAACCTTTTTGGGGACAAGTGCAATGAATGTAGCATTAAAACTCTTCTCAAATTTCTCGAAAGTGAAAATTCATGAAAAACCTGCATGTCATCCTCTTTCACCACCTCCCAGCAAGTCTAAAAAAATGCCATTGCAAAACCATCAGGGCTTGGAGCTTTGTCTGTATTCATTTTTCTAACTACTTGTTGTACCACTTTCTCTTCAAAAGGTCTCTCATGCCAAACCATATCTGTCTTGATCGCCTCAATATAGACCATCTAATCTAGGCCGGCCTCCAATCAAAAGGTTCCGAAAGCAGCTCTTCGAAATGTCCAGCAATGTGATCCTTGATCATGGATTGGTCTGAGGTAACAATGCCATCTATGGTCAGGGTCTTGATGGCATTGTTCCTCCTATGTGAGTTGGCTACCCAGTGAAAAAACTTCATAAATTTATCCCCCTCCCTTGGTCACAATGCCCTTGACGTTTGCCTCCAAGAAATCTCCTCGATTATGATCACCCTTTATGGTTCAGAGATGGCAAGGCCTTTGCCGGTGTTCTTTGCTTCTGCGCCCTCCAAACCTTGTAACTCTTGTTTACCTCTCTTTAGTCTGTTTATATTACTTTTTCTTTAATGTATACTTTTTAATTTTGCAGTTTGCAATCTGATGCCAGGCCTGTTGGGGGAGCTGGAGTTTCTTTTGCCCCTATTCCAGCATGCAGGGAAGACTTCTCACGGAAAAAGTTGACGTCATTTGACAAATTGATAGAGAGGACATGTAGTTCAATAAGGAATGTAAGACTCTGTAGGGAACCGGAACAAAGACAAGGTGCTGGTACAGGAAATTCCAGTGTGGCACCTGATGCAGCGTAATTATTTCCTTTCCTTAACCATTCCCTTTTGATGATTTGTATCCTATGTTTACCTTCCGTGGTAATCCAGCTCCCAATTATTTGCTTATGCATCTCTCTCTCTCTCTCTCTCATCTGCTGTTGATTATTCGGTTATGGAATTCTGCTGGTGTGTTTGATCTGCAAAACTCTAATATTTGCGACTGTTACTGCAGTTTTTTATTACATAAGAATTATTTATTTTGTTTGTGTACAATTTGTGTTGCTTCATGTAATTGACTGTTTGTATTACTCAAAAAGGTTGTGCACTTGTTTCTGTCCTTTTTTTCTTAATTAGACTTTGTTTGCCCCCTTGATGTTATGCTGACTATGTTGCTTCTTTCATTTTTATTAAACACTTCGAATTTATGTTATGAGGACAAGTGGAAGGAATTTCCTTATATTCATATCTTTCTGCTTCCAGTTTTTGTGTATAGACCATTTAAAGTTAATTGTGTATGTGTCTGTGTAGTAAATATGTAATGGTTTGGGTCTTTTTATTCTTTGGGTTGAAAGTTTTTACATCACAATGGATTGTGTGGTTGTTGTGATACAAAGAGAGGGTCTATATCATTGGCAGTTGAAGCATCGTTATTGAATCATATTAATTTTTGTCCAGTGAAATACAGCTCAAAAGCCCAAATTGGCTTTTTGGCCAGAGAAAGTATGAAGAAAGTTGCTCTGCTCCCAAAGGTGCTTCACAGGAAATTGCAAATGGAGGATCTCAGGATGACAGAAGAGTTGATGGTTTATGTGACCTAAATTGGCTTTCTTCTGCTAGCGATAGCAATGAAGAGGATATCTTCCAGGGGTACATATCTTAAGATCTTTTGTTTTCCATAACAGAGACCTCTTTACTTATTCTGTCATTTCAAGCATCTCTTCAACATGACCAGAGGTATGTTCTATGTGCACAATTTGTGGTAAAGAAACTAAGAAACTTCAACTCGGGTACCCTACACAGATTGGACTTATGATTTCACCCTCAGTCCCTTGTTTATGTGGGGGAGGAGATGAAATTTGGTCCAATGATTATTGGCTCGATATGATATATTTGTAAGAAGAATACTAAATTGTTGTTGCTATTATATACAAATCTAACAAACCCAACCTGACCCAAATTGTTGTTTGGCCAGGGACATGTTTAGCTTTAGGGTTGGACTTGGCTCAGCCTCTCTGTAGTTCTATCTAATTTTTGAATAGCAGATGTATGACTTTGTTGTATCACTTTCTAGCTCCTAATTTTGTAATTTGGTGTATGCGGTTTGTATATACCTCTTGTGTACTTGGCCTATGCCTATTTACTTCTTTCAATAATAAGTTATTTTACTTTAAAAAAAAAAAAAAAACTTTTGAATAGCAGATGAATTGTGAACGAATGTTTTAGAATATTTATATATTGTTTTTGCCTGTCAATTTGATTCAGTACCAGCATGTTAAAAGTGGTTACTGTTATAAAAAAGTAGTTATTGCTTATCTCTATTGTGTGCGCTTTGACAAGTTCATGGTTAATGCATTTTTTTGTTGTTCTTGGATTTCAAGGTACCTTGCAATGACGTCAGTTGATGAAGATAATGGTTGGTATGGTGGTACACTGCTTGGTGATCAAGATGAAAACAGTGAGATATACAAGCATTATGCTGCATTCTGTCAGGTAACAATATTTAGAACTTTCTGATAATTTTATTATTTGGCTTTTCTCAAAAATTTTATTATTTGGCCGTCATTCTCTTAAAGTATTGAGACCATTTACACTATGGTGAGAGATGGCTCCTATAGTTTATAAATCTCAGAGCTTGGTTTTCAAGATTGATTTTACACATTTTAAATTGATTTTACACATTATAGGGCTTTATAGATGGTTGACTGGGATTTTCTTGAAAGCTGAATTTTCACTGGTGTTGGCTTTGTTTAAGTTAAAATCTTCTTCCTGCTTAAAAGCATTTACCAGTAAACAAGATGTTTACACTGAAGTCTAGAGACATTTTTGGTACCTATTGTTAAAGTTGAGATGTCTAACAAACCAATATAGACGAACTAGTTAAGTACCTGTGAGTTGTGATGAAATGATCCTTTTATGGAAAGGCTAATCAAATTGATTAAGTCCTGGTTTGAATGGCAAGATCCTTCCATCCCATCTCATTTAATCTCATCTCAATATCTAAATCCATAAACACAAACATTTTTCAATTTCAAATATTCAACTTTTTCATATAATTATTATCTAATCATTACAACGTTCCTAAACTTCCAAACAAAACACAAAAGACAATTCAAACTTTTCAAATCCCAAAGCAAAAATAATATTAAAAAATAATATTCTAATAATATTTTAACTTTATAATATTTTTATTCAACCTTTTCTCTTTTCTTTCCCAAAACTCTATAAAACATCTTAACTCAAATCATTTCACTACTATTAACAAACCGTTTCACTATTATTCATAGATCATCTCATCTCATTGTACTATCTAAATGAGGCCTAAGTTGTTGATGCCTATTTTTTGGGCTGGGCAATCAATAGATATCGGATTGTTTAGAGATGGCAAAGGCAAAGGTTGCATAATCGGAATGAACAAAAATAAATATAAGTTGGGAAAAATAATTAGGACCAAAATTTATGTGGTTCGGTGTTATGACCTACATCCATTGGGATCTGTAGGGGTAAATCCACTAAGAAAATATACATATTACAACAGAGCTTCCAAATTCTCTTTAGTACAAGATAAAGAGAGATGAAGACGTAGTGAGAATGAAGATGAAGGAGAAAAAGGTCCCATGGGAACCCCTTAAGTCTACAGCCTTTTTTCTATGGGTAGCACTACAGCTACCGCTAGTTGTATGATGTGTTTTTCTTTTTCTTTTTCTTTTTTGACTTTTTTTTACATGTATTTTTTTAACACTTTTAAATATATTTTTTTAAAAAAATTCACAACATTATTAAAAAATACTAACTTAATCATGAAGTAAAAAAATAATAATAAAAAAATTAAAATAAGCCAGCGGTAGCCAGGGGCTACCAACGGGCTTTGAAGCATTTCCCTTTTTCTATACCAAGCTTCTCTCTTGCTTGTGATGATTTTTGTTTTTTGTTTAAATTGGTTTGTTATATCTCTCCAGTTGGCTGAGCAATTGGTAGGGCACGGATCTGGTAGTGCCTGTTGCTTTTGGACAATGGGCTTTATAATCTTCAGGCCCCGATAGCTTACAATCGAGACCTAAACCTTGCCAGTTGCCACACCAACCAAAGAGATATGGCACTTAAAATAGTAAAAACAGAACAATCATCACAAGCAAGGGAGACGCTGGGTATCTTTTTTTTTTTTTTGTTTGGGCATCGGGAGTCTGGGAACGGCATCCCGATTAATCCCAAGGTTGTACAGGATTTCAGCAATGAGTTTTCCACAAGTGCACCTTAGGTAATTCAAAGGGAAAATCCCTTAGTCTGATGGCCCCTAGAGATTGTTTGCACCCAAGGGAATTGAGCCTTAAACTTGGGGGGAGCATAGCCCAAGCCGCCTTTAGCATTTGAGCCAACCCCTAGGGTTTAGGGAGACGCATAGTATGTTAAAAGGGACGTAGACATGAGACATTTTTCTACCTAATCTTCATTCCTATTTCTTCTTCCTCCTCCTCCTCTTCATTATGTAACAAGAGAACTTGAAAGCTCCATTATAATTTGTATATTTTCAGAGTTGATTTACCCTGCCCGGACTCTTGTAGGTGTAGTCAATACTCAATAGTGCTAAACAACGTAAATCTATGTCCTATTTATATATATATATATATTTTTATATCCCGACTTATATTTCTGTTTCTTCATTACAATTATACAACCTCCATCTGTTTCTTCATTACATATATATATGTATGCTTTACCTATCAAAAAAAATATATATGTATTCTTTGTTGGATATCTTGGGACTCGTCTCACATTCTTGTGTTGTGGTACAATTCATTTGATCAGCATAAATTTCTCATATATTTGGGAACCTGCAGGGCCCTGCTATGGAACCTTTTGAAAATGATAGTGAGAGGGAGAAGCACTATGCCGATGCCCTATGCATGGGCACAGTTGACATTGTAGATGATGCTGTTGAAGCAGAGATGCGAGCAGCTCTCAAGGAGTACGATCAAATTGGTGCTGATCTTGGAATCATCCCTTCTTCATGTAAATCCTTTACTGAAGATCTGAGCTGGTTGACAAGGTGGATAATTGGGGAAGAAAAGGTGCAAAGAATCTGAGAATTATCCTGTGTGGGAGGAGTAAAGAATCTGAGAAGAGCATGAGGTCTTGCAAACATTTATCTGATAACCGAAGTTGTTGTATTCACATATTTTCGATTATATCCTCAATTATATTGTATTCATTCTGTAATTATGCCTGTCGATTGTAAATATAATAATTTACAATGCAAAAGTTTTTCCAAAAAAAGGGTACTTTGTATTTGACCTTAATCAGGATGGTGCATGAACACGGTTGCTTTATGCTCCAAATCAAGGGTGCCAAATTTATTTTTATTTACATGGCCAAGCCGTTGAGTGCAAAATGCTATGAACCAACCTTTATTCTTATTTCCTTCGCCAGTTGAAATTCCGAAGAATAAAATTGTGGACAATAGACTAAGGGCAGGTTGGGGGTAGAGATGAGAATTTTGAGTTTGAGATGGAAGTTTAAAATATTATTTTTTAGTATTATTATTATTTTGGAATTTGAAAAAGTTGAATTGTTTATTATATTTTGTGTGAGAATTTAAGAAAGTAGTAACGATGAGATGAGAATTTTGAGTTACCAAACCTGTCCTAAATAAGTGAAGTATACATAAATCGTGTCTTAACTTTTAAGTGAAGAATACTACCGGGATTGCTAATTCAGGCTATTACAGACTGTAAGCAGGAATGGTCATGGTCTGGGGAGCTACTACAGTGCAGCTCATACTCTATCAAGGAAGACATTACAGAGCAAATATGGATGGAAGAGGGACCAAATGTTATTTATTTGACTCTTTTATTACAAGTGAATGAGAATGAGTATGGCTTTCTCAAAAAAAAAAAAAAAATGTTGATAGAGGAATAAAAGAAATGACAAATGAGATCCGTCAAATAAATCAATATGAGATGTTTATTATGTGGGAGGAGAAAGAATTATTACAATAATTTTAATAAATTACTCTTTCTTATGAATTCTAAAAGAAAAATACTAAAAATATAAAGAGATTATAAAAATAAACACAAATTGACACGTTTTCATATGATAACTTAATAATTTAATTATCACATCAAGATATATCAATTTATAGATTTATTTTTATGAAACTGTTTTATTGCTAAAGTAGTTCTGATTCTCTCTTTCAAAATTTTCTAATAAAACACCTAAAAAAAAATAAAAGAGGGACAGAAATTTCTTGATTAGTTGCAAAAAATACATCTTATTCCTTCCATTGGTTAAATTCTAGTTTTACATAAGGCATAAGGCACTACAATTGGTGTAATTATGTTATAAAGCCATTTTAAATGTACATAATAGCTGTTTTTTTTTTTTTTTCAGAACATAAAAAATTGAAAATTAGGGTCATGGTTGGATTTTGCAAACCCGCTATGGGCTTAAAAGGAGCCCATGCTCGACTACATGTTTTAGCATACAATTACACAATTAACTGTGGCATCGCCTCCTCTCTGTCTCTCTCTCTCTCTCTCTCTCTCTCTCATGGACGACATAGAGGATTTGGTAGTGGGAGCTGGTGCTCCTCCTGGGTTTCGCTTGCCTTTAAGCAGCGTTGGAGTGAATCTCAAGAAGAAGAGGAACGATAAGTTCTATCAAACCCAAGACTCACCCTCTCCCAAAATCCCTGGCACTCAGGTCTCTCTCTCTCTCTCTCTCTCTCTCTCTCTCTCTATGTTCCTTTCAATTATAAGCTTCTTTCTCTCTGCAGACGATATATATTAAGACCTTTGGGTGCTCACACAACCAGGCAAGTTTTTCCCCCCTTCATTTTTTTTTTGAAGATGGTAATTTACCATAGTCTATATTGATGCTCAAAAGTTCTCACAATTCATCTTTTAGTGGATGCATTCGGTTGATTTCATAATTTAGGACCTTCAATGGGCCGGAGAGAATGCTGTTGCAGATAATTATGGTGAACAGTCTTTAAATTTGAGAGAGAGAGATTGAGAGAGAACTGTTTTGCTAGCTGAGAATTGGAGGAATATTTCCTCTCACTAGAAAGGAGCTTGATGCAAATTTTTTAGGAATCTTGGCTTCATCGGTTATTGGAATAAATATTGCATGATTGTAGAAATGGGTATTTTTAAAAACCTTTAAGAAACAAATTTGATAGCTTTATGTGGTCTTGGAAACAAGTTGAACGAAAGAAAGAAAAACGGATGACAAAGGAAAATGTAGGAGAATAGTTGGCGCAAAACCTGTCACTTTGATCGTCAAAGGGAATCATTATGTTCGCTTCCCTTGTGTAATTTTTTTTTTTTTTTGTTTTTTTTTGTTTTTATAAGTAAAAATTTGCTTCTCGTGTAAATTCTAATGCTAATTGTAGAAAAAGTGCCAACTGGAGTTGGAAAAGGTTAGAAATTGTCAGTTAATCTGCAGTCCTGTCTTGTTTTAATAAGATTGAAGGTAGTATCACCTGCATTTTTTTATTCATCAATGGTTGTTAGAGTGGAATTATTTTTCACTCTATTTAAATGTTTTCCTCCCATTTTTGCATTGTTTCAGAGCGACAGTGAATACATGGCTGGTCAGCTTTCAGCTTTTGGCTACTCGTTAAGTGACAATCCGCAGGAAGCAGACCTGTGGCTAATAAACACGTGAGCATCATTTTCTTCCACCTTATACCCAAGTGCTTTTATTTGAACTTGAACTTGCGATTCTCTTAAGACTAGTTGTCTTGCCCTGTATCTTGAGGGGTTTGGAGGTGCCTTTTTCCCTATACAAATATTTTTCTAAAATTTAAGTTTCAGACTCAACAAAAACAAAGCAAATACCTCAAATTAATAGTTTTAAATTGTATCATAATTTATTCATAAAAAAATTGTATCATAATATTTCTTGTATGTCCTGTGTACTTGGGCAATGCCTATTTCCTATTCTATTAATAAAATTTATTTTATCCATAAAAAAGATCATAATATTTCTTTTTTCTTTTTTTATAACCAAGAAAGACAGTTATTAATATGAATAAAATAGGCGAAGCCCATTTACACTGTTGAGTACTGTGGAGTCTGGTCCACACCCCTCGAGCGGAGGCATTGGCCGCTCGAGCGAATTCAGGCAGAGTCGAACGCTCGATGTTAGCTCGACAGTGAGCTCGAGCAGGAAGCCTTCGCTCGAGCAGAGGCATTGGCTGCTCGAGCGAAGTCAGACAGAGTTGAACGCTCGATGTCAGCTCGACAGTGAGCTCGAGCAGGATGCGGAAGGGAAGTTCGCTCGACACGCGCTTAACACGCCGCTCGAGCGAACATGCATTTTTTAGGGTTTTCCGCCATTTAACTATATATATATGATGTTTTACATTATATGGCCGTACGGTTGATGTATGAATGAACACAGTGGACGTACTGTGTTGAGATCCATCATTGTAGTGTGATATTCCTCAATAATAAAATTCTCTGCAGCTCCCGTGGACGTAGGCAATTTGCCGAACCATGTAAATCTTGTGTCGTGTATGATTGCTTTTCTCGTTCCATATTTTTATTCTCTTTTTCAATTCATTGTCATCGTTTTTTCACAATAGTACACAAGGAGTATACAAAAGAAACACCTAAATACAGTCTTAAGAATCAGAATACTACAACAGAAAATCATGAGCATTAGCTTCGCTAAGCACTAAAGCAGAAAACCAAAGCAGTAAGGTGTGCACAAAAAAAGGTCGTAATTCCTCCAAGGTGCGCTCCTTACCATTAAAACACCGATCATTCCTTTCCATGCAAATACATCACATAATACACAAAGGGACCATCTTCCAAACCGTAGTCACCGGAGAACAGCCATGAAGACTGTTCCTATGAGCAAGAAGGTCTACCACTCTCAAAGACATCACCCAAGCCAAATTGGTTTTATAACAAATCTCATTCCATAGTGCCCTTGCCACCTCACAATGCAAAAGTAAATGATCCATTGATTCCCCATGCTTCTTGCACATGTAACACCAGTCTATAACAATGAAACCGCACTTCCTCAAATTGATTGTCGTCAAAATTTTCCAAGAGAAGCAATCCATATGAAAAAAGCTACTTTGGAAGGCACACAAGACCCCCAAATACACTTCCAAGGAAAAGAAAAACAGTTTTGAGATGTCAACAGCTTATAATACAATCAAACTGTAAACTTATTGCTCCCATTGGACCTCCACAACATCCTATCCCCAACATTGCTGCCAAGCCTCAAAGAATATAAAAAACTGAAAGAAAGCCGGCCAGAAACACCCTATTGAGAATGTGTTCACCACACCAAATATCAAACAAAAATCAGATCCTAGAACCCTCTCCAACTGCATAACTAACATGGCTTGCAAAACTCTCGCAGCCCTTTCTAATGAATTTCCATAGACCCACACCATTCACTACCTTACATCATTAGAACACCAACGCCCCCAGGCACTTCCATATTTACGATCAATAACCTCCCTCTAAAGCAACTCCCCTTCCGATTGATATCTCCATAATTTTTTCCCCAAACAAGGATGTATTAAAAATCCTCAAATTAAAAACCCCCAAACCTCCATTAGAGATGGAGAGCAACCTTTATTCCAACTAACCAGATGGAACTTAACTTCCACTCCCATTCCACCCCACAAGAAAGCATAAAATAACTTCTCAATCTGGTTAGTCACCCTTGTGGGCAAAGGAAATAAAGATAGAAAGTAAGTGGAGAGATTGGAAAGGGTGCTCTTGATTAAGGTAATTCTATCCCCTTTTAATAAATACAACTGTTTCCATCCAGCCTTAAAAGGCGCTCCCAATGGAAGCCCAAATATTTCATTGGAAAGGAAGCAACTTTACAGCCCAAAAAACTCCCCAAGCTATTACTGGTGCACACCACCCCCACCAGTACCATCTCGGACTTTCCAACATTCACCTTGCCCGAAACAGCTTTAAAATGTAGTAGCTCTGGCCGTAAAGGTTGAATCTGGCCACGATTAGCATCACAGAAAAGAAGAGTATCATCTGCGAAAAGAAGGTGAGAAAGTATGATAAAACCTTATTAGCATTTCCACCAAAAAATTGGAAAAAAATCCCCACCAATGGAGGCCTTCACTGTCCGACCAAATGCCTTCATGATGATAACAAAAAGAAAAGGGGACAAAGCCTTGTCTCAAGCCACGAGAGCTATGGAAAAAATCAGCAGGGTTGCCATTAGCCAACACTGAAAACTGATTAGTAGAGACACAATGCCTAATCCACAAACACCACCTCTCCTCAAAGCCACATCTCCCAAGCAAATAAAAGACGAATTCCCAATTCATATAATCGTACGCCTTTTCCACGTCAAGCTTACAAAAAATACCAGGAACTCCCTCCCTCATTCTACTATCTAAACATTCATTAGTAACAAGAACTAGAAAATATTAAACTAGAAAACACACGGATTTTGAGTCTAAATGAGGTCTACAGCTACTTCTCTCATCTAATCCCGTTCATGTGCTTTCTAATCCCTTCTCTCAACACACTCTTCGATATCATCTGAAAAGTGAGAATAAGATAATGGGTGAGTTTGACAACTTTACTAGTATGCAGTACGTGAGCTGGTTAAGCATAACAATGCAATAATGAGACATTCTTGAATTTCACCAGGTAGTTTAGCCAAAAGGATCATCATGCCAAAAGAGCTCATGACTACACTTTTCATGTCATAAATCTCATTCTGATGTTCAGATACAGATTATAATGCCAGAAAGGTCACCACAGTAGTTTTAGCGAAAAACTCAATTTTCTCAAAAACCAACCTTCGTTATTTTTTGACAGTCTGGCATAGATACACTATTTACCTAATTCTGATTTGACTGGGCTTGTAAATGTACTGTAGCAACATCACTTTTAAGTGTAACCCAATAATTATCTAAGCTACGAAAACATAAAAAATTCTAGCATTATACGTACATTAAAATAGGTATATTTGCATGAATTGATTGTCTTGTGAGATTCTATCAACTGATGCAGATGCACAGTGAAATCTCCGAGTCAGTCTGCCATGGACACTCTAATAGCAAAATGCAAAATTGCAAAAAAGCCCCTAGTGGTGGCAGGGTGTGTGCCTCAAGGAAGTCGAGACTTGAAAGAACTCGAAGGGATCAGTATAGTCGGAGTCCAGCAAATTGACCGAGTGGTTGAAGTTGTGGAAGAGACCTTGAAAGGTCATGAGGTGCGGCTATTGAATCGCAAGACATTGCCAGTGCTTGACCTCCCAAAGGTGCAAATTGTAGATTCCCCTGTTGCTGTATTGCAATATTACCATGTTCCAAGAATTTTCTTTTGGGAGCCACTTCTATCACATTGTTGGATTTTCTTTCAGTTCATTTGAAAGGAAAAAAAAAAAACTTTTGGATCTGTTTCCACATTTACATCGAATTAGCTTAGAAAGATGGAGCATTAACTCAACTGTGTCTAACAGGTGAGAAGGAACAAGTTTGTTGAGATTCTTCCAATTAATGTTGGTTGTTTAGGTGCTTGTACTTATTGCAAGACAAAGCATGCTCGTGGTCATTTAGGGAGCTACACGATTGATAGCCTTGTAAGTATCATGCCATCGGTATTTATTATTTGCTTGAACTAGGTTTCTATTTTATCAGAATTTCAACTTTGCAGGTTGGGCGCGTAAAATCTGTTATAGCTGATGGAGTGAAGGAGATATGGTTGAGCAGTGAAGATACCGGAGCCTATGGTAATAATAGCAATCTTTCCATCATGTTGCCTGTGTTACTGTGTAAAAGCATTTGCCGATAATATGAAGTCCTGTTTCTGTGGAGTCTTTTCATGAAAATGACACTGGTGCTTTTTGTTGTTGTTTTGTATTAATCAAAGGGAAGTAGATATGCGAGTTTCATCTTTATTTCATGGTAAAGTGCTCCAGGTTAAAAAGAACTAAAATGCAAATGCCGCATTCAAAATGTTCTTTTTGTCTAATTTCGTATTTAACATCATAAAGTGTTGGCAAGCAGCTGAAGAAACTTGATTAGACCTGAGGCAGAAAATTACGCCAAAATTAAAAAGAAAATAAAGGCATTGCTTATATTGTATTGTACAATAACTATGGTCTCCTGATGCTATCCAGGTCGTGACATTGGGGTCAATCTTCCGATTTTGTTAAATGCAATTGTTTCTGAGCTTCCTCCTGATGCAAGCACGATGCTTCGGATTGGGATGACAAACCCTCCTTTTATGCTCGAGCACTTGAAAGAGATAGCAGAGGTTTTGTGTCACCCATGTGTATACTCATTTCTACATGTACCGGTTCAATCTGGGAGTGATGCTGTCTTAAGTGTGAGTCCTAACACAACTGTTTCTTTCTATAAGAAAATTGACAACATAAAATATAAAGAATAGAAATTGCATGTTAAAAGCACAAGCTCGTAAATTGGTTTTTTTTTAATTATTTATTTATTTATTTTTATTTAATCAGTAAATAGGAATTTTATTAAAAATAGGCGAAGCCAAGTGCACGGGACATAACAAGCTTGTAAATTGTTGATGCCTAGAGTTCCATTATGTGTTGGTTTCTTATACAAATAGTTATTATGTGTTGGTTTCTTATCCAAATAATTACTTTCCTCTTATATTTTCTCAGGCAATGAATCGGGAATATACTGAGAGCGAGTTTAGGACTGTGGTTGATACCTTGATTGAGCTTGTGCCTGGGATGCAGATAGCAACCGATATCATATGTGGATTTCCTGGTTAGTTCTTTTATGTACTTTTTTCACTCTGGTTTGTTAATTTATGTTATTAATCTACATGGTTAGTGCTGAAGTAGAATACATTAAATGTTTAGTGTGCTCCAAATGATAAAATTGCTTGTGGGTTTGATGTAATAACATTTGGCTAATGGTGAAATTTTATGCTGCTCAGGAAGCAATTAGCAAATTTATTTATCGAATTGATATCCTAGAAAGAAAAATAACTATACACTGGTATCAATGCTTGTTAGAGAAACATGAAGCTGAATGTTATCATTCTGGAATTCTTTAGGATAATATTCATTTCTTGGGCTTCTTTTTTCAGGTGAAACGAATGAAGATTTTGCTCAAACTGTCAGTCTTATTAAGAAGTACAAGTTCCCTCAAGTTCATATATCTCAGTTTTATCCTCGACCGGGTATCCTCTTCATGACATTGTACAGAACTTTCCATTGCGATTTTCTAGCTTCTTTATATTCTAGCAAAGTTACATTGGCAAAAAGCTCCTCATGCCTCTGGATTGCAAAAGATATGTTGTTTGGCAGTAGACAGAACATTTTAATTTATGAAGGGTCATGACCGGCATAATTTGGCTGTAATACACATCTCAATGCGTTTTAGTATCTTACTCCTCACTTTTTGGAAAGTGAAGAATGTGGAACTTAAAGTAGTTAGCAAAATATCTTCTGACCATTTTCTGTATTTCATCTTTATTCCAAATTTAGGGACGCCTGCTGCAAGGATGAAAAAGGTTCCAAGTGCTGTAGTGAAGAAACGAAGTCGTGAGTTGACTTCTGTTTTTGAAGCTTTCACACCATATAATGGAATGGAGGGCAGAATAGAAAGAATATGGATAACTGAAGTTGCAGCAGATGGAATTCACCTGGTAAGAGTGCAAGGGTAAAAATAATTTTTTCTACATGCATTTTGAATTCCAGTGGGGGTTGAGAGCCTAGTTGCAGTTTACTTTTCCAGTGCAACAAAACCTGATAATGGTTGTTAGGATGACACGTTGCTATTTGTTTTCATTTATGTTTTTTTCTTGCAAGGGATTCTTCCTCAAGTTGCATCAACTTCATGAAGATTAATAACACCTTGCACTTTTTTATAATAACTTTCAAAGGGGTTGGTCTTCGGGAATCACTCCCTTCAAGGTCCAACGTTTAACACCTCATGGATGCAAACAATCCTTTGGGGCTACACTCCAAGGGGTTGGCCCATGTGGTGAAGGCCTTGGTCTTGGGGTATCACTCCCTTCAAGGTCCAAGGTCTAGCACCTCATGAGTACAAACAATCCTTTGGGGCCACACTCTCCAGTGAAAAGCTAGCGATTTAACTAGTTATATTTAGGAAAACTTCTGAAAGTGCGGTGCACGGGACAGAAGTTTACTTTGCAAGGGTGAGTTCAAAGGGCCCTGTCTTAGAGAGGTTTCCCGACATAAAATAAAATAAAATAAACCCAGTATCCAAAAACACAATTTCTACTCCCCCCCGCATGGAGTGAAAAAACACATGGTTGGAGTCCTTTTTTTACATAGAAAATATAAATTTTCAGTGTCTTGCTTGGTGTTTCTTTTTTCTGACCGAATGTTCCTTCATTGCCAAGGTTGGCCATACCAAGGGATACGTGCAGGTGCTCGTGGTTGCTCCAGAAAGTATGCTGGGAGTTTCAGCTATTGTGAAGATAACATCTGTGGGAAGGTGGTCAGTTTTTGGAGAGGTGATGGAGACTATCAACCACAAAAATCATAAATCAGTGTCAAGAAAGGATACTGGCGAGGATAAATTTTCCCCTTGCTCCAACGCTTGTGAAAGTTATGAGTGTACAAGAGAACCGGAACCCTGTGCTTGTTGCGGACCCGAAAGCTGTGTAGGGCAGACTCCTTTAGAGGAAAGTGCCGCTTCAAGGAATTCCATGTTTCCAGAAGATCTAAACAGCCGATACTTGATCGGATGGTTATTAAGAAAGCGGAAGAACCACGCCAACAAAAGAGTGGAGGGAGAAATTGCCTCGGGATCCAAGAGAAAGCAAGAATGGACCCAAGGAAGCATTGGTGAGTGGAGTGTAGTCGATAAGGCCCTGCTGGGTGGAATGCTTGCGAGTTTCTTTGCTATCATGGCTTTACTGATACTACTAGGTATTCGGTCTATGAGATCCAATTAATGTAAGATTGATTGTGTCTGTCTTTTTCTCTAGAAGCATCGAAAAAAGATTTGCTGAGGTTGATTTTTTCTTTTTCTTTTTTAGTTCTTTTTAATTTTATTTTTGGAGGTGAATTTTGTTAGACGAATGTTATGCGGAATTTTGTTTAGTAATCGTTTCAGTTCCTCTGACCAGCTTCATTCATCTATCTAATCTTAATTTTTCGTAGTTGTAGTTGGAGTGTACTAGTCGGTAAGTACACTCACTGGATTACTCTTTTGGCTCAACAGGATCTAGAATTAGAGCCATTTAAGAATGATTTGGTTCCATTCATAATAACCTCGATGATTCTGCCGGGGGATATATGTACATATCAATCAGGACAAAGACTGGATCATGGCTGGGTGGGTCGGGGTAGCAGGGAAAAAGAGCAAAAAATCATGGCTACTTTTTTGCTTTTGTTGGGTTTATTCACCGATCCATCATCTTTCTTGTTCACAAGAATCGACAAGTAAATTAACGAATGCTTCAAAAAAAAAAACTGATAATAACCTCCATCAGCTCGGTACTCATAGCAGCATCTCCGACTTGCTCGGCAATCTCTTGAAGAAATTGACAGGTACGGAAGGTAACTTGCCTCTGAGCCGGGGATGCCGAAGCAGGTACAGCCCAACCAGCACTGCAACTACTTGGAATGGAGTAATGTAAATAAATATGGCCCAGATCAATGAGAAGATGATGAAGATTGCCGTAGCCCTTGGATCTCTCCAGCTTAGAATCGCTAAAGCCCTTTCCCCTTGTGTTGCCAAATCTCCGACTACTGTTTGAACCCTACCCGCCACACTCCGCAACCGGTCATACCTCATCCTTACAATATCAGTTTGTCTAGTCGTTGGGAATGTGTCGAATTCCTCATCCAGCTCATCTGGACCTGAAAACTCTGCTTTTGAAAGCCGTGCATCCATGTGAGGTGGGTCTCTTTGCCTGAACCGATAGTTCCAAATCCCAATCACGAACAAGTACAGGAAAATCGTGGGCAAGATCAGTTCTGGGTAGCAAACCAATATCAAGAACAAGAAGTGCACAAGACAAGTTGTAATCGGGTTTCTCCAGTAACATATGTCCCGTAACCATCTAAAAACAGCCGAAACCCCAGAGATAAGCGCCATTATTCGGAAAAAGTTGGCCTTGCTTCTCCTGAGGCTCCACATATTGTAATCCACATCAAGCATGTACTCCACAGCTTCACGCCGGAGCGGTGGCTCTGCTCGGCCTAGCCTTGCTGCCACAATATGCGTTGCCTGGTACCGAAGCCATTCAATGTGCCTAACCGGTATGGGCTGAACATAATGCATTTTCGGAAGCAGGGGCTTTCCGTATTGAGCGACCATGTTAGCCCAAGCTGTACAAGTGAACCTCAACGCCAATTGAAGTTCCCCATGCTTCTTCAAACCGGATGGTTGGAGAACCAACAATGGATAGAAATGGGTATAAACTCGATCAGTTTCTAACGTCGATAGTCGAATTCTCACCTTCCCAATCCTTTGATCTCTTGCTCCATCATCTTTGCTTCCATTGACATGCGAATTATCGAAGACACCTATGGTGATCACGGTACACGGGTCATAAACATCCCACGTATACTGCTCATTCCAGCGAGGAGCCAGGGTGTTGAGAAGCGTTCTTGTTCGAATCCATTTGTTCCCATACTTCGCCACGCAATATGCATCAGTAGTTCCACCATCCTTTCCCTTCATCGGATGCAAGTTCTGGGCACTTAGAATCCCAAGTTCAAGAATTCCAATGCTTGGTTTTCTGAGGTGCTTCAACGAGGGCTGCAGGTCACTGCTGAAATGCGTGGCCTCATCAAGAACATGGTAAACTGCGTCCACCCAGAGGCCAAGGTGGATCTTGCTCGAGAACTTTTCTTTCTTCTTCTCGGTCTCCTCTTCAGCTCCCACAGCATGCTTGTGGAGATTATACCAGCGGGGATCCGGGAGCTTGGCTGTCTCGTTGGTTCTTATTGGGACCTCTCTAAGCGAAATGACCACCCTGCCTAAGATCTCTTCCTTGCCAGGTGCCACCCTGTCCTCAACCGACACGGTTATGACATCTTCTAAAGGATCCGATACCACAAACCAGAGCGTGTCATCCCAAATCGGGTTATTAGCAGCAACAGGCTTCCCGGAAGACGTGGTGACTCTCAGCTGATTCCCAACCTGTACCTTCAAGTATGGCACGGAAGCTCGGCCTCTTTCAGAAGGAATAAGATCCTGAGCTCCAATTGCATGAACTCTAAGGTAGTATAGCTTGGGGGAAAAGTAGACCTTTGATCGCGTATCGGAGAGGTTTGCATGGCTGATGTTGTGTGCATCGGAGAGCCATGCCTCAGGAAAGCACTCATCAGCCTGTGTTCCCATCCAAACCGCCAGCATAATCTCCCCTTGGTCCTTGATCCCCTTCTTGTCCTCCAATTTGTACCACTGAGGAGCCAAGGGGCTATCCGGTGGCAGCCGAACAGGCAGTTCATTGAGGTCAAAACTAACTCTCCCAACAAAATCATCTTTCGTAATCATATCCTTATCTTTCAGAGTCACTTCCAGCAGGTTAGATTGCAACCTGTCCTTTGAAAATGCGAAGACCTGCTTCCACACCGGATTCTGGTTCTTCTCCAAATGTTTTGTAACGCCTTTGTAGTTCCCAAGCTTGACTTCCACATAGGGATCGAGGCTTCCTGTGACGTCCATGACAGGAAGATCTCTGGCCTTCACCACGTTCACATACAAGTAGTGCATCTGCTCCACTAGATCATATGTACTCATTGTCTTGTCCCCTCCTCGGTAGCCTCCTAGGTAGCGCCGACGTGCTGCCAGTGGAGGGCTAGTCTCCCTTAACGCGAACTCTGGGTTCTGTCTCGTGGGAAAGGCCTGCATGTGCATGACACTCGCCGGGCCTGCAGCCGCCCGTGCAAAATCGGTTCTGGTTTCCACTGCCGCTGCTGCCTTTTCCTTCATATGCCCGGTCTCAAACCCAAATCCGGAGGACATTGAAGGTTGTGGTGGAGGAGCAGGACCGCCGGTACCGGTTCCAACAGAGTGAAAGGTTCTCACTTCTTTCTCCTTCTTCTTCTTCTTCTTTTCCTCGTAGACCCTGCTTTCTTCTTGTTGTTCTTCGAGCTTGTTAATGTTGATCTCTTGCAAGGGCGTGCCCTTGTCGACTTCGACACCAGTAGCTTGTGGTGGAGGAGTATAATTAGCAGAAGAAGGATCGTGTATGAGGTAAATTCTGAGTGAAATATCGCCTTTGATGTGAGAGAAGAGGCCCCGTTTGTCAAGCGGGTAGCGCTGGACGGTGGCTTCAGACTCGGCGAAAGGGACTGAGACACCGTATATTCTGACACGGCCGAGGAAGTTCTTGTGGTGGCCGCCTTTCCCGTCGTGGTAAACCACGACATCAATGGTCTTGCTGGGGAGGCCACTGGGGTTGTTCAAGTCGAAGAGGAGATTCTCGTTCCAGTAGGGATTGAGGTCATTGTGCTTGGTTTGGGTCCGTTGCCGCTGCTCATCGAAATCTACCTCCACGAAGGGGCTGGCGGAGCCTTGACCATCTTTGGGCATGAGGTCATTGGCATCGTGAACCTCAACCACCAATTTGGTCATGTTGTGTGGATGGAAGCTGGGAAGCTTCACCGTGGCGGTAGGTAGTGAAAGCGTAGGACTGAAGAAGAAGAAGAAGAAGAAGAAGAAGAAATGATTAATGGCGGTAGGAGTGAAGGAGAGGGAGAAAAAAGATAAGCGAGATGGGAAGAAGAAGAGTAGGCGGTGGTGGAGATGAGATAGTCATTTGGGACAAAATACGTACGAGAGAGAGAGAGAGAGAGAGAGAGAGAGAGAGTAATGCTTCTGTTTGGTGGTGTTGGAGTGTGAGGTGGCCCCGTAGTCATATGGCTTTGATAGGGAGAGATTCTGGTGGATACACTCTGATTATTTGAGAGAGAGAGAGAGAGAGAGAACATTTGAGTTTTGGGGTGTGATATTCATCGTAATTATAATTTGTCGGTTAATAGCAACAACGACATGGGTGCGTAGGTGAAGAGAGAAGAATGCTAAACTAAAGTATTTAGTTCTTATTTCTTCTGTAGGGATTAAAGCGATCACTACAATATTCATAAAAGTTTTCTTTTTCCAAAAGTAAAGATTCGTTTTCAATTGGATCTTATCCCTTTCAAGGAATTGCGCAGATCCATTAATTATACTGCTGTGAAGCTTGGTCTGCTCTTCTGTCTGAAAGGTCAGCAATATGATAATCTCCCTTTTGCCCAACACCGGAAAACAGCTGCTCTCTCTTTTTTTTTAATGAATTAAAAAATCATTCTTTCATTTTTTTTTCTATTAAAAAAGAACAGAAGAAGAAAATAACTTTGATTTGATTCATTAAACTCTATGAACAGCTTGGATATTTATTTGGAGAGATGAAATGCGTGAGTCTGCTTGATTACAAAGATTGGGGTTGTAACAAGAGAAGCCAAGTAGTTGAAGCATGGATGGATGTTTGTTATTTCACGGCCGGATGTAACTTTAGATTATACCCTTTGTCAATAGAAATGACCAATGAGTCAATTTGCATTACATACCTAACGATGAAGTACCTTAACATGGGAGAAATCCCTACACCATCTCCCTCTCTCTCTCTTCCTATTTGATCTTTTGTTTTGTCTGTTTGATTGCCTTGCTTTTCTTTTTCTTTTTGATGGGCATGTCTTTTGTTTGTCCGTTTGCAATATTTTGTTTAAAAGATATGTCCAAATACTACTCCTCTCCCAACTTTTTCCAAGTAGGGATTATTATTGGATACAGTTAACTAAAAAGATATGGTACATAGTCGTCCCGATCAGTCCTAAGATATCATCATCAAACTTCTAAGATAAGAAAGAAATAATATCCAAACACTTAACTTTGAAAGAAAGGCAGTAAATAGTAAAAGCAAATATATATAATTATTGATTTGATTATATAGTATGGGTGAATTTAAGTTAGGGATGTGTTGCAGAAGATGAAAAGTGAGGGAAATAGATGTCATATATGTATGAGAGGGAATAAAATGCGGTGGGTGGCAGCCCCAGGTGAGGTGGGTCATTGTTGGGGTCTGCGTCACCCTCATTGAGTGGAAGGAAGACTTACAGATGATTTTCGCATGATAATATTTATTATTATTACTTTGTCTTGAAGGTAGCTACCTAGCATTTTCCAATTTTTATTAATTAATTCTGGTTTTAGTTTGACTGTAACGATAAATTAAAACAAAGGGAAAAAAATAAGAAAATGAGGGAGTGGTCTGTACGATCATTTTACCACACAAAAAAGTAGTTGTTGTATGTGGAATAAGTTGTGGTTTGGAGGTCGCAATCAAAAAACAAGTAGTGGAATTAACTATTTAATTTAATTTTAAAAGTGTTCAAAGCTTGGGATGGGAATGGAACTCCAATTTCACACACAGCCCACAAACTGGATCAGGATCATATCTAATATTAAATAATGCAATAATTAACAATTAATAATTAATACGGGAGGATGACCCCAAAACACTCTAGATATAGGGAATGAGTATGTGCATGGATCAATGGAATCCAAAAAGTGTCTTAATTGCTTCTCTATCTATAACATATATATATATATATATATATATATATATTTATGTTATGTATAAAGTTGTTGGGTGCATATGCATATACATTCGATGGAGAGTGCAGATGGCAGTCTTTGGCTTCTGATCTGGTATATTTTAAAATGATAATCATGACTTAGCTTAGTGGGAGGATGAATTAAATGCTTATGAGGTTGGTTGGGGGTTGCTTAAGCCTTATCTATATTATATTATATTATATTATATATAATGATGGTTATACTTATATGATCAGGCCATCTCCTCCCAACTCCAAAAATATTCATTAGCTAAGACTATTATTTATAATAATAATTTACTCATTTGGTGTCTATTTATTTAATTAATTAGATAGCTTCGATAGATACTCTCATCAGTCTACATACACATATCTATGATCTAGAGGACATCCTACTTTGTATAGACCCGTACATGACCTACGTACGGTTCATCAACAACACTACTGCATCTGCATCTGCGTGTAATTAATTACACTACTTACTATTCATAATTACTATTCTCTTTACCTTTCAGCATGCACTTGTCATTTTGATTACTCTTTCCTATCCATATTATTATTTCTTAAAATACCAATCATTATTTTAATACGCAAGACTTTAGACTATTTTTTAAAAAAAAAATAAAGAAATTAATCTCATGGTCATATAGTTAAGGAGAGAAGGTACAAGATTCATGTGACAGTAGTGTCATGTAATGGAGTATTTAAATTAGTTAACAATGTTTAATGAGTAAGTACAATAAATATTAATATATAGCTAGATAGATAGATAGGTAGGTAGGTAGGTCGGTCGGTCCATAGCCTCAAAAAGTCTCTCTCATGGTCTTCAATTTGTTTTTTTCTTTCCCAGTTCAAACATTGGTAATTTTGACCAGATCAAACCTGACGTTCAAGATCTACTTACAATGCTCCAGCTAGCTCCACCTAAATTTAGTACTCTTTTTTTTTTTTTTCTCCCGCTCATGAATTAAAGCAAAAGGTAGAGGCAGAGGTGCATACGCAATGTCATGCGAGGTCTAGGCAGGCGTCTTAACTCTTACGTGCCTCAATGTCAAAGGCTAAGGCAAGCAACGAAAGGTATTAACCGAAGAATAATGACTATTCTACTACTTTTCTATTATTTTATTTTATTTTATTATTTTTTTTAATTTGATAATTAAGAAAGTGATTAGGAGTATAATTATATATTTTTAAAATTTTTTATTAATGATTAAATATATTAAAAAAATACTTAAAAGAAAATAAAGAAAAAATAAATACACTATAAATAGTAAAATGAGAGTGAAAGAATCATTTACCGAATATTAGACTAGGCGAAGTAAAAATCAAAACTCCATCTTCTTTTTGGGGGGATTAAATTAGTCTAGGCCCAATCTCTTCAAACCCACTTTAATGGCCCAAGCCCAAGAGTTATTGGGGGCCGAAGGAGAAGATAGTCAAAGACCGCCAATCATCTACAACGAAATCCACTTAACTGGGGGGTGAAAACGGGCAAGGTACACTAGTAGAGTCCAATCACCCGATTCTCTTTTAGGCTTTAGCAGTACAACACTTAACTATTCCATATGCGAAGTAAAGGGCTTGGAGTTGGACTAAAAAAAAGTTAACTATTCATTATCTTCTCCCTAAAGATCTAACTTAAGCTTCTGCCATGCCAATCTGCTATGGTTTATTGTGTGCAGGAAGATCATGAAGGAAAGGATTATTCCAGGTGTTCGTGAACTGCATTAATTTTAGAGAAGTGCGTAAAGAGATTTTATGAAAATATATTTATAAACTGACGTAATTTCATATGATACGTTAAATTAACTTTATAACATGATATCTTGTATCGAATTATGTGAATTTGTATTTGTAAAATACTTTTAGTAGTTAAAGCATAACCAAATACATATACAAGAGTACCATTGCAGAACGTAGATAATATAATTAAATAAGGTGGGATTAGACAGTCACAAGTATTCAACAAAACAAAATAAGAGAGAAGCCTAAAACCAACAACAACGGATTAATAGTGGAAGGGATAGAAAACTTTCAATATTCGCTTTAATGGCCCAAACCAAGAATTAAAGAGGATGCAAATTACAATTAAACCAATTCGAGGGTCTTCTAGTTGTAGCACGAACAAGGAATAAAGCAAAGGCGGCTCGGCCCTGCCCTGCAAAGTTGGACACGCAGATACACTAACATTCTACGTGTGCATCCGGTGATGCACACTAACTCCGTCAGTTGGAACTCAACCGCAACGTGCAAACTCCACGTACTTACACCTACACCTCCTGTTCCAACCCTGAAAACTGCAAACCCCCCACCCCCATAATCCCGCAACTGAACCTCTGCAAACCAAGCCAATTAAGCCTCCTCCTCCGATTGATCACCCGGCCCAAACTCTTATTAATCCTGAAATAGACCAAGATATATAAAATAGGATGAATTCCCTGCTGGCCTTTTGTCTCGTTGTCTCTTCACCGGCTGCAGCCAGAGTGTGGTCTCCAATTACTCCAAATAAGCAGGAGCAAGGAAATCAGCAAGTGATTGTTAAAGAAGGCCATAGAACGATTGTTGTCGAATGTGAACCGGATCATGTTCATGGCCACCCCAACACCATAGTCTCTATCTCACCCGAACAACACCATGTCCATACGCCCGAGTCTATTGATGCCAAAGCTGCAGGGGGTATCTCATCTACCGTAAACGCTAAGGAGTATATCAAAGAATCCTCATCTTTCCTTCCAAATGTCGGTCATGATCAAGGCCTTTCACAATCATCAAGGAACGCTGAGAGAGCAGAGACCCAAGTTACTCCTAAGGAGCTCATATGCGATGCCTTGGGAAAATGCAAGCACAAGATAGCTACTGCAATGGGAAAGGCTAAAGACATGGTTTCCGAGACGACACACGAGGCTATTGACAAGACGAAGGAGATGAAGCACAAGGCAAAGGAGACTGAACTGTTGCGCCTCTGGCCTATCTAAAAATCACACAAAATGATAGAGAGACAATATTTAAGTGATTCGGCAACTTGTTTACGTCTACTGAAGCGAAAACTCAGTATTTTCAATATAGTTATACAAAATTACAAACACTCATAAACAACTCTCTATCTCTCAAAATGCCCTCTGTTCTGTGTTTTCCCATAACCTATTTTCGCCCTTAACCCTCTGCTTGATCACTCATCGCAGTGAGGATAACTTATCTTTAGCAAATAACCTCCTTTTATAGGAGAAGCCATGGGGGACAAAACTCCCACGTTTCTTGACCAAGATGCAGCCTCTTTTGCTTTTGCTGGAGAGCTCAGTTGGTGGGTGGCCTAATAGAGTTAAGAAATAAAACGGTACCTAATAATCCAAGAAAGAAAACAGTACACACTTGGGTAGTTTTTCAACATGAACACGAGGTAGGAGAGGCTATGGCCCATGCATTTGATAAAGCAAGAGAAACGATATCCAAGAAAGCTCACGAGGTTGGAGAACACGGTAAAGAGAATGTAGAGGATGTCGTGGACAAGGTTAAGGAGGCAAAAGACATTGGCAAGATGATTGGGACCATATCGCGAGGAATGTAAAGGATAAAGTGGAGATGGCTAAAGAAGAAGTGGTGGAGAAAGCCAAAGAAGCCAAAGAGACCGCGGACAAGTTAAAGAAAGAGACTAAGAAGGAATTGAGAGGGTTAGTTGGGCGAGGAAGAGATGTTGGGCGTGGTGCTTTGAGGTACGCTAAGTCCACGGAGGCAAGAAGGTCTGTGATGTTTGTTTTCAACTTGCTGGGGTTAGCCACAGCCTATGGGATGTGCGTGTGGATTACGTTCATTTCGAGCTATATACTAGCCGGCGCCATGCCGAAGCAACAGTTTGGGATGATGCAAAGCAAGATATATCCTATGTATTTCAGCGCCATGGCGGCTAGCATTGGTGCTGCTTTGGTGGGGTTCATGTTGGGAAATACCAAGAGTTTGTTCTTGAGCAAAGCTGAAATGTTTCAGGGATATTTCTTGCTGGCCTCACTTTTGATGGTTTTCGCCAATTTGCTTTACTTGGAGATGCGAGCCACTAAGGTACCTCACTCTATAATACTACTAATGCCCGTGTGCTTCCTTCTGCGCTAGCATTATTCTGAGGAAAATATCTCTATTCCAAAACCTCTGCGCATAATTATTTTAATTTGGTTGATATGGTGTAGTGATTTCTATTCGGAGAATATATATTATTACAGTTACCAAATCCCATGATTTTAGTAATCATACCATATTACAGCTACCAAATCTGATTTTAGCAATCATACCTTATTATAGCTACCAAATTCCATAATTTTAGCAATCTCGGCAATTTAGCTTTTTAACAATACACGATTTCTCTATATAGTTATTTTTATATTTCTTTCCATGTATAACTCATCAAACATGTTTATATATTTATATATGAGATCAATAAGAAATATGTGGAATTATTCTACCAATTTATTTTTTAACATGGTATCAGAGAAAAATCGTTCCTAACATACCTTTCCCTTGCCATGGCTTCCTCCGACGATGCTTCTCAAATTTCCTCCCCATAACTTCTCCATTCCTCTAATTTTCCAAGTCTCGTCTTTGTCTCTGGTCATCTCACTGGAGATAATTTCTCCAAATGGAAACATGCACTTCGCCGAGCCCTCAATGCCAAAAATAAACTCTGTTTTGTTGACGGCACGCTCAAAGCACCTACTAATACCTCACCCGACTATGCCCAATGGAGCAAGACCAAAGATATGGTCTTCACTTGGGTTCTTAACACCATAACCTCTTCCCTAGCCAATTCCCTAGACTACCACGATGACCCTCGAGCTGTATGGCTCGATCTTGAGTCTCATTTTTGCCATGGCAATAATGCCCGTCTCTTCCATCTCAAATGAGAAATTTCCAATCTCCATCAAAACCAACCTTCCATACCAGACTACTATAATACCATCAAACAACTCTGGGATGATCTGGGCAATCTCCAACCACCAACCAATGCCAACACCTTGGAGAAGAGAGCTGAGGATGAACGTGTGTTCCAATTTCTACTAGGACTCAACAACTCATTTGCTGCTCTTCGAAACCAAATTCTCGCCACACCAATTTATTTCTTAACATATACGGTCGGTTTATGTAACCTATTAATGACTCTGTATACTTTGCTGGCATATGGGATCGGTTACAAAATATCAATGATCTGCTTCATTTTATATTCTTTTACTGTCATTTTCGACCAACGCTAGCCATCGTTCCTGCCAATTGTCAAATCCTTAAGGTGAGTTTATGCTCAAGTTTTGTTTGCTAGAAATTAATCTCAGGAATTTGTATGCATGGTAATGGGATATTTCACTAACAAAAGTTCGATGTAAGAGGGGAGTCTAGAATTCCTACCCATGAGAATTAATTAGTCACCCAGCCATCGGATCCAGCAAATGAGCCTTACATTTAAATATTTTCTCACTTCCATTTCTTTCTTTCTGTTGTAAATTGCAGGTCATGTTTGAGAGGATGAAGATGGAGAAGGAAGAAGGAAGAGTAACAGAGGAATTAATTGCTGAACCCAGCCGGCCCTCCCAGCTGCAACAAGATGCCAACCCTGCAGTTTCAACTACAACTAGTGCTTCTGCTGTTCCGGCAGCAGCCTCACCAGAAGGAGCGAAGCTGGAAGTAATCAGGATTCAGATTGTTAGACTAAATGGCAGGCTTAAGAAGCTAAACACCTACTCGTCTTTCCTCAACATCCTGACCTTAATGGCTCTCGGTTGGCATCTTGTTTACCTAAGTCAGCGCCTTCACTTGTCCTCCTGCTGATGGAATTGGCTGTTCTATATGCTGTTGTCTATATATCTCATGTTACTCGATCTGTATATGATGAATTTGAAGTAATGCTCTTGGTTTTGTAACTCGGAAGCAAATACATGCACGAACTTCCGTAACCTTATCAAGAGAAAGAAATTTGCATGGAAATTCACAGGCAGAGGATGGCCGAGATGTTTGTAGTGTTTTTACACTGGGGCTCATAAACCTCCCTCATTTTTTCTCTTGCTCTACTTGACCATGCCTACAGTCGTTAAAGATGTTGGTTTCTATATCTGGTGGCATGGTCCCATATCTGGACAAGTAATAAAGCAAAAGTCGTGATCATCAAGAAACCCTTTCAATACTAGCATATGATTTAAATTTACCAGAAAAAATTATATTTGTCTCCGAAAGAGAGAAGTAGATTCAACCCCGGACGAAAGGGAAATAGAAATACACAATTCTTTCTTTCGCAACTGATTCAACCCCAATATCAGAGAGTATGAGAAGAGAGCAACAACAAAAATGGAAATGAGCATCTCTACGCTGACACCACATAGCTTCATGGTGATCAATTAATAAGTCACATGGAGATTAAAAATTTAAAGACATTAATGGACAAAATTAATTATTCGGAGGAATTATATTATATGAGACAAGTCTCGTACTAAACCTATGCAACAAGAGGAACAGTCGGAAACCAATACCACAAACCTCTTATAACGGTAGAACAACAAAAAACAAACCTCTTATTTGTATGGCATGCCTCCTCAAATAAGTTGGTGGCACTGAAATCTTGTAGAAAAGATGGATTGAGACATGGTAATGAAATGATATGCATGAACAGAGAGAGGAACTGAAGAAATCGACCTCCATTCTTTATTTTCTTTGATGTGTAAAGAAACAACCCTCCATTTCTCTACCACCATTCAGGGGTCTCAAGCATCGAGTACAGAATGAGTAAAAGTAAACAAAGACGATGGGAGAAGAGCAGATGTAACTTTCTCTTCTTTGCTTGTTGAGCTATCTTAAACAACAGCCCTCAGCTGCCCAGAATTTTGGACACTCCTGAGCAGAATCCTTTGGGAGATTTCCTCCTAACCTTGTTTCTCCCCATATATTAGGATACACCTTTTCGACATTTTTCAGTTTTAAGCATTAAACCTTTGTCAAACATCACATTATGATAGCATTCTTATTAGCTCAATATACAAAAAGAGGTCAATTACAATATGACCTTCTTATGCGGTGCTGGAATGACCTAAGCGTAAGTAACACATTTGGAATAAAACGTCAAAAGCAGTACATCCACATCTCACAATCTCTTTCTTTTTCAACCCATATGAAAAATGACACTATTCCATGGCCTACAGATGCCATATAAAACATCCACCGTAATTTTTACCCAAACCAGTTCTCTAATCCATGCTCCACCGTTTTCAAATAGCAACATCAGCCATAAGTTGGGGACATGGGGGGTCTTAAAACCATTAATCCAGTCCGATATATTGGTGATGAGGTTAACTAATTGATCTAACATAGGACCTATATATTTCTGTCAAATTTTCCAAACAGCTCGAGTTTTTACCTGGCAAGAACCCAATCAAAACCACTTCCATCTGTAGCTCCTGGTTTCTCTTCTTCTGTGCCTCTAATTTCCCGTTAAACCTGGATGTACCTTCTACCAAAAAAACAAAGAGTTTTTTTATTCATCATAAATTTACCTCATTATTTGAAAGCAAATTCTTGAGCCTCTCGAACAAGTAAGATCCTTCTCGTGAAGAAGCCCAAATATCCGGCTGAGAATCATAGCTTCTGTAAACCACAATGCATGCAATATCACAGCATAAGGTTCTAAGCTCGCTTGGCTTCTTCAACAGACCAACCTTCGTTTTCTTGAAGGCCGTTCTCCTAAGATATTCGTTAAAAATCAATTTAATTAATTCATGCTTAACCGTCTTTCTACCCGTGGTGAAGAACATAGACAAGGAATCGGGTACCTTTTGGAAAGTGACCTAGATTGACAAGAGGGTATTCGGACTCAATCCTAGACCTTTCACCATGAAATAGGGGAACAAATGACAACAGATCATAAAGCCATCGCTAAAAAAATTGTATTTTCTATGCCAAGATGCAGTCTTCAAGCTTAAAAAGGAAGCCTATTTCATCGGTGGAAGTGTCAACCACTAAGAGTGCAAATGTTTGCCCTCCTATCACATCACCATCTGCACTTGCCCCTGTATATGTTCACAAGGATTTCGTGAAAACGAAATAAGGTTGGTCACTTCAATATAAAATCATTGGAAATAAATTTCGTTAATCACTGGAGTGGAAAATTAATATTATATTCCGCTTCAATATCAAGAAATTTCTATGTTTTGCACCCTAAAAACTAGAAACATGGAGGTGCATGATTTTTTCATCACGGGCGTGTTAAGTTTCTAAGACCATGCTGGTCAAATGATCCCATGGGTCAATTCTCATAATATTGGCCTAGTCTAGTTTTTGAAAATAATCGTCAATTTTATTGATGATTTAAAATCATCCATACCATATACTCAAAGTCTAGTAACAAATTACCAACAACATGGTCAATGTTAATTTTCCTCGTCAACTAGGTGGCATAAATGACTGCAGTCTCCAGAAAAAGGTAAGGTGATGGCTCCCACTTGTTTGCTTGTAAAAAGAAGTACATTCCATGGTGCAGATGAACACATAAGAGTGTTAGGTTGTGCTCCTATAGATCTTGACTCCCTATTGAATTTGGGGTGATGGATATATGAATTGAAGTTTAATAGTGACCAAGACAGAACTTAAGAAAACTTGCTTTAATTTAATAACAAAGTGCGTAAAACCTCCCTCTCTCACAAAACATACCTTCGAACAGGCTGCACCCCATGCTCTTTCATCATTATATTGAATGCACATAAATGTTTTTTTTGTTTGTTCCTCTAAGTAAAATGGGAATTCAATAGATTTTTTTTGATAAGTAAAAGAGAAGTATAAAATCTTTTTAATTAGTTAATTGCCATTTTTGATAAGTAAAATGGGAATTCAATAGATAGCAGGTATTAATGCCTTATTAGCATTAACATACATTTTTTGTACATTATTATCAACTACATCATCTTTATTTTTATTTTTGTTTTCATTTTAAGTAGAAACCACAAAGATCGGGTTTTGCCAAGATAAGCAGGTACTCTTGATCATAGACTCAAACATGTAACCTCAAATCTATATATTGAAGAGTGCTAGATCTTGTAATCACCAAATATTTGAAAGGAGAGAATATTAATGGAAAATTACTATGATGAACCTTGGCTGAAACCTCAGAAATCATATAATTACACATAATTCTGGAAGTCATATTTAATACCTTCTTCTGCTTAATCCTTGGCTATGCACTTGCATTTCTGTCGATGCTCTGATAGTTCCTGCCATGGTGCAGAATTTTCATTATGTGAAAAGCATCCCTTCCATTTTCCACTTAACATAAACATCATATACTGTAGAATCATATTTCCTATCTTCTTTCCAATCCCATACACGTCAGCAGCCACTCATTTGCCCGTGTCTTCTTAGAAACTCATTAAACGTTCAAAGTAGCTCAAAGCAGGGAGTACCTGAATCTGCTTCTGAAGAAACTTAACATACTCTACTGCCTCTTCTAACATATCTGCAGTGTTTGTTTGCTGCAAGTTACAATGAACATGTCAAATAAAAAGCATAGTCACATCTCCATTACCAACTTGATAGATTATCGGGATATACCAACAATTAAAAGAAATAATAGAACTCAAGAAATTATCTTTTTGGTATTCCACCATTCATTTAAGTATTAACTGGCTAATTTTGTCAACCTACTTTAACCTTCAGATATTATTGATCAATTAGAACTGTTAATCTGGTATTTATTACAGATCAATGGAAAATCTACTCTGACCATTAAAAGGTCATGTTCCATATGGACTACAAAAACAAACTAAAGTCTTTGCTTTGCCTGCCTTATCTGAAGTTTCCTAGGTCAGTCACTGTAAACAACGCTTAATACAATTCATTTGTAAGAACATGTTCAACCCTTGGCTTTAATTTACAGAAAAACATAGTATCCCGATATTATTTATACGAAGGATCTCAAACTGTATCTCCCTTGCAATCAATAAATAAAAAAAAAAAAATGAATATATTAAAGATAAGGCATTTCAAATATTTCAAAAACAAAATAGAAAAATTCTTTGTAACTTAGGGAGTTACCTTATCCATGTTGGGCACCAGCTCCTGAAGTTTCCTTATGCGATCACTGATTCGAGTCCTTCGAACCTATGCCAAAAGTGAGAGAGGTAGAGGAGATGGGAAACTTTTGGGACTAAACTGAAACTTTTTAAGCCTAGAAGTTAAAAACATTAACAATGTCAAAGTCTTCATCTATAACATCCAACATCTGACTCACCCTCTCTGCAATGCTCCGAGGGTGTGTGGCACAACCTCGCTTCGCCCGAACTCGGCACGGAACTGAATCCTCCAAAAGCCTTTCCATCTCCATATCTATCAAACTACCCACCCCAGCAGGCCCCTGATTGCTTTGCTCCTCTTTCTATCAAAAAGTGGAAACAGAACTGAACAATATATGAACTTTTTATTGCCAATAAAATTAGCCCAAGAACCCAAATCCAATTACCAAATGAAACGACAATAACATATATTAAAATATCGTATATAAGTACAACCCACTCAACATTCTTCAACACACCCAAAAGAGACGCATTCAATAAAACCACGAAACCCAAATGATTGTGTTTTATTTAAGTTTTTTTTTCACCATCAAAATTGTCTCGTATTCATTCCGTAGACAATTTAAAGAAATCACATTTATCTTTAAATATATATATATATATATAACAGTGTACCAGCTGAGATGGAAACTTTGCTGCAGTTAAGTTCTGCGCTTCGACCTCCCTCGTCCGCTTACTCCCGGGAGGAGTGTCAATATTGTGCGACACATAGTTGTAGTTTGGTGGAATACCGAAGTTGGAAAAGTACCCTTCAGGCCTAACACCCGAATTGGCAAGCAACTGAGCTGGAGAGCTGTTCTGCCTGAAGAAGACGGAGGGAGAACCGGAGTCAAAGAGGCCCGGATCGACGGAGGAAGAAGTAAAGGTAGCAGAGTCCTGTCTGGAAGTGGGTGTGGGTGTGCAGGAGTTGGAAGTCGCAAGTAACTGAGTTAAAGTGAGGTTGGGCTTCAATGGGTCGTCGTCGTCTTCTTCATCTTCTTCTTCCTCGAGAAGTGCCTCTAACCAGGTGGCTGGAGCAGAGCGGAACCGGGGGAGTCTAACTCGACTCAGTTCACCGCCACCGGTGCTGCCACTTGTACCGGGAAGCGTCGGTTGCATCGAGGTTGTTGGATTTTTTTTTTTTTTTCCCGGCCCGGGGGTTGCTCAAGAGAGCTGTTGAATAAAGAAAGCAAGAAACCCTTTATTTTTTACAAGTACTTTTAGTTGTATACTTCTGCTATATATGGGTTCTCTTTTCCTCCTCGGGTTCACAGTCTTAACTGGTAAACAAAAAGTAAAAAAACAAAAACAGAGGCAGGGTACATGAATTTCTTTTTCGTGTTGCCTTTTACAGAAAGTTGGTGTCGTGATCTCTGATCAGGGTAATATCCTGAGTTGTATGACGGACGGTGGTTGCCTAATTGGCGATGAGGGATCGGTACTGGTACACAGTTAGTCAGCATGTAAATGGCAGGCAGGGGTGGAGAAACCGGAAGGGCTTGTACAGAGTCTTAGAGCAGCGCAACGTTATCGTTTTCTGGAATCCTTTTTATTGCTGCATCGCAACAACGTCGTCGGTCTAAAAGAATTTAGCTTTATTTTTTTTTGGGGGTGGGGTTGGGGAAAGGAAGAAAAAAAAGGAGCGGACGAGAGAGCAGTAGAACCCCCGTCCACAAAAGTGCACATCACAATGACAAAAACTGGCGTTGAACGGGTGACGTTAACCCCAACCAATCTTGTTGGGTTTGGGGACCAAACTACCGGTTGGGTTTTCAAGTTGAGATGCAGGGAACGCTAGGGGCTTATTTATTGTATTTTTTTTTTCTTTGATAAAAAAAATAGGCTACAAAAATCTTTTAAAATTTATGGGCCAACTGGAAGTTGCGTGGCCCAGAAAGACACATCATGTATGTAGAGTCTATTTCATTGTTTGTCTTTTTCTTATTTTCTTATTTTATTGGTCATATACTCATACTGGGTCCCACAAATTGAGGAGCATTTTTAACTAATTGCATACCTCAATTATTTAAAAAAAAAAAAAAAAAAGTAAATTCATTCCATGCAACAATTGGTAATTTTCAAAAATAAAAAACATTTCAATAAATTGTTAATCATTGAAAAAATAAATAAATAAATAGTCAATGAATGGGCCTCCAAGCTTAGAAGAATGGGAGGAGAAAAAAGGGTTGTGCATTTAGGCCCCTTACAGAAACTTAAACAGAACAAAAAGATACGATGCCGGACTCAACCAAACAACCACCAACAACACCCGCCCCCCCCCCCCCCCCCCCCCTCTCTCTCTCTCTCTCTCTCTCTCTCTCTCTCTCTCTCGCTCTTTCTGTGTGAGTGTATTTCTTTGGATATCGAGTGGATTGGGGCGTGTTTGTACGTAGTTGGTCTGGTAACTGAAGTTCAAAGATTATGTCGGCACCTCCCACCATCAGTTCTCCACTTCTATTAGACACCGTCGATGGTGCCTTTGACCACAAAGGTCGACCCGCCCTCCGATCCAAATCCGGCACTTGGAGATCCGCATCTTTCATCATAGGTAACACTCTTCTCCACTTCTATAAATAAATCCTCCCAATATCATTTTCTACAAGCAATTGCTTCTGAATATTTAATTCTTCTGAAGTTCCATTAATAGAGACGTCTGTGTTTCAGTTGTGGAAATGGCGGAGAGGTTCGCCTACTATGGGATTGGCTCCAACCTCATAATGTATTTGACTGGACCTCTTGGCCAGTCAACTGCCACTGCCGCCCAGAACGTCAACGCCTGGTCCGGAACGGCCTCGTTACTTCCTCTTTTGGTTGCGTTTGTGGCCGACTCCTTTATCGGCCGCTACCGCACTATAGTCGTTGCTTCTCTCATCTACATCCTGGTCTCTCTCTCTCTCTCTCTCTGTATTTTTATTTTTTTCATTTATTTGAGCATTAGTTCTTTACATGGGCTAATGATATGTTTCCTTCTGTTAATTACAGTATTTTTTTAGAGGGAGAAAAGCTCATTGATTACTTTGGTTCTAACCTTTGCATCGGTTTAAGGCCATTCTTTGATTCTACCATTAGCTACGTAGAGAGGACCTTTGTAGCATGCTTGTCGTGATTAATTCATTTCAAGACTAGGACAAAGTAAGGCTTGTGAAAAAATTTGTGCTGTTACATTATAGCTAAAAGCCACTTAGGAGAGTTCAAGCTTAGTTTCTACTCTTTTTTTCAGGGATAAGGAATGCCCTATAATATTTGTTTTGATGTATTGGAAATGAAGGTCTCTGTGTTGAATTTAATATTTTATTGAATCATAAAAAAGTATCTAATTTAATAAAAATAATAGAGTCGATTATAAAAGCTCCATCATAGAGTTACCATATGAAATGTAAAGGATGTCAATCCTACTGTCTTTCAATGTCCTGTTTTTTCAACTTTAACCATGATTTGCTCCTAATCCATTTCGATTGTGAATGGGGTTACAGGGACTTGGCCTGTTGACTATGTCATCAATTCTTCCTTCTCTCAGCTCTTTTGGCTGCCAAGACGCCAGTAAATCTCTGCCATGTTCTCCTCCTCAGCCCCTAGTAATCTTGTTCTTCTTCTCTCTATATCTTGTAGCACTTGGACAAGGTGGACATAAGCCTTGTGTTCAGGCGTTTGGGGCTGATCAATTTGATGGACGAAATCCTAAAGAGTGCAAGGCCAAAAGCTCATTCTTCAATTGGTGGTATTTTGGTTTATGTGCCTGTAGCTTAGTAACACTTCCAATCTTAAACTCTATACAAGACAATTTTAGCTGGGGTCTTGGTTTTGGAATCCCTTGTGCCACAATGGTGGTTGCACTGGTTATTTTCGTTCTTGGAACTAGGACTTACCGGTACAGTTTCCAAGGGGATGAGGAAAGTCCATTTGTGAGAGTTGGCCGGGTGTTTGTTGTTGCAATTAGGAACTGGAGAACCACCTCCTCAGCAATAGCCATTGAAGAGGAAACTCGCGGAACCTTGCCTCACCAAAGTTCAGAAGAATTCAGGTAAGAAAAGTATCTTTCAGCTCATTTTTAAGGATTAGGGGAAAAAAAGGGAATATAAAAGCCAAAAGTGAGCTTCAATGAAATTTTTTGAAACAGTATTCCATGTAAAATCATTTCTCTTGTAGGACTCACATTGCCCAGTGTGTGTGTTCACCTCCTCTTTATTGGAAAGAATTTTTGGGCCATGACGTTGAGCAATCCACATTGCATTCACTTAAATTAGTCATATGCCAACTTACTATAAGAAGACTATTGGTACTAGTATAATGCAACTCTTGTTTTTTTTTTTTTTTTTTACCCTTCCCATTGGCTAATGTATTCTTCAATTCTTCAATGTTCTTTGAGCACCCAAGTTATTTTGGGGCATGTGGAACAGGCACCATGCAAATAGTTTCATGGGGGGACACCAAAGGGGCTAAAGGCAGGATTCTAGGTTAAAGTCTCTGATCGGTCTTAATATCAATCAAAGAGTCACTCAGGCTTACCCTTGGAGTTTAACTATTATTGCACTGATGGAAATTCTGTTAGATTACTCGCTATAATATCTCAGACCACCTTGCTAGATTCCTAACCATTGGAGAGCTCTTGCCATTCGTGTGAATTTCCGATGGAAGCATACTTAAGGAAACAGTTTTAAATGGAATGTTAGATCAAATCTCTTCTGTCTTAATTTGTAGGTTTCTCAACAAAGCTTTGCTTTCACCAGATGGTTCTAAAGAAGATGGGAAGGTGTGCAGCATCGGTGAGGTTGAGGAGGCAAAGGCAGTTCTTAGGCTTGTTCCAGTGTGGTTGACAAGCTTGGCATATGCTATTGTGTTTGCACAGTCATCAACCTTCTTTACCAAGCAAGGGGCTACTATGAACAGAACAGTTGTGCCAGGCTTTGATATACCGGCCGCTTCTCTTCAATCCTTTATCAGCCTTGCCATTGTTCTCTTCATTCCCATATATGACCGCATTTTTGTGCCTATGGCTAGAGCTTTCACTGGAAAACCCTCTGGCATCACCATGCTACAGAGAATTGGAACTGGGATGGTTTTATCTGCAATTTCCATGGCAATTGCAGCTGTAGTTGAGATGGTAAGGCTCAAAACTGCTCAAGAATACGGGTTGGTTGATTTGCCAGGGGTGACAGTCCCAATGAGCATATGGTGGTTGGCTCCTCAATATGTCTTGTTTGGGATTGCCGATGTTTTCACCATGGTTGGTCTACAAGAGTTCTTTTATGATCAGGTCCCAAGTGAATTTAGGAGTGTGGGTCTTGCCCTGTACCTGAGTATCTTTGGCGTGGGGAGCTTTCTGAGCAGCTTCCTCGTCTCAGTCATTGCGTCAGCAACTGGTGCTGATGGTCAAGATAGCTGGTTTGCCAATAATCTTAATCGGGCACATCTGGATTACTTTTATTGTCTACTTTGTGGACTTAGTGTAATAGAACTGGCTGCCTTCCTATATATTGCAAAATCATACATTTATAAGAGGGGAAGCACGACATGATCGATTGGAGTCCTCTGCAGCACTAGGAAGTGATATATGGGAGGGAGGACTTGTTGACAGAACAAAAAGATATGCAAAAGAAAGGAAGTTCTGCCATGTAACTTTGCTTGTAAATGACAATTTTTAGTCGTTTAATTGATTAAAGAGGAATAAAATGTTCCTTGACAAAGATGATGCCTTGAGCTGAAGCAGTCCAAAACTCATGCCTATGGTCAAGCAATTAGCAAAAGCCCAATTATAGATATATTCTCTACTCTGTATCGACTTCCTAATTTATACTTGCATCTATCTAGAACAAAAGTGTTTGTTTCTAAAAATTGGGTGCAAACTCCAACGACAAAAAGATAAAAGATAAGGAGAAGGTGTCACAAAAGTCGGGCCATTGGATCAAGTTTCAGCAAAGCTGCGTATTGCCTTACTACTGCTATGAAACATAAATATATAGTTGCGTTAAAACGTGTACGTACGTGTATTTCCAAAAATATGATACGAATAAAACCATGAAATATAACCTTCGTAGGGGAAATATCTTTTTAGTTATGGGTAGAGAATTTTGAAGATAACAGATGGGTTTATAGCACTTATAATAATGCTGGTTTTTTTTTTTTTTTTTTTTTTTTCTTAAAGGTTGGATTCCGATGAATATTGACGCATGACACGAGGTGTTAGTTGGACCTGTCACCTAACACCTCATTGTTTAATGATTGGCACTTCCAAACTTATATTTTGCATAAAGTGTATTTTATAAATTAGTCTCTTGATTGTTATCGTTTTTCGATCGTTATTTGGTGTATGTTTAATACACGACCAAATTCCAGCATTCTCCTACGTACGTACAGTTATTGATGGAATGGCTCTAGAGCCTAGAATCAACGCAGAGAGGACAGATAATATTGATGGAATTCACACGAATATAAATCGTAAATAAAAATTACTAATTAATTACGTCTAAATACCTAAATTTGATTTCCCTTTTATCTTTTTTTGGGGTGTGTTATAATAACCAAATGAATTCTCATACCTCACGAAATATATGAAAAAAGAAAAATTTTATATACTATATTATTATTTTATTTTTATCTTATTATACGATATAAATAAATTTACCACATTTTATACAATAAAATGATAATGAAATTAGAATATAGAATATAGCAATATTATTCGTTAAAATATATATATAAATATAGCCATTATTAAAAAGCTATTGACCAAGCGATAAAATAAAAGACAGTACCACTTAATTAATTTCGCAATAATATAGTAATGTTAGTAAGTATGCGCGTGACATCATGAGACTCTCATAATATATAGAGAAGTCAATTTTTATGATGAAATTCAACCCTATCTCTTACATTAAATCATGAATCTATTGACCATGGCATTTATTATTGAAAAAAAGAAAGAAGCGAAGATAAATATCATGGATGAGTACTAGTATTAATTTGGACTGTGATCATGCACAAATGATGTACAACAATGTGGTTGTAAAACTTAAAAGAGATCTAGATCATACTTTTAATTTGAGAGATACGGAGCATGTACTTATATACTCATATATATATATATATATATAAATTATTAGTGGCATTGTTCATGCATGTATGTAGATGAAAAAAAAAAACCCTATAGTCCGAACTATATATGCATGATGGAGAATACGTACGTAGGTCGAGATAAAAAGGTTGGTTATGATGAGCGACGATTGAGGATACAATCACAGATTCAATCATTATCGATAAGACTGAGAAAAATTAATTTAGAATGAAATTATATTAACATAATAATTACACGCATGACTACATATATATATATATATATATATACACATATATATTTATATATGTGTATGTGTACGTACGTACGTGTGGTGTATATAGTAGGTATGGAGCATCAATTTTACTCATAGCATGCATGTCATCATTGCCATGTACATCTACATCATGACATATTTGTGCAAAAGAGGCACATGATTGATCTGAAAAACTGCATGCCATGTAAATCATCGTCATTTTTTATTTTTATTTTTATTTTTTTAAGACATTGTCATATTTGTTAATGTATATGTTAGTGAATGTGTTATGTGAGTTTCATATTGGTTGAATAAGATTCTTGTCTAGTCTTTCAGTTTCGTTACATTGTATAGCACAATGATATATATAGATCAATTCATTAATACAATTATAACATGATATCAGCGCCACTACTATGATCCTCTAAGTAGTACTAGTAATTGTAGTAAAGTTGATCTTTAGAGAGAGAAGCTCTGGCCCCTCTCTAGAGAGAAAACAAATCGGTCTTTGCCCTAGAGGGAGGTGGGACTCCCTCCTCCCTTTAGCTTTCTTTCTTTAGTTTTTTTTTCTGTTTCTTTTATTCCAGTTTCGTCTGTTGGTTTTTGGCTTCTGTTTGGTTTTTATCAATTGGCTTTTGCGGTTATGGTGGCTTAGCTCTTGGCCCCTAGTTACAGTGCCATCTTGAAGCGAGGACCACCTATAAGGGTCCCGAGCAACCATGGGAGGTGGCTCTTTGCAGAGGAGACGTGCGGCGAGGCTACGGCAGCGCGTAATAGACTGGTGGATCTAGTTGGCTAAGAAGCTGGCTACCCTATTTTGTTGACGCAAGGTTGACGACGATGGACTACGGTGAGGTGAGGCTATGACGGGGTGGCTCGACGGTAAGAGGCTCGGTGCTCTGTTTCGTAACAGAGCGATGAGGCTGTTGGCCTTCTTTCTATCTGGTTTTGGCCGATGGTTGGACGGGCTTATCTAGGCATCGTGGTGCTTCCCGTGCCTTGTGGTGTTGGTCGGCAGCGCAGCAGTTCACGCTGCACAGTAACAGAAAAGGAAGAAGGGGGCGGCGGGTTTTAGAGAAGAAACCCTAGTCCGATCCAAGCCTAACCTAGTTTAGGCGCCTCTTTTTGTAACAGGTTGGGCCCCCACGAGCAAGTTGGGTCCTTGGATTAGGCTGAGCCTTTTGTTTTTACAACCCATTCCTGTTTTTGTTTTTCTGTATTTGTTTTTTTGTTTTGATTTAGCTTTTATAAATAAAAATTATAGACCGGTGTCCCACTCCTTTTTTAAAGGAAGGTGAGTGTTTGTCCTACTCTTCTTTTGGAGGAATGTAGGTGTTAGTACTCTTCCTTATTAGGAGGAGAGAGTGTAAATGTACTCCTCCTCTTTGGGAGGACGGAGCGTGGGTGTACTTCTCTTCTTTGGAATAAAGGTCGTATTATCTCTGTTTTGATAGAGAGCTTTCTCTTTTGACTGCGGTCAAGAGAAGAGGTATAGAAGTTTAGACAATGTCTGTTACAAAAAAATTTGTTGACGGGGAAGCTCCTAAATAGTTGCGTTAGTTGACTTATATTCTGGTTTTTCTGTATTGATAAATCACAGTTATAACTTTGTTTATGAATGAATGCAATGAAACATTTTCCATCCAAAAGTAAAAAAGTAGTACTAGTAATTTTTATCATTCTCTATATTCTTTTGTTGCATGTCTCAGTCTTTTACAATTGAGCCATTCAAGTGTTGCTTACTTCCATTAGATAGTTGTAATAGTTGTAAGGATTATTACAAAATTTCAGAATCATTGTGCCCGAAGTTATGTTTTGATCACGTGGTACACTGCTAGGAAGATCTTATTAAGATCGACTCAATATCGTCATAATCAGTCAGATCAAAGCTTGCACGTGCCTCCACATGCCATCCAAAATTCATGTCGTGCTGCATTCGCTCTGAAGCTTCACATCCACGCACACGCACATCTCATCACTAACTTCAATTCCAATCTTGAATCCCAATCTTGTCACGTTGCCACACCGCCGCCACGTCAATAGCCTTCCACATCAATGACACGTGATTTTAAATTTATATAAAAGGTTACTATGTTTTAGGGTTATAACTAATTAATGGCTAGCTCATTTAAAAAATAAATAAAATTAATGGCTAGCTAGCTTGGTACGTAACATAATGCAAAATAATTTATTGCCAAGAATTCAATATATGTATATATTTCCTAATAATATTTTGCGTATCTGATAAGATAGCACCTTTGAGAAATTAAATATGTGATATAATATAACAATTTTTTTTTCTTTTTAAAGATGGAAATTCATATAGATATATATATATATATATATATATAAACTCGTGTGCTTCTGTTCATTTGTCGTTTAATTTAAAATCCCATGCATGTTCTAGTCTGATAAATCTGAATCCCCGATTTAAGTTCGGTTAATTTATATACCCGAAAAAAAGGAGAAAAATGATTTACAAAGACGTTAATTGTTTTTTTTTTTCCTTGCAATTTATATATATATTTTTTAAAAGGTCAAAAGAATTGGGCATGCAGCAGCTAGTCCCATTGATTCCAAAATCAGTCTAAAATTACCATCAGTACGATATATATATATATGCACTTGCTGCAAAGCTGCACTTTCAGTACTGATCCTGATTCGCCCCTTCCATATCCAAAATCTTTCGTTTCTTCTTCTTCTTCTTCTTCTTCTTCTCTCTCTCTCTCTCTCTCTCTCTCTCTCTCTCTCTCTCTCTCTCTCTCTCTCTCTCTCTCTCTCTCTCTCTCATATAATTTAACTGGATGTATATTATATCTCTAATACTTATGCCTCTATATATAATATCTTCGATCGATAGGATTTGATTTAGCTTTTTTAATATATAAATTGAATCTAGTCCCTGATCCCTTGATATATAAACTCTAGCTAATTTAAAATTTATTTATTTCTTGATAACTTTCATTTTCATCTATATACTGCCTAGTTTTATAAGATTTTTCACAGATTAAACATATATATTACCGTGCATGGTTCTCTTTCGGAAAGTCTTCTCGACACACACGCCAGATTAATGAACTCACCATCGTTATACCTTTTAGATCTGACATTTGTAGCTGAAAAGAGACAAGTGTATTGCTTTCAAAACCCATCACAGATTTTGAAGTCTATCGAAGTTGGTCCAAACTGTACTTTGCCTTTTTTTGCATCTATCTTACTATTTTCCTTTTTGGTTTCCTTATTATTTATTAAAATAAAAAAAAAATTTGTCTATTGGACGTTTATCTGTTGAATCCTCTATTTTTTATGAATGGTGATGTTGAGTCTTTGTATAGGTAAATAGTGTTATCTCTTAGATGTTTATCTAGAAAGAATATCAGTAACAGTGAAGACTAGATCAGTCACAAAAAAAAATAGTGTATTAGTAGAGTTTTAAATATATTATTTTAGTTTATAATGTCATGTTTGATATATGGACATCTTATAATATATTTATTCATAGATATAAATTTTTTTGATGAATAATAATGACAGTTTTTCTTAAAAGAAAAAAAAAAAAAGTTGGAAAAGCTTGTATAGCAACCTATATGTCAATTAAGTGTCGTTAACAAGGAAATTCCATGCATCATGTAATGGTTGCATGCGTGGACATTGGATTCTAAAATGTACATTAATTATGGATGGACGTAGTACTTGACGTGTGCCAGGTCATTAAATTTCCACATCTAAAATTTCTTGTAGGCACCAAGAAATGCCAAGAAGGTCATCACATGACAGACACACGTATTAATGTTTGGTTTGGTTAGTAAGAATTTTAAGATAATAATTTTAAAATTATTATTATTATTTTAAAATTTAAAAAAATTAAGAAAAAATTAAATTATTTATTATATTTTGTATGAAAATTTTAAAAAATTATAATAATAAAATAAAAATTTTAAATTTTAAATAGAAAATTTTAATGGCTAAACCGGATCTAACAGGCCAGGTACATCACACGACACGGTCTAGTACGTACTACTACGTACATCCTGGCCCCATCGCATATATCGAAGATTAATCCTTACCTAATCTTTTTCATCTACGTGTCGTAATGATCCATCCGATCACAAGCAGCTAGCATAATTTTTTTATAATGTAGCATATATAATTATCTCTTAAACTGGCCTGGTTTAGGGTTTTTTTTTAACCGTACGTACGTATAAGAGCCATTCATTAACTGGCTTTAATTTGGAAGTAATTCGATTATAATCATCCCCAAGAAGAGCAGACCGGACATGATTAATGGATGATATACCAACAAACATACATGAACACACATACACGTTAAAATTTATATATATATATATATATATATGAGGGCTTGCTTAATGGTAACACCATTTAATCCATTATTTAAGGCAGCTCCCACGTTAGGTAAAGTCTTTAAAATTAAAAATTAGATATTTTTTAAATTTCTTTTTAAAAAATAAAAATCAGTTCATTAAATAAAATTTTAAATAACTTTTTTTATTTTTTAATATGTGCAAGGCTCCATGATAATAAATTTAATATTTAATATAATAAATTATTTATATTTTAAATCATTTTTAAGATTTTGTTAAATCGAAGTATAAAATTTACATTGAAATCTCATTTTAAATTGTAGTATTCAATATAAATTTAAAAAAAATTATTTAAAGATTTTAAATACAGTCTCATTTTATTGAAAATTTTTAAAATATTCTATATAATAATTTATATTTTATTGTATTATAATTACGAATAATTAATCTAAATTTTGACTTAAATTTCAATTTATACAGAGTGATCCTGAATCTATATATATATATATGTATTTGCGCACACGTGTGAGTACTTTTAAAATGAAACCACGAAACAAGTCGGCGTATTATTTTTGTTACATGAGTCTGTTCAATACACATATATACATATGGATTTATCAAAATATATATATACACACACACATCTGACCATTTGAGCACCCTTCTAGATTCATATATATTATATGTGTGTGTATTCGATAAGGATAGAATATTGAATTAATCGCCAACCCAAAAGCACGGCGACTAGTTGATATTAATTGAATTATTTCTTCAAAATTTAATAGTTTCATATGTTTTTACCAAATATGTAATAATAATAATACTATCTATTTACCAAAATCAGAAGCGGCTCTGTATATATAGCTTTTCTAGAGATCAAGGACAATGGAAGAAGGCGGAGGCGAGACCCACACTGCTCATTAATTTGATTATAAAAACCAGAAGAGTTTCCCTCCGGAGTCCGGAGGACTGAGGCCCGGTCGACGCATTTGGCCCCCCTTTATTATTATTATTATTATTATTATTTATATATATATTAAAAAAAAAAAAAAAAGAAATGGTGCGACATATACGGAGAGCAGACGATAAGGTCAATGTCGTATCATTCGGTAATTAAATAAAAAAGACTATAATCCTAATGACAGGCTGTCGCAAACAGCTGTATAGACACGTGTCCGAGGAAGAGTGCGTTGGCGTTCCGGCGGTCCTAAATTGGCACGAAGAAGAATTTAGTAGTAATGGATACCGGTGCTCATATTCTCTCGTTGACAGCTATGTCACAGTCACCGTAGATTTTGTGAGAAAATAATAAATAAATAAATAAATAAAATCCCGCTGTTTCCTTCCGTGGTTGTATCTCGATTGAGGTTGTGCGCTGCCACTCCACTGCCGCCTGCCCGCCCATTGTTTTGATTGATGGATTTGCAAATGACGCAACAAAAGGAAAGGAAAATTAATCACCCATAGACCAGCTCTTATTTCAAATACGACTTTACTCCTTTGCAACCTTAAAAATAGACTGATTGTTCAACTCCAGCGTATTGCTTTAATCCTAATATTATTATTATTATTCTTTAAAGAAAATACGATTTACTCGTAGAAATTCGATAGTAAACGCAAGAGGACAAAAAGAAGTTTCAAGCTGAGCTAGAATATTGAGACGTACAAGGAACGACAACTGTTACAAATAATCCATTAATCCGTACTATACCCTTTTACAAATTAAATTTTTTTTTTAATTTTTTAAAGAAAAAGTTGTTTATGTTCAGCTATTAATTAGAGAATGGTATAGGCTAAGTCATCTTCATCTTCATATAATTTTGTTTTATTATTTATTAAAAGAATAGTGAAAGACTTTTTTAAAATTTAGATGCGGGATGAATGTTGATCAATTTAAAGACTAAATTCATTGAGAAATCAAAAGAATTGTAAAAGGAAAGTCCTTAATTGTCTCCCCCCGAATTTGCATGGAAATGGGAGCGTCCACATTTTTGCATTTGGAACTGTTTTCAAATTAAGAAACAGAAGTTGATAGTTGAAACTGTTTTTCCAGTTGAGTTTATGAGCCTCGACACAAAACCAACTCAAGAACTTTGTACAGCAGTTTCGTCTGAAAATGGGTCCTACCAACAAAGTGTTGTACTAGCTGGCACAACTGTTCTGACAGACTGGTTCTTCCCATTCGCCTCTCTCTCTCTCTCTCTCTCTCTCTCTCTCTCTCTCTCCTTTTAAGCCCTTCCACCGCACCTAAACAATCCCCCCTCGTCTCTCTGTCTCTCTGTAAACGCTCTGACGCTGCTTGCTCTCTGTTTCACACAAACACAAACACAAGCGGATTAATTGTTTTCTTGTCCATGGCTGAGGAACACCAAAAGCCAGGGTCAGAAGTTCCGCCATCCACCGAGCAAGGGGTGGCGGACAAGCCCACCGATGAGAAAGAACCGCCAGCACCGGAAAATCCTGGTCCGGTTGAACAAGTTGTCGAGGCCGATAACCCAAAGGAGGGCCCGAAAGCCGACGAGGTCGTCGAAGTGAAGATTACCCAATCGGTCTCTTTCAAGGAAGAAACCTACGTTGTGGAAGAGCTACCTGAGTCGCAAAAGAAGGCACTTGAGGAGCTGAAGCAACTCGTCCAAGAGGCCCTTAACAAGCACGAGCTCACTGCTCCACCGCCGCCTCCTCCGCCCGCTAAAGAAGAAGAGAAGAAGGAGGAGGCCGAGATCAAAGAGAAGGAGAAGGAGACCAATCCTTCTGCTGCTGCTGAAGACCCCAAAACAGAAGAACCTCCCAAAGTGGAACCGGACGAGACCGTAGCACCGCCCACTGTGGAAGCGGAACATGAAGAGCCTCCCAAGGTGGAGACCTACGAGTCTGTAACAGCACCACCACCGGTGGAAAAGAAAGAAGAGGTTGTGTCTGAGGTGGTGGCGGCCGAAACTGTGACCGAGACAACTCCACCTGCGGAAGCCAAAGAAGAAGAGAATTTTCCACCAGCACCACCCACCGAGGTCATTGCTGAGGAGGTGGTGGAAAAAGTGACCGCCGCCGATAAGGATGATACGACCAAGAGTGTGGAGGCAATCAAAGAGACCATAGTGGTCGAGGTCTCGGCTCCTCCGGCAACAACTAAACCAGAGGAGCCAGCCACTGAGGTAAAGGAGATTGCGGCGGAGCCAAAAGAAGAAGTCCCCACACTTCCTCCGCCTCCGCCTGCGCCTGAGGAGGTCTCCATCTGGGATATTCCGCTGCTTCAGGATGAGAGAAGCGATGTGATCCTCTTGAAGTTCCTGAGAGCCAGGGATTTCAAGGTCAAGGACGCCTTGGCCATGATCAAGAACACGGTCCGGTGGCGCAAGGAGTTCGGGATCGATGCCCTTCTCGAGGAAGACCACGGAAATGAGTGGGACAAGGTGGCTTTCACCCATGGGTATGATAAAGAAGGCCACCCTGTCTGCTACAACGTCTTCAGCGAGTTCCAGAACAAGGAGTTGTATCTGAATACCTTTGCCACTGAAGAGAAGCGCCAGAAGTTCCTGAAGTGGAGAATTCAGTTCTTGGAGAAGAGCGTCAGGAAGCTTGATTTCAGTCCTACTGGCATCTCTTCCATTGTTCAGGTCAACGATTTCAAGAACTCCCTTGGAATCGGAAAGTGGGAGCTCTGGCAGGCCATCAAGCAGGCCGTTCAATTGTTCCAGGATAACTACCCTGAATTCCTAGCCAAACAGGTACTGTCCATACACATACTTTAAGATAATTGTTTTTTGTTGCAGTTTATTGTGTATTTTCATCGAAATGAATAGGGAGTTATTTGTTAATATTGAAGGTGTTTATCAACGTTCCATGGTGGTACATAGTCTATAATAGGATGATCAGTCCTTTCCTGACACAAAGGACCAAGAGCAAGTTTGTATTTGCTGGCCCATCAAAGTCTGCTGAAACCCTTTTCAAGTGAGTCTAATTCATTCATTTCTTTACCCTTTTTGTTTTCTTGATCGGTCATTGAACGGCTCTCTCCATGATTCCTTGTTCTTTCCCGATGCTAGAATCATAATTTACTTTTTAGTATGTTCAAAGGCTTATTATGCTTGTAAACAATGGTGAATTTAATCACTCGAGTCAATATTATCGCATAGTCTAAAGCTTTTCTCGCTGGTTTGGTGCGTGTTTGGCTGTTGTTAATTAAACAGATATATATCGCCTGAACAAGTACCGGTTCAGTATGGTGGGCTAAAGAGGGAGGATGAAGAGGAATTCAATACTGCGGATCCCGTTACAGAGGTTACAATCAAACCGGCATCCAAACACACCATTGAATTTCCAATCTCTGAGGTGGGTAGGCCTAGTTTTGATTAAATTCAACAAAAATATTTCATAAGTTAAAATTATTGTTACTTTTAGGGGTACATGTGGTATGATATGGCATTGTTGCATGCATTTGCATTTTGCAGACTGGACTGCTGCTGGTTTGGGAAGCAAGAGTGGTGGGTTGGGATGTGAGCCACGGAGCTGAATTTGTGCCCAGCGCCGAGGGCGGGTACACTGTGATTGTGCAGAAGACAAGAAAGATTGCCCCAGCTGATGAAACAGTGATCTCTAACAGCTTCAAAGTTGGTGAGCAGGGCAAGGTGGTGCTTACCTTTGACAACCAAACCTCCAAGAAGAAGAAGCTCCTGTACAGATCCAAGACCAAACCCTCCTCCGATTAAGCTTTGAATAAGCAAACTACTCTAGAGGGCCTGTTTGTGTATATTCCCAGTCAATTGGGAGGCATTTGAATTGCAGTGCAGGGCAGGGTTCTAAAGGTTTTATTTTCTTCCTCCTGTTGGCTGAAAGTTAACTTTGTTGGGAATTTAAGAAGTGGGGGTGATTTATTTATATATATATATATGTTCTAAGTAATGTTGGGATATTTTGCCATTTGGTTTTGGTTTGTAAACAATTACAGCTGAAAAAAAAAACAGTATGAGATGCATGAGATGGGGACACATTTGAGGTACATATGTTTGGGGAATGGGCATGTGTGGACCCAAAATTCTTGATACTCTTATGCCTGTAAAGTTTGTGTAAAGTTGGTGTAATTCTATATTTCTTGTTCTATCTATATTTGTATATTAGCCAATTATCTATATTTGAATTTGAAACAATCATATCTGACTGCTGTTTTGATTCTCCTTTCTCTGCTATAGCTGTGACTAACTTGTGTTTCTGCTTAAAATGAAAAATATTATGACCTTGTTTTTAGATGTTTTCCAAAACCAAAACGTAGAGAATGGTACTGTGTCTAGCTTGCGCCTTTCTGCAATCCGCGATTGCGTTTTCACCATTACGACAGACACAGAACTTTGCCTCGTAGAGTCTCGTACTTGTGAACCTCTCTAAGCAAGACAATGTAATCAGCATTGGTGAAAATGATCAAAAGTTGATAATAATAATAATAATAATATAGAGGTGCGGATTCTGCCACCCCACCCAGAGCACATGCGAATGCATTCTTTACGATAAATTAATAATTACTTAGACACGTTTTATGTTACGTAATGTGTTTTTTTTTTATTATTTAATTTAATTCAGAATGGGTAAAAATTAAAGAGTAATGCTACATACAGTCATTTTTGCGCACTCCTTGCGCACTCCACTGATATGATTGGCTGGATTAATTTTTTTTTAATACACAACCAATCATATTACTGGAGTGCACAAAGGAGTCCGTAAAAATGATTGCACATAGAATTTTCCAAAATTAAAATGGCGGCACTGTAGTTAGAGCGATCGAGTCACAACATTCTATATTATCTATGTCTTGTTTTATCCTCTGTTTTTTTCCCCATAACTTCGTTTAGCTTGATATTGAGGTTGTTAACAGGCGGCGGCAGGGGCAGGGGCGTGTTAGTGTTTTGTCATGTAAAGTTTCATTACAAGTTAGTTGATTGCATCCAACTCCCAACAATACTGTTTGTCTTTCAATAACTACATACAATCTTTTAGGTAAAATGTCATATGAATTAATCCCCCTACTCCTTGGGGGTTATGTTCTGGTAATCATTTGTGTCTCCCACTGATCGTGTCTCTTACACCTCAAATCGAATTTTATTATGGTTTTTCAGATATAATGAGGAGGGACCCCAACCCTTCCACCTTTCATTCCAATAATCTTATTACTCTAAATACATATATATAGCGATCGATTATTTGGAGTGTTTGATGTTTCGCCATCAAAAAGAAAGTTCCAAATGAAATGACACCCATATATTATAATATTATTTGTGTAATGTCTTTTAATTTGTTTTATTAGACATCTTTATCTCTACCTATGTCTATTAAGGCCTTCTTATCACATAAATGTTTTTTTTTTTTTTACCTGCAGCGATCAGTATTGTCGCTTTCTTACTTGAGATAAGGAAGGATCCTCTGGTCCAAATCGATATCAATGGTTTCTGACTTTTTATTATTATTTGTGTTTTGAGTTGTTGAATAGGAATAGTTTATAAGGAGCAATGAAGATCAAATCAAAGTACAAGGTATGTGTCATAGAATCAAAACTAGAACTAATCTCGAAACTGTAATACAAACAAAAGCAAAGTGGAGACTAGGGGAGGGACATCACCCACAATTACACCATTCGTCAATTTATATATCTGGGTTTTTTGTCATTTAACCATATTTTATTCTTCTTTTCTTTCTACTTTGTTAATTTCGTATGGAATACTCTCTCTCTCTCTCTCTCTCTCTCTCTCTCTCAATACACCAACCAAAAAGACAAAAAAAAAAAAAAGAAGTTATAATCGAGGAGAGCATGGGGACCATAAAGTCATCTACAATAATAATAATATTAAGGTTAAAATTAAGAAAATTTATAAAAGATCTCGTTTGTTTTCAAAAGATGAAATAATAAAAGTGGGGAGGCAGCATCCCATCCCATGACATGAAATAATAAAAGTATGTCATCATTACTCCAAAGCTATCCAGCACTCGTCTTGAACCATCGCCTAGAAATGGCAGGTTCGTGCTTCAAAACTAGCAGGCCATAACCAAATCTCTTCAAACATCATCCCCATCCCTTGCAAAGCTGTTCGCTTTTTTCAAACCCAAAAACAGAAACAAGCAAGTGTACAAAGAAACCAGAGAGATTTAAACCCAAAAATAAAAATAAAGAAAGAAAGAAAGATATTCCCTGATGCGAAGGCACACAAAATTTGGTCAAAACAATTTCAGACTGCATCCATATAACAAAACACAAGGTAACACATAATTTTATAACCCGAATTCTCTCCATCTACCCGCAAATCTCTCTTCCTTTGCCAAATTGACTTATATTTCTAGTACTATATATTACAAACCAGCACCAGATTCAACCTTACCAGCGACTCTCCAACATCTTGTTCCTCACCACCCAAAAAACCAAATACTAGAGAACAGTCACACAAAAACCTATACGTGAAATAATTGTATATCCAACTCCAAATACTAAATTTCCAAACCTCGTGTAAACACCAGTTTGCGGGCAAAGTGATCAAGCAGAAATGTTCAATCTGTATAAGGATATTGAAATAATGACATTCCAAACCTCTTACTTAATCCATCCCTAGGCAGCAAGAGAAAGTTTCGAGTGCTTTGAGCTGACTTCAAATCCTCAGTCTATGAAGGACTTGATCTTGAACCTGTAAAGAAGCTGCTTCTTTTTTGAGGTCGGGTTATCAACAGTGAGCAATATCTTGCCTAGTTCACCAACTTTAAAGCTGTTGCTCACCACTGGCTCATCACTTGGGGCCTTCTTCGTGGCTTTTTGTATGATAACAGTATAACCATCTTCAGCTGTAGGCACAAATTCAGCACCATAGCTCACCTCCCAGCCCACTACTCGAAGCTCCCAAACAATGTTGCATTTCTGCAATTTACCCAATTTCCAATTAGGAGAAGGATATGATTCTTTTATTTATCACCGATCGTGCATATACGGGCCAAACATTACTAAATAACAACTTAGAATTAGGAGTGGCCAAATAATATGCAGGACACAGAAATTAAAAATGCAATTGGACCTCATAAATTATGATTTCCACCGTTTGCTTAGTTGCTGGTTTTACAGTAACCTCTGCAACTGGATCAGAAGTGCTGAAATCTGGGTTGCAATCACAATAATCGACACTCAACCCACCATATTGAACTGGCACTTGCTCAGGAGACATGTACCTGATTTACCAAGAGCAATTGAAAGTCAAACCAGCAGCCAAAAAAGAAGCAAATGCAATTAATCAAAATAAAATGCTCAAAATTGAGTAAAGAAACCGTTCTGTGTGTCCTGTTATGCAAATTAATGGACGGAGTCGATTGAGTTGAATAAATGAGTGGATCTCCTCGGTCCATTTTTTAACAGGACACATAGAAGCCCAACTCTTCTAATTGTCTACTAACTTGAAAAGGGTTTCAGCAGTCTTCGATGGCCCCGTAAAAACAAACTTGCTCTTGGTCCTCTGGGTCAAGAATGGACTGATCATCGTATAGAATGCAAGATACCACCAAGGAACATTGATAAACACCTTAAGAAATCAATACCCAAACGAAGCAATCAAATTCATTCACTCCAGTGAATCTAAAGCAAGGTTGCAACCAAACCTAAACATTAGATATCAACAAAGTCAAGATATATACCTGTTTGGCTACAAATTCGGGATAATTGTCCTGAAGCACCTGAAGAGCCTGTTTGGTGGCCAGCCTAAGATCGCGCTTTGCGGGTCCCGGAGAGTTTTTGAGGTCATTGACCTGAAAGATGGTGCAAACACCACCAGGACTAAAATCCAGCTTCCTTATACTCCTCTCCAAGAACTGTATCCTCCACCTCAAGAATTTGGCTCTCTTTTCCTCATCCGAGAACGCTTTTGCATACACCTCTTTATTCTGAAACTCCCCATATACATTGTAACACACTGGATGCCCCTCTCTGTCATATCCATGCATAAAGACCACCTTTTCCCACTCGTCCCCGAGATCCTCATCGACAAGCGCATCAATCCCGAACTCCTTCCTCCATTTGATGGTGTTCCTGATCATGACAAATGCATCTTTCACTTTAAAATCCCTGGCTCGTAAAAACTTAAGTAGAATCACATCGGTCCTGTCATCTTTAAGAAGAGGAATCCCCCAAATGGACAATTGCTCTGCTTCTTTCGCTACTTCTTGGGCTTCCTTTTCTGGGTTTTCTTCGATTCTCGGAGTGGGTTCGGACGGTACGGCTGGTGCATTTTCTAGCTTTATTGGTGCTTCTTGAGCCGAACACTGTTTCTCTGCGTCTTTAGGTGGTGGTGGTGGTGGTGGTGGTGAGAAAGTGAATCGGTTGCTGTCGAGAGCTTCTTGGACGAGCTGCCTAAGTTCTTGCAGAGACTTTCGCTCAGAATCTGAGAGATCGGCCACGACGTTGCTCTCCTCCTTGAAAGAAACCAGAGACTGAGGAATCTTTTTGTCCTCGGTCGGCTTCGGTTTTTCAGCCTCAAAAACACCAACCCCTTCTTGGGTAGCCGAAGTTTTCACCTCGACAACTACAGCGACAGATGGCGGCGGCGGCGGAAGGTCTTCTTTCTCATCCACCACGACCAGGGAGCCAGACTCGGCCACTGGGGGTGTGGTTGGCTGTTCACATTCACTCTCAGTTACAGAAAGAGACTCAGACTCCGTCACAACCACTGACACGGGTGCTGGTGAGTGATCTATATCAGTAGGTCGGTCGGAGGTAGCTGGGGCCAGTGGTGGAGAAGGGTTTGGAGTTTCGTCGGCCATTTTGGAGTGAAATACAGAGAGAGAGAGAGAGACAGAGAGACAAAGTTGGAAGTGAGTGTCGGGAGGAAAAGAGAGAGAGAATGAGATAGTAATCAACGGAGCAAATTAAAAGAGGGAGGGTCTCGACTCAAAATAAATTAAATAATAATTAGCCCCTTCAAAGTTCAAAACTTCAGACACACTCCCTACCCTCACAATTCACATTCACATTCACTGACGGCAGCGACACAGTCGTGGGAGTGAACAGAGGAACCGACGCAGAGAGACAGGAAGGAATCCCTCAATCCCAGGTAATTTTTTACCCTTTTTAGTATTTTACCGTTTCACTATCATGTACTTCCATGCTTGGGGCGAAAAAAGGTAATCACACGAGCGCTTGGGCCCAAAAGCGAAATCTGGTAAAGCCCAAAAAAATTGAGTAAAGCCCAAAACCCACTATTTTATTTTCTATTGTTGAGTAATACTATTTTGATTGAGAAAATCCAGGAACCAATGTATACAACAGGTATCATTTCTCATCAAATTAAATAATAATTTGGCGAGCGAATCCGCAGAGGCAAAGGGAAAAGCACCAAACGTTACGAACGCATAAATTGCAATTCAATCGAAAATTCCAAAATCAGACGCTATTTCAGTGCCATTAATTTAATCGAGAAACCGAGAAGAAGACGGGAATGGCTGAGAAGAAAGAGATCTTGCCTCCCAAATTCGACTTGGGTGTCAAATGGGACGCCTGTCTCGATCTGACCCTTCGCCGCTTCGTCTACTCCTCCTTGGCCGGCGCCTTCGGTGGCCTCCTCCTCTTCAGTCCGTTCTCTTCTACCTTTTATGTTTTTTTCTTTCTTTTATTTTCTAATTTACCCTTTTCGCTGCCGATAAAAAAATATACTAGGAACAGGAATGGAAGCTGAAGTTTAAATATTCTCCTCCCTCCTTTGTTATTACATTTTCTCTCCAACTAAACAAATATATTGGGAGTAACTCTTTGATTTCTGTATTTGTATTGGATTCAGAATTTTTCCGTAGGCTAGCAATTAACTGGTTAAATTGATTTCTACTGGCTGACTTCTTTTTAAAAGTTACTACTTTGATAATTCTGGTAACAGCAATGGTATTTGTTTTGATACTTCTTAAGAAGGGCTTTGGAATCCATCCTGGCGACACCCTTTAGGTTCTGGTTTATAAACTGTGACTGAAGTACCTTGTTTATAGAATATGTTAATAGCTACAGCTCCCAAACAATGCAGGCAGGCAGGCAGGCTTAAGTTCTTTTGAGCTGCTCAAAATGCCAATGCTGAGACCATATAATTGAATGGATGTCTACGGATTGATTTTGTTGCACTGATATAACGATATTAAAACGCCTTGGAATTCTGTTGTTATTAAGCTATAATCTTGATCCATGTATTATGATTTGTCATGCCAGGGACTCCTGTTACTCGCTGGGCATCTGTAGCTTTTGGTGCTGGAGTAGGCATTGGATCTGCATACTCGGACTGTTCTCGTTTATTGGATGGCACTCCGCCAAAGTTGACAGCTCCTAAGAGCACAGAGACTCCTGTTCTTCAGGTAGACATGTCTTTCGAAGATGATAAGTATTAAAGTATATGTGGATAGTAATGAGAGATCTATCCTGTTATGTGAAGAGTCAATGGGGTCTGATTTTGAAGCTTAGGCTGTTAAATAGGTAAAAAGTAATCACCGTCACAAGAAGAGCAAAATGCGAATTAATTTGAATGTAAAAGCGTTAGAGTAGTGTGGGATGACTCAACCCTAGGGATAGTTCCGGGGTTCTCCTCAAAGCAGAACTTTTAACATATACAGCCACAGGAAGCAAGAGTTGAAGGAAATGACGTACATGGTAACCAATAATATATTGACCTTTAATGCTATTACTTCATTATTGTTTTTGGCTACAGCATATGCATTTCAAAGAAGAAATTGGGTGCTTATTATCGATTCCATGTTATTCTTTCCTTTCAGGAAGCTGGGAATGAGAACTGATTCACTTGAAGCGAAGCGAAGGTACTCCCAATTTGGCTGGCTGGGAAAATCAGAACTTGATGGATATTGCTTTGTGGTTTTTGAACGTGGTACAAACATTGTTCTTGATGGAGAAACGTAATCCGGTGTAGTTGGGGATTCTAGTTTGTTTTGTTGCATAATCCTATTTTATGGGGATGGAGGTTTGGAGTTTTGTTTTGGAGAAGAATAGGAAAAAGGAACTGTATTTTTCATCCATGTGATCTGAGAACTTTCGGTTTTCACTTCTTTATAATAAATTTGGGGTACTGAAATCATGAATTGAGTCGCGTTAGGACAAGGTGAAATAGTCAAAAAGAATTATGTTAAACGTCAAGAAATCGAATTAAGCTGAGCATAGGATGTTTCCCATCTGGATTTGGATAAACCATTAATTATTTGTGGATCTTTAAATCCATAAGATATCACTTTGGCCCCTCAAAATAAGATTTGTGATTGGCAATGTAGCATGTCATATCCACCCTTGCGCTTGCAATCGCAATCGATCAAATTACCATCTAAACTAACCTTGGATGAGGCAAGAGTGTAATCTGTGAAAACTATCAAGTAAATCCTCGACAATTGTCATCAAAAGAAAGCCCGAAACTTACTTAAAACACTAGCGGATTTTTTTTATTTTATAAATATTTGGAGATAATAGCACCAGAATTCTAAACCGGACAATCTTCAAAACACAATAACATACAAAAAAGAGGGCGGAGAGGGGGTGGAGAATTAAATTGACCAGAGGTTGGAAAGGGGTTTGCCGTTCTGGCATGTGGTGATGCAATCCAATACAATATTTTGCAGCTGTTTCTCGATATCTTCCATAGGTTGGCAAGCATCAATTATCTGTAGTCAAATCACAAATACAAGTTCAACACTTGAAGCAATCCATACATATGGGGTTCGAGGGGAAAGGGTACAATAAAATCCAAAAACAAACTTCCACTAAACAGAAGGCCAACTAGGCCAGTGTCGGACACATTGATCAGTTGAGTATAGGAGGTCTAACGCCGGGTCTTCAATTCCAAAAAAATAATTCCCGCAATATGGACAGAAACCAACAAGCAACAAAACTTCAAAATGGAATATTTGCTTTTGCTGTCTAAGCTATAGCTTCCCACTAATAAAAAAAGCTCTAAGCTATAACTCTCTCTCTCTTGATGTGAAACCTCACTAAGACAGATCCCTTCGAACCCACCCATAGGAAGTAAACCCCGAATATCCGAACTTATCTGCAAGGACCATGAATCAGGTAATTTGAGGAATCTCCTAGTATGAAATCACTAGGCTACCCTTTGACCACTAGGCTCACTCAATCCTATCCATTCACCACTAGGCCACCCCCTAATGGGTTGCATTATCAATAAAATGCTACATAAAAGAACAAAAATCCAAAATTAAAATTGAGGGGAATTAATGAACAGAAATACTTAGAGAGCAAGTGAGACTACCATCTAAAGCACAATATTAAAAATTTTAAAATATAGATTGAAGAAAGGAAAAAGATTGCAAACTGAAAATCAATCAATAACAAAACTCTAGATTAGCTGTATTACCATCACGGCGTACAAGTGGGTTAATATAAAACTATACTGCAAAACTATAACAACGGGGGATAATGTGCAACTTCTCAATCACACAGTATTATAACCTGAGACCATCACAACCATGAGCCAGAACATGCAACTTCTCAATCACAGAGTATATCTGGTCGAAACGTTATATTACCTTCCAGGAAGCATCATGAAGGTCCTGATAGCATTGGGCAACTTTCCTCTGAAACTCGAGCTGCTCATATCTCTCACTTCCATATCCTCCTCTTCCTGCAGCTTGCTGAAATTTTGAAAAGACTTCTCATTCCAAGAAGCATGCAAGTCTGCATGTATGAATGCATATGTGTTTGTGTGCGTGCACACACCATAGAAGGGTATGGATTTATGGATATAGCTTGTATAGATATGTGATGGGCACATAAGCATGTCAGTGTGTATCAGGTTCATCTTCCACCATTATTATACCCTAATACAGTTTTTCTTATAGGTATACCCTAATATGATTTCTATGACAATGAACAGAAGTACCATTTTATTTCGACAAATGCGAAAGGTAAATCAGCATTTCAATATAAACCTGTCATTCATTACATTGATTTTCAACACCTAGAACATCATACAAATGCAAAACCAGTCTTTACAAAATATCGCAGAGGACCAATGGAAAGTCATCCAATTTCACAGAATCATCCAACTCAGATGACATGGGTATGTGTGTCTCAATACACAGGTTAGGCAAAAGTGAACACTCAAATCTTTCAGAGCAAAGTTAACTAGCACTCAGGCAGGACAGTTTCATGCCTCAAACAACATTTAAAGAAAGTATGCTACCTGTAGAACTGGAAGAAACAGATCCTGATAATAGGGATGAAGTCATTGTTATGTAAATCAACATAATGATAACAACTTACTTCTGGCTGTATGTCAAGATACAGTACGAGATCTGGAGCCAGCAACCCAATCTCTGGTGCCTGCAAAAGAAGACCTCATTTTGAACAAGAAACTCTAAAGCATTTACTTCATCTAAGAACAGTTTGAACCATGTTTGCACCTTACACCATTCAACACCAAGTCCTTTGGCGGATGAGAAAGCCACTCCAGAATAAGAATAACGGTCAACAATGAGGGTGGTTCCAGTCTTCAGTTTAGTTTCCATCAATGATCTGTGTATGCATTACGCGTAACTGAGTACAAGTCCAACCACTGTAAAAATTGTGCTCGTGTACATAGTCACAATTCTTCACATGAAATAACTTTTCAGAAGGAAAAATAAAACCAAGTTGTTTTTCTTTCTAAAAGGTACAATGAAATTCATTCATATCATTAGCATAATTTAAGTTAATTTTCCAGTTTCAAGAGCTTCTGTAACAACAAGCTCCCTGATACCTCCAACATTTCCACATTGCATACAATGGCTCAAGCCACGTGATCATGATCTTGCTATGAACTAAGACACCATACACAACTAAAGAAAGCTATCAACTAAATAAAGCTATCTCCCACATGCTTCCCAGCTTAAACAGGAACATATATAGTACTTAAATGCCGAATTGCAGGCAGCCTATAGACCAAGTGCATGCCACCCACCAATGATTGATAGCAAAGAAATTAAAACAGAGTAGAACCTTAAGGCCTGTAACAGGATTGAGCATCTAATGCTTGCACTGAATATTTTATTATCAAATGCTGGAATTTTTGTTTTCCTTCTTCCTTTTTGGATATGCATGAGAAAAAGAACAAATAAGGAACTGCTCTTAGAACAAACAAAGAGTTCAGCTTATATAAAAAAATCCCACAAACCAGAACACAGCAAGCTGCACAAGAACGAGAAAACAAACCTCCTCTCCCAACGATTTGCACTGAAAAGAAGATGGATTGTGTGATCATCCAATTGTGATTTGTTGGAAAGATATGATGATATCATTTGCCCAACATTCGTGCTTCTGTCTGGAAATCGCCATAATTCAGCTGAATGTCCCAGTCTTTCCAAGTATTTGAGTAGGCTACTAGACTGTGAAGTCTTCCCACTACGATCCAAGCCTTCTAGAACAATCAAGGCACCTCTTGACTCACTGTTGCCACTAGTAACGATTGAATTGTGGGTCGTTGCCATTCGAATCTGCCTATTTGGATACTTTTGAGGAAACTTTAATCGAGCTTTCAATAAATTTCCTAACGCTGATCCTCCAACATACCTAGAGAATAAAAAAACCTATTGATAAAAAAGGCTTTAAATGATAGAAATATAGTAGTACAGTAACTTACTAAGTCAAAGTTTAAGTTTTTCTTTAGTGCAGATTTGACAAAATACCAATGCCCACTCAACCCAAGACTACTACACTTATTAAGCACATGGGGTTTTTTGTTGAAAAAAAATGTGAGCCCAAAATTCAAAATTGCATTTTCTCCTCTTTTCCTCTACTTTTTTATTTTTATTTTTTATAAGTCCTCTTTTCCTCTACTTTCCTGGCAACCAAAATGAGAATTCACATTTTTCTTTCTTTGATGATGGGGGAACCACCCCACGACTGAGCCCTTAGGACTCACCCATGGAACCTAAATCCCCAGGGAGACTAACACAGCAACATACCGCCATGGCCTCCCACTTAAATCACAATTTAATTCCAGGGGGAATTGAACCTGTGACATGAGGCACATGGACACAAGTTCACCCTTACCAGTTGGGCTACCCACAGGTTTTCCACCATAGCCAACAAACTTCACACAAAAGATTAAATCAGGAAAAGAAAGAAGTCAAGGCAGAAGTAAGGGGAGTATTACTTACAAAGCCCTGGAGGGTGTGAGACAGCAGACATGGGTCATGTCCCTCCAAAGACTAGAAACTGCAACCCATAATATGCATAAATCAAACAACTTCAGATCCAACTCAGTGGAACACACTTCGAATAAAATAACTCTTAAAGAGACAAAAGAAACAATGAGATGGACGTGTCAATTAACCCAACTGATCGATGTGTGCGTGTGCGTGTGCGTGTGTGAGTGTGAGAGAGAGACAGAGAGAGAACCCAACTATCAAAGCTTGTAATTAGATGAGAGTTGTAATTATTCGGGGCTAAATTGTCCATAATTTCTGCCATAGATCCTATATAAAATAATTAGCTTCGAGAAAAACAAAAAAAACAAAAAACTGAATGATCACGAAGGGGAAAAAAGACCGAAATTTCTGGTTACTTGTAATCGAAAATATGTTTTCAGAATGAGAATAAAAACTGGTTTTTTCTTGTTTCTCAGAAAAGGTAGTCATTAGAAAGCTGCGATTTAGAAAATTTTAAGAAGTAAGTGGATCGCATTCTACTAAATAGGAACACAAAATAAGAAGAAGCAAAATATGAAGAAGGAAATTCTACAAAATTCATTGAATCAGTAAAGAAAGAAACAAATGTGAGAGGCCAATTACCAAACCATTTTCATTAGGATTTGTAGTTCTCGTTCGATTTCTGATATTACAGCAGACGCGTATCCCTTTATCTCGATCTCTTCTGCTTATTTCTCTTTTCGTCTTTCAGGGTTTCCGGAAGTCATAAGAGTTCAGATTTCAGACTACAGAAATTTTTCTTTTCAGGAAGGGCGCGGCAATTTGTACCCGTACCAGTCATTCAGTTCGGGCCGAAACCCATTGGTTCTCAATAGTCCATACCCGACTCTCACTTTTATAATGTTTACTTTGGATTGACCCATTAAAAACTTGTTAATTGTTATAAAACTATCGAAATGAGAGAGAGAGATAGAACTCAGACAAGTTATGAAACTTATGAATTTCTTAAAGAATTCAACGATATATATAGGCGTACAAAGGGAACTATGCCAGTTACTATGCAGTACTATGCTGGTACTATGCATTGTGCGATGTCGGCCATTTACTATGCCAGTTACTATACAATACTATGCTGGCACTATGCGCACTGTGCGATGTCGGCCATTTACTATGCTAGTTACTATGCAGTACTATGCTGGCACTATGCATACTGTGCGATGTCGGCCATTTACTATGCCAGTTACTATGCTGGCACTATGCACTGTGCATTTGACTTCTAGCTCAAGGTGGTCATACAATTTTACAATGTTATTTTACAACACTCCCCCTTTGGATGACCACATATAATGAATATGCCTCGTTAAAACCTTGCCAAGGAAAAACCCTGTGGGAAAAAACCAATGACGAAGGAAAAAGAGTACAATATTCATGTGTATCGTAAAATGCTTTAAGATTGCCTCATTAAAACCTTGCGAAGGAAAACCCAGTGGGATAAAACCTTAGCGAAGGAAAAAGAGTACAATCAGCATAAGTCTTCAAGACGTTACTCCCCCTGAAAAGTGCATGATAAAAGATCTTCAAGTCTCCGCATTCCAATGTTCTATACAATCTTCTTAAATGTTGCAGTTGGTAATGCTTTTGTGAATAAATCTGCCAGATTATCACTTGACCGTACCTTCTTGATATCAATTTCAACTTTCTTCTCATGAATTGCAATGATCTTCTTGTGTGTATCTGAAAGATAACTCGCATCTGTACATCCAACTAACTGTGAACTTGATCCATGTTGATAAAATAATCACAACTGGATCTTTCTGCTCATCACTACTCTTCTGGAGTTGTACTCTTCTGGAGTTCTTGTAAATAACACAGTTAGTGGAGAATTCATCAACATTAAACCGCTAACCTCATTTTTTAATAAAAACGGTGGCCAGCCTTTTAAGATCAGACAAGCACCGCGGATTTTCAACTCCTCTGTAGGTGTCAGGCGTGCTGTCAGGCATCGCAGCTGTTAGACGTGCTGTCAAGCGCCGCAGAGCTATGAATCTATATTTCGTCTCTTTTCTCTTGCTTCACGAGAGATGTTGTATCATAATTTTCTCTATAAAAGAGATATTCAGCTCATTTTCATTCACATCTCATCTTCTTCACTTTTCTGTAATCATACTGCATTTTTACTCTGCAATCTCTTTCTGCATTTTTACTCTGCAATGGCTCAGCGATCTTCTCATAGCCAATATATGAGGTACTCTGCACCTCGTTCATCAGTTGTTCCTGCCTCTACCACAGGTGCTATCATGCAATATAATGATCTGACTTGTAGGGCAGATAATGAAGCTATCTATGAGCTTGTGAGTCTCGGTACCCGATAATCATCATCCATTGTCGCATTTTCTCAGCGACTGCAATCCAGAACTTGTGGAGTTGACGATCTCCATGAGAATATTGCTATACTTCAGCGACTTCTTCTGGAGTCCAACATGAAGATAGAATCAATAAAGCAAGAGAATAGGAATTTAAAATCCTTGCTTAAGTCTTCTTTTCGATTGCCCACCGCTTTAGATAGGGATGCCATGCAGATTCTTGAAGAACAAAAGCATTTGAAGAATGAGGCAAAGTGCCTTAAATTTCTGTAATTCTTGTTTCAAGATAATAAAATAATATTTCACAAATATTCATATTTGTGTTTCTATCTTTTGGTAAATGTTCTGTGTGCTTTATTTCTTCTTTAATAATGCACATTTCATATCAAACCCATAATATGAATCTGAAATACTAATTGTATTAAAAGATGGTATTTCATGACTAATAACATCATCCATCTTCCCCTTGAAGTCGCAAGGGTTTCAGATTTATATTTCAAATATGTGCAGTTTTTATGAGCTATTCTGGAGCCTCAATGACATTTAAATCATATATATAAACTGCAATAATAGCTTATTTTCATTTGCGTTTGGATTGCTTTAGATTATATAAGGATTTTTGAAACTTGATAGAATACATATTTCCAGATGTATTCATATTAGAAGCTTCAGACATTTCCTATCCTTCAGGGATTTTCATATATATATATCATGATCCAATGATCCATATAAATATGCAGTTAATCATGCATATCCAAACTTTCGATAACTTTCAAGCTAATAAAAATCTTAATATGATTTAACCACTTTAAAATCATATCAATATTGTTTCATTTGTGTTTGGACTTCAAGTCCATATTTATCACATTTTACTTAGTGATATCAATTCTGCAGGAATTGAGAAACTGGCTCGTGATTTATATATCACATTTTTATTTCCTTTCTATAAATACCCACTGACATTCAACAAGCATCACCTCTTTAGGTGTTTGGACTATAAGTCCCGATGCATCATATTTTACTAGTGAATCAATTCTGCAGGAATTGTTTCTTTCAAATATTGGCCAATATTTTACGTCGGTCTTCTTCGACGGTTCTTGATTCACTTTTTCCATTATTTCTGATAATGTCAATTGCCATCTCATATGGAAATACGTTGTCGACAACGATTTTATTTCTATCCATAATTTCTCCATTATTCGAGATCTCGTTATTTTCAGGTACCTGTCCCTCTTCAAGGGAAGACATTTTCATGAAAAACCTCTTCAGGAGGCACTCTTCAAGAGTTTATATAGGAGAATTTTATACAAAGAATTTGGATGGATTTTATTGCTTGTTTTGTGGGTATGGCCTCTTCAGGAGCACCAAATTATTTGTGCCTTTCTCTTTTGAGATACTCTATCTTTTGTATCGATAAGTCTCACATGCCTTTATACATGTTTTTAGACTGCTGAATTTCTTAATTGTCCTACAGGGACTTCAATCCTCGCTGGGATTTTAGCAGTTAGAATATGAGACATTTTTATCTTATTGCATCCAAAATTTAATTATCATCTGAACTTCTGGTTCACATATGATAATCAAGATAACGTTGAATAATTTCATCTTATTTGCTTCAAGCAAATTTTTCTTTTCACTTCTGGTGGTAAGATTTTATAGTAAAAGAATCTTCTGGTTCTTTTATGGACGTCCATATGAAAATCATTCGACTTATCATAATTGATTTTGGATGATCAAGATAACCATGAAAAGATACAAATATTTTGAATCATATCATCTTTTGATGCATCATAATATTTGATTCAATAATTTGTATAATATCATCTCAAAGAGAAAGCTTACAGCTTTTCCAATACGAGCTTCTGGCCCAAAAAGATATTCATTATCACGTCCAATTTCTTAGTTTCTTTGAATGAAACGCATCATTCTTTTTACTTCAGGGAATAGAATGATATAAATTCATTATCATTCACTTCAGGGAATGATATAGATCTAGTAAGACGTGATTAATGATTTTTATCAAAAACTCATTATTTTGCTCAGTCACTGAAATACCTGACACAAATTTAGAATATATTGTGAACGTTTGCATTTCATATTACTACTTCAGGAGCATACTCGATATTGCTACTTCAGGAGCACATTCGAGACGTTCATTCAAATATATATTCTTTCAACAATTTCAATTATGCAACTTCAGGTGCATAAATCATAATGAGTTTTTGGTACAAGTATCACTCATATGAGATACTCAATAAAATTATTGATTTAGGGCGATCCTTCAGGGATGCTCCATTTCCATTCTCAGATAAATCATATCATCAATAATTTATAACAAGTATAAAAGAATAAATAAAACTTTCATGATCAACTCTACCACTAGAATCCTCAAAGAAATCAGAAATATCAAGACTTGTAATATCTTCTCCATTTATAGAATTTAAAGCATATGATGGTTCAACAAAATTTGTTTCAAATTTCTTTGTTTTTTCTTTTATAGAAGATTGGTATAAGTCAACCAAGTGCTTGGCTGTACGACAGGTACGAGCCCAATGTCCATTCATACCACATCTATGGCATCCATCTTCATCTTTCTTTAAAAATTTGTTTTGAGGACTTTTGCCCTTCTCTGAGTTGAACCACTTCTGGTGGTACGGTGTATATCTATTATTATCCCTTTTAGTGTGGTCACTTCTAGGACCTCCACTTCTATAGTTTTTCTTACCATGTCCACGTCCTCTTTTTCTTTGAAAAGATGCACCATTTGCTTCTGGGAATGATGTAAATCTAATACCATTCACTTCAGGAAATGATATAGAACCAGTAGGACGTGACTGGTGATTTCTTAATAAAAGCTCATTATTTTGCTCAGCTAATAGAAAACAAGATATAAGTTCAGAATATTTCTTGAACTTTCGCTCTCGATACTGCTGCTGCAGGAGCACATTCGAGGCATGAAAAGTAGTATATGTCTTCTCTAACAAGTCATCATCAGTGACTTTTTCACCACATAATTTCAATAGCGAGCTAATTTTAAAGAGTGCAGAGTTATACTCACTAACACTCTTGAAGTCTTGCAACCTCAGGTGCATCCAATCATGACGAGCTTTTGGGAGGATTACAGTTTTCTGGTGTTCATATCTCTCCCTTAAATCATTCCACAAAATAAGTGGATCTTTTACCGTTAAATACTCAGTTTTTAATTCTTCATGAAGATGGTGCCGAAGGAAAATTATTGCCTTAGCACGGTCCTACAGGGACCCTTGATTTCCTTCTTTAATTGTATCTCTCAGGTTCATCGCATCCAGATGGATCTCAGCATCAAGGATCCAAGATAAATAATTTTTTCCAGAAATGTCAAGAGCAACGAATTCTAATTTTGTAAGATTTGACATTTTTTACATATATAAATCAAGAATATAAAAATATATTGAAAAACTTACTTGAAGTAGAGAACTATTAGCTTCAAGATTGTTAGAACTTTCGTGCTGATAACGTGTTATAAAACTATCGAAAGGAGAGAGAGAGAGAGAGAGAGAGAGAGAGAGAGAGAGAGAGAGAGAGAGAGAGAGAGAGAGAGAGAGAGAGAGAGAGAGAGAACTCAGAGAAGTTATGAAACTTATGAATTTCTTAAAGAATTCAACGATATATATAGGCGTACAAAGGGAACTATGCCAGTTACTATGCAGTACTATGCATATGTACTATGCCAATTTCTATGCAGTACTATGCTGGTACTATGCATTGTGTGATGTCGGCCATTTATTATGCCAGTTACTATGCAGTACTATGCTGGCACTATGCGTACTGTGCGATGTCGGCCATTTACTATGCTAGTTACTATGCAGTACTATGCTGGCACTATGCACACTGTGCGATGTCGGCCATTTACTATGCCAGTTACTATGCAGTACTATGTTGGCACTATGCACTGTGCATTTGACTTCTAGCTCAAGGTGGTCATACAATTTTACAATGTTATTTTACAACATTAATTTAATTTAATGCATTTTTATTTATTTATTTATAAAACTAGCAAAATAATTTTATTTATCTTTATATTAGATACCTGGCAAGTAGACAGAGTTACCTCGGTGGCCCAATTGCTAGAGGGCCTAGATTCAACCTGACGCCACTCCAGACACAGACAGAAAGATGGACGCTCCTCCGGCGAACGATTTCTGCTCGGTGTGCCATAGCAATTTCAAGATCCCTTGTCAAGCCAATTGTTCTCACTGGTTTTGCGGTGCCTTTTTATTACTCTTCTTCTTCTTCTTATTTGATGTCCGAGCAAATCTCAGAAAATGATTTTTTTTTTTTTTCGTGTATATATACGCATTCCTTGATTCCATACCAATTTCATATTCTGAATTAACTGAGTAATAATTGTCCATTTGCCCCCACATACAGTTGATCGTTACTGACCTGAAATGATTGAACTCTCAGCGTTACCCTCGACCTGTGAAAACCTAGACTTTTCTATCTAAAATATCAAAAATAAAGTTAGGTATGGTGAGTGAACTTTTATCAGATAGCTGCATTCTGTTAGCACATCATTGCGTTTATCTTGTATTATTTACCCTTGATTTATCGTTGTAATACGATAATAATTTTACTGGAATGACCATACAAGGTTGGGATTGTATTTGGATAACAATGCTTTTTAAAAAATTATTATAATCAGGTAGGTAATTTGTTACCCCTCTGTGCACAGGGGATTGTATAATGCTTGTTTGGCATCATGGATCAGCAATCCATCCGTGTAAATGTCCCTTGTGTCGTCGTCAAATTACCTTGTTGGTTCCTGGAGAGGCTTCATTAAGTCAGCGACAAGATCCTGAGGTCGCTGAGATTCTTGGAAAGGTTCAAACATACAATCGTCTTTTTGGAGGGCATACCAATGGCCTTTTTCAGGTAAACTGACATCTTTTAAATGGGCTAGCAACATTTCTCTATAAACATTTCTTATTTACAGTTGTATTCATATCTAGGGACCCTGCAGAGTAGTTCACTTTGAATTGACATCTGAAAGATGCTTTTCTTGGGACAGAGCATGCAGGATCTTCCATTTCTCCTTCGAAGGTTGTTACGAGAACTGATGGATCCTCAAAGATCCCTTCCTCTTGTTATCAGAGCCCGTGTCTACATAGCAGTTAAGTGAACAATACAGATATGCATGCAAGGGTGGTAACATCTTTCATTTCTGTGAATCCATGCTTACTTGTACCATCATCGTCACATTTATGTCCATCTGGGATACCAATGTTTTTTGATAAAATAATAAAGGCATATAACTTTTCAGCCTTAATTGCGTGGTTTGTTACCATACCTAAGGTGGCATTTTTTATTTCATGGCATTAATCTGGATCTTGGAAGTTATAGATATTATTTTATGCTGTCATTTATAAACTATTCAATTGTTTTCATGATTCATACTGGCAAAGCTGATATGGAACGTCAATTGTTTGGGTACCAAGTACTTATATGTACTTGCTGAGAAATATCTCATTGCTTAAGATCCATACGATACCTGTATAATGTTTTAGGAGGTTACCTATTTCATGCTGGATGTCTGGACAAATATCCCTTTTGTATGCCTAAAAAAACTATATGAATAGGTTTAGTGGTATTTCGAGGACATGTTCTTATTCTATTTATTTTGTACAGATGATTGTAAGTGTCGTCTACATAATCAGCCCCATTGACATTATTCCAGAAGGTATCTTGCTGCCTGTACATGTAATTCGTTGAATTCTTGTGGTGGGAAATGTTTTGGTATCTAAGGTAATATAACATGTCCGGTATATTGCAGGAATATTGGGAATAGTTGGCCTCTTGGATGATCTCCTTATAGTGCTCATCTGCTTCCTCTATGTTGCTGCCATTTACCGGTCCATACTTTGTTTCCGTCATGGAGGTTCATGAGCTCTCTTCCAGTTGCGACATACTTAAAATCGCAGTGTACAATAAAGGAAAAGAAAAAATTGTATGCATTCTCCTCGCATACACATGTTCTTTATACAAGTTAAAACAGTTTATTTTTTGTCCTTGGTTGCTCTCTGTAGGAAAGTTGGTTGACGTGTTTTTTATTTCTGTATATGGAGGAAAAATAATTATGTCGTTATCATTTTGATGTATATTACGCAGCAAACGGAGAAGATACTACTCAATGGTAACAATACCACGCAGCAACCTAACATCTAAATAAACATTATGTATCGGTTATCCAAATACCCTTCATTTGATTTACAAGCCATTTTACACCTCAATCGACAATACGAAGATACCGTTCACCACAATATTACACGCCTGTTAAAGACAAATGATGCATAACAAGATGATTATATGCAGGAGGTTGATATTACACATTCTCGTTATTTTTTGACATGATGCAAGGAATAAAAAATTCATTACATCTGTGCTTCTAAAACATGAACAGTTTACAAACTATCGAGCACTTCTTCATACCACACACCAAGAACATTTGCTGACACAACTGCCACAACAATTAGCACTTCAGCCACCTCCATTATCTTATCTGTAAGAAGAGCTGCTCCCAGACGTCGCAGAGTTGTCTCCACCAATTGTCTTCCCTTCATCCCATTTCCTCCAAGCATGACCTCCCTCACAGCCAGAGAAACATTATGGGACACCCGAACATATATGGGGTCAACAGCTTGCAAGCTTTTTGCCAACATATTTTCCATAACCTGTTTCCTTACTTGGAGTTTTGCAGCATCTAAAACATGATCATCGCCTTCAGAGAATCTACTGATTGGAGAGCTGCTTGACACGTGGTTTTTGGTTTTTGTTTTTTGGAACCACAGACCAACCTTCAATTCTGTTCTTCAGCCAGAAGTTTCAAGTAAGAAAAATGGAGTAAACAAGTCATTATGTTACAACATCCCCCATCTACAGCTCAAAATTCGACTACATGTGGTTAATATGCCATCCATGTCTGAAGGACTTGTCACTAAGTTCTCATTCACAAGTGATTGACGGAGAATCAACATGCTGTGGAATAAGAGACATTCAAATTACAGATTCAAACAACAAAATGAGATGAGACAACATGAATTCCATATATTGCCTCGTAGACATGACAATGATCTTCTAAAGTTGGGACCGAACAGCCCTCAGCCTAGATAGATTAAGCTTAAGAGTTTCAGGCAGCGTGTTCAGGGTCAGCCCTCCTATCCCCCCTATCACACTTACTAGCTTTAATAAACCAAGCCTAACAATTAGATCAACCCTTTTTCCCTTGCATTCTGGTTGTTCTTTACCTGTACACGATAGATTTCCATAAATGATATTGAAGAAATCGGTACAATTCAGCCAATTTCAAATGAGACGTGAACGACTGATAAATTTCCAATCAAACCTGTTGCAAAAAAGGTTGGAGAGCCCATTTTTGATGACATACAAATGCTGCCTCCAGTTCGAATAGTAGGGAGAAATCCCTGTGATAATTTCAGATCGCTTTTTAGGGCGGATAGAGATTCTCTATATCCATCCCACTCTTGCTCTACAACCACTCGCACTGATGACAGCCACTGCCTAGTGAAGGGTAAAGAAGTAGGGGCATCAGCAGGAGATCCATATCGGTTGGAAAAAGCCTTTTTCAAGTACTCCAAACTAGCCGGCCCCTTAATAAGTGGTTCAACAATTCTTATGCGTGCTTTGCTAATATCTCTCTTAAGAGCCTGCATCCAATTAAATTGATACAGGGATTAGAAGTACACCTCCTGTAAAATGAAAAGCCTATCATCATATATTTTGTGGACTGGAGATCAAGGGGTCCATAATTATGGGCCAAAAATCAAAACAAATTCTAAGTTAAAAACAACTGTTAGCAGTCAATCTAGCACTCAAACTACAAAAGACTCATCTGAGAGACTTTGAACGGCTTGTTGGCCCAGCTCTTTCATTCTTCAAAAGGGCCATGGTTGGATCCTCACTTTTGCCGAGAGAACAAGTAATTGCTAGGACCTATATGATCCAAACCAGTGAAATTTTGTACCCATCACAAAGGCACTACCAATCTGCGCTATGTGGATGCCACTAAACTGTTAGGAAAGAGGAACACGTAGTTATAGTACTTGACCAATTCTAGTTGACCATAAACCGAACAGAAAAATGGAGGAATCAATATAGATTATTTCTTGTAGATACAAATAATCTTTCTACAACCAAAGAGTAGATAGAAGCAAGCAAGAGACCTATTCCATACAATCTAGCTAACCACCGAGCTACCAATTGGAGGAGTCCTTGAAAGTCAATTGTCATAGTGGTTCACCTGGTCATACTTGCCTTTGTTGTCAACTGGGGTAACACCCCTTAGATGTCTATGCATCTTTTATCATATCCTGACTCTTTTTTAATATTGTGACATATGCTCTCATTAAAGACAATTGAGAGAAAGGGAATATAGATCACATCCCACATATTAAACACTACATCTAGATTCTTGACTTCATAATATTTACCTCCTTCCTCAAATTCACAAGCATCTTTAACCCTGTGGTTGCTAACCAAGCTGCTCATTATATTGAGACTTTCCCCCTCTTTCAAATTCAGACCTCTGCAACTACCCTGAGGAAAGTATGGATCTGAAATAGTACTACAATTTTCATAGAAAAGAAATAGGAACGGTTTTCAAAGACACTGATGACATCATGTGAACAAATCTTTAATTAGTTTGGGGAAAAAACCCTCGTAACTAAAAGCATGCCTGGGCACTATTCCTAATAAAGCCAATGTTGTGAAGCTTCCAACCTGTCTCCCATCCCATTTAGTCCTTGATTGAGCCCCTCAGGAAGCTCAATGCAATTCCCAGCAATAGACATCATATCTCAAATGAAGACTTCCATCACTTATCCAAGAGCACAAAAAAAATCAACAAATGAACCCGTTGTCTCCTCACTTGTTTATCATGTGACAGCCCACCACCTCACCATCTTTTCTTTCCAACAGTCTCTGCTAGACACTAATTATATCCATTGCAAACCACCACAACAATTGACCTAAAAGTTACTTAAATTATCCTATCTTCTAAATCCTAGCACCTAATCTGGGTAGCAACTAACTTCTGCTTCACTATATTGTATTTAGACTCACCACCAAGATCCCACATTAAGATGTCCTTATAGTTTCTCCAACCACTTAACCACCAATTGCAGTCTAATGAACAGAACTCTGTTCATAAATGGTGCATTGGGATTGTCTTCCCTTCATGGGAATCCAATGATGAGATGGACATATAAGTAGAATCAATATAAAGTACACGATTAGTTAACATAAAGCACCCTCCCCTCAACAAGTATTGTTTTTCCTGTTGATAACTGTAGTTAGATATATTGCATTGACCCCAACCATTGGCCTGGATGAAGCATACCTTATCTCTATCTCATCAAATGGAGGATCATCAAGTATTTGCCAACCGTTCTAGGAAGCAAATTTTAGCACTCATCATATATTCCTCAATGATTTTATGCATAAGATAGCCCGCCTATACACTAAGGGAAGAATTAAAGGTTCATATAACCAGTTATGATATTGAAAGCAAATTTCCGGCCTACTGTTATTCGAGTAGTAAAGAAGCATAACAGAAGTCTTAATACCAGTACTTATATTTGCTGTAGAACAAAGCGTAGACCCCTAATCATTAAGATGGAAAATGAAGTATTTGGCTTTTCTCCCACTTGAGAAATCTCTCTTAGTTCTTTCAGCAACGCATGGTGAGTTTTCGTCATCTCATCATCATTAGCTGGGGCCGAAAGTTTCCGCAAAGTGACAAATGAAACTCTACAATACTCTGAAAATTTTCCATTTCTATCATGCCAGACTTCAACACCTACCAGGAAAAAAAAATTATAAGATATGAAGGCTATTGAGGTGGTATTATGAATGTACACAATAATATTGGACGTAATGGCAATTTACGGCATATGCAGTAAGACTAAGCTACATTTGAGCCAGTGTCAATATTGATAGTTTCAACAATTTCTTCTTTCCAGCTTTGAGGAGACATCTCGCACAATTCATCCCTGACTTCATTCATAAGTTTAAGAACCCAGCTGAAGTCAGGCTCCTCTTGTTTCATGGATTCCATAATACTATCCCAAAAAGCCGCCTCCATCGTTTCTCACACTTTTTTCCTGCACAATAATGATGTTAAGTAAGCCATTGTGAGGATTTGATCTCCATTAAGTGATGAGAAACTTGAAAAAGGATCAGAAATTAGATCAATGCACTAACATTAGGACTACTTTTATCTACATCACTACTGATGAAGCTATTAGCAAAACCATGGCGATGCTCATGCACAATTTCATTGACAAGCAGTTCATTCTCGCCAATTAACATTGCATCAGAGTTCAGATCACCATGAGCTGAATCTTTGAAAGGGGTAGAGGATTCAACTGCTTCAACCGAGGAAGGATCATCTCTCTCAGACAAGGATTGAATCATGGGATCAAAGCTTTCACGGCCTTCAGCCAAATTAATCATTTCACAAGTGACAAGCAAAAGAGTCCTCAGGTGTTCCAGGCAAACACAAAGATGAAAGATGTGGAACTGGGAATGCTGATGAACTCCCAGAATCATTTGCTTCCAAAAATCTGGAACGCATGTCAGAGAGAGCACGCTCCAACCGTTCAAGCCCAGAATTCCCACTCAGATGCTTCGCCTTTGTTCTTAGTAGTTTCTGCTCTTCTGTAACCTGGTATCAACAAGATGATAGCATATAATCATATGAGCTAATAGTTAGTCAATTATTAATAAGAGACTGCTGGTAACAACCAAGTGAAGTGTGTGATAAGGACCTGTTTTTGGATAGCCACCATATAATGAGTAAGACCACCATTATTTCCTTCCAAAGTCAAATGGCAAGTTTGCATCATAGAGAGCTCCAATTAGCAAGCAGTTCTCACTAGATCCTCGTCTAGTGACTTGGCATCCTTAAATTTCCATAATACAAAGTGATAGAGGTAAGAAGACCATGCTTTATCAAAAGCATCCAGCTGGGATCTGACGGTTATTCGACTAGGAATTGTGGATGTTGTCTTGTCATTAGCATTTTGTATGTCACCCTCTAGCATGATCTTGATCAAAAGCTCGAAATCACAAATGAACTTACAAGCAGAGTTAGCAAGAGCAACCTCGTGGTCACTCTTCCCACTGAAAACAATCTCTGGGTAGCCCAAGATCATATAAGCACAGAGCACAACCCTCACCAGGTACCTTGATAACTTAACTGGACTTAGAAAACTTCTTTATTAGAATCAGAAGTCTTAGTCCCCTTCCTCTTGATACAGGCATTTCCCTTTACAATTGGAGACACAACACGCTTAAGAAGGTGATCGATGTTCCTCAGACTAGATAGATTACTACCAGCTGCCTGTGAGATCTTGTAGCGAGTCTCTAAACAGTCAAGTAAAACTTTCAAAGTTTGGATAGTTGTAGCCGACTCAATTTGAAGAGCAAGCTACTCAAATGGCATTGACTTGACAGACTTTTCACAAATCTCTAAGGTCATAGAAGCTTTTGCCTAAGCAGCAGTAGTTTTCCTCAATGTTCCAAACCACCTCCAGCGCCCGAAGATGCAAAACAGAACATTTACTACATATTACAAATGATTTAAAGAATAAGGGAAATTGGGAACAGGGAAAAATCACAAAGATGACAATACCCACAACAATAAATAAAAACATTTGACATTAATAAGAAGACTGCAACAATAACATTTAGGTTTTTAAGAAATAACAGAACAGTGAAAGAGCCATCCAGGAGCAACATTAAAGAAGTGGATTTTATTCAAGCATGTTCATATTTAGGGCTCACAAAATCATTAACCGCAGGCGTATCTTTCTCAACATAATCAAGGGTAAGACTCAAATGTTACCCTTGAGAGGGTCCAATAGATCAAAGTAAAAATTCAATAAAAATAACTAATCTCAACTCTCACGTATTAAGAAAGAGGAGGAAGAAGTCTAATGCTAATGATTACTAAAACTTGAATTGCTAAATATTGAGTTATATGTTGGAAACACAACTATAAGAGCACATATGAACTGTAAGGTAACCAAAGCTAACTGTGAAGAAGTTAATCACAAGTGATAAGAAAAAAAAAAAGTAAGAGAAAAATAGCACCTGACTAACTTTCTTGAAAGGTAATCCCCTTGCTGCTCATTCATCATTTTCGAAATGACATGACCAGAACTGTCTGAACTTCTTCTGTGCCTCAAATATTCTGCCCTTTGCTTCTTAGCCTAGTCAGTATCAAATTAATTTTGACAAAGAACCAATATGACTTATTAACCCAAGCAAATAATGCCTGTACTTTAGATGAAATTTACTTCAAAGACAAACTCACCCGTTGGAGTCGATCTTCTAATTGGTCTTTCTTTCTCATTCTCTCAAACTCCCTTTGCATATAGATGGACTTCGCTACTTGCCGAACTTTCAATACCCTAGCACGAACCCTCCTCTTTTCAGCTTCCAACAATCCCAGCCACTTTTTTTCAGCAGCTGTGCACTTTTTAAGAATTGCATCATGCAAAAACTCCTTATACTTTCTATCCTGAATCATTTTCTGCATCAGTAATTGAGATGATCGCTCTCTCTTAGCCACCCTCTGTTGACAAGAAGCTTTAAGGAGAAGCATTCGATTTGCCTCTGCTTGTTGAACAAGTGTTCCAAGTTCATCGCGTTCCTTCTCAAAGCACATCTCCACACCAGTTTTAGCCACTTGCCTCAGCTTGTCCATCCTAGCTAAGCGCATCTTTGCAGTTGCAAGAATGCTTAACCTATCGGTATCAGTGTGCAAGTAAATAAGCTGATGTTATACATACAACAGTTCACATTGGTGCATGACATTTTTCCGGTGAAGCATAATTTTGTTATGGTGCCAAAGCAAGGGAAACTTTTCTTCCAATTATATGATCCATGCATAGATTGATACATTCTGAAGTAAAATCCATCCTTTTCAAATGGAAAGCCAGAGTCACCATGCACAGAGAAGATATCCACATTAACATTAATGGTAAGGAGCGAGACTTGGGTTGTGGGAAAATTACCAAGGTTTATGAGGATTTGACTTAGTCTGGATGATCATTGTGAAATCTAGTCATTTTCTTAAGTTCCGTAAAAGTGGTGTTTATAATATTTTGCCCTCTCTTATCGTTCATTTTGCAACCAAGAGAGTCAATAAAATTGACCCTTTTTTCTCCAATCCTCTGAGGATCCTGTTTCAATCACTACATGAAACGAGAATGACATGAAGTAACGACATATAAGATCATGTCTTCATATGTTGGAAAATTGGCCCAATGGATACTCGTGGTGCTCTAGGGACCACCACAAGGTGATGTATTTCCTGAAAGCCAGATCAAAAGATAACAAAAGGCAAATTTCTCGTTTAGGATGGTATGATTACTTAGGAAGAATGTACAATTGTTATCAGCTGATTGATTTAAAGAGTTTGTAGAAATATAGATGAAACAAGACAATACAAGAAAAGCCGATACCTTAATAAATAACCGGTACCTCTGCTTGCAAAAGAACAACAATTCTTATGGAGATACAACTAAGGTTTACAATCAAAGCAAACTGTTTGGGAGGAGTAGGTATGACAGCAAAAGAGAAATTGAAGATGGGATGTATAATATAAAACCAAATCCTCAAAAGATCGTATAGTTCCCTCCGAGTCTAGACCGGAGTATTTTTTTTTTTCCCAAAATAACATTCTTAGAGAAACATGTTACCTCTTCTGCTCAGCAACAATAAGTTTGGCTTCGAGCTACTGACCGAGATTCGCCTCTTGAAAAGGAGAAGAAGAAGGCAGTGGCGGACTCCTTGATTTCGGTCGTGCCTTACTTGACAACTCAGATAATTGCTGAATAACTAACGTTCATAAATTTTATGTCAGCATAACTCAAATATTAACCAAGAAAGAAAAAAAAAAAGTGCCGGAGATTAAAATTCGTTTACTTTCTTTCCTGATGCTTCTAACCAAACAAACAAAAACGAAGAATAATTCAATTTTATTTCCCAACCTAAGATAACAATTGAAAGAATTTTAGAAAAGAGACTAGAGAGACAGAGAGACCTTTCGGCAGAGATTGGCTCCTCCGAGCTTGGATTCGGTATCTGCAACAGTGGAAGGGCTTTTGGGCTGGAGAAGAAGGCGTCTGAGGTGACGGGGAACCTTGGGAGGAGTGGAGGTGGAAGAAGATGTCGAATGGTCGTTGGCCGGAAAGAACAAAGCTACACCGGAGACATCCCTATCGGTGTCCGTCAGCTCCGCACCGGTAGCCATCAAGTAAGCAGTTGGCGATCAGTCACTATTGGAATGAAGTGGAAAATTCGAACAATGAAATAGACTGGAGCTTGTTCCACGTAACGTAACGCCGGGTTTCAGCCCTTGGGTGTTGGCCTTTTGTCTTGTGGACTTCTTTGTCTAGTCTCGTCTCCTCTGGAATGTTCCCATTTATGAGGTACCCGTTTCATCTGATTAATGGCTATTCATATTGGGCTAAGCCTAACAATGTTGAATCGGGCTTCACCTCGGATTTTATGGAACGCTATTTCAAGTCAAGACTCCTTAACAATGACTTTCTTGTTTTCACGCCTCGCTCTGCTCTCTCCAAAAGAGCCTCCCAAAATCCACCCCCTCGACGATTCCATAGTCAACCAAATCTCGTGATCCAGCGGCCAGCTCTGATTCAGTTACCTTCTTCTCTATTTTGATTTTGAGTAAGTATCTTGTTTCCTTACACACACATATATGTTTTTTTTAATAAGTTTGATGGTACTCCTAATTTTATTAATATATAGTTATTTCTTATGACAAATGAATATTTTTTACAATCGGTGTAAGAGTTTTGATGATTATATAAATATCAAAATCAAAGCTCTTGTAAAAACTTTTCATTCTAAAAAAAAAAAAAAAAAAAAACCTATTACTTTCTTACATTAAATGTTCCAAAGTATCTATTATAAAAGTAACGCAAATATCTAAATGAGCTTTTTCCTTCTAAAATTTGGTAAACTATATTTATCATTAACAAAAATTCCATACAAATTTCTAGGTAATTGTAAAATAAAATAGAAAGACATAGTAATACCTAAAGTTTCAAGATTAGCTAATCCATCTACGACATCATTACTTTCTATGTATATATGATGCACATCAAAACTTATAAACTTGTTAAAGTCAAGTGTATCCTCCCAAATATTCAAATACCTACAAGAACTTTTTCCTATTTTTGTACTAATTAACTGCCAACAATGCATCCGACTCAATAATGACATCATAAAAACCAAGCTATTAACACAAAAAAAGACCAGCTTTAACTGCAAAAATCTTTGTAAAAACATTTGAACCAACCCCCCAAATGAATGGAGAATCCATATATAAGCTGCCCGCAATGATCTTGAATAATACCACCACAGCCAGCAAGCTTATGATTGCCATTTGAGGTTTTATTGATATTAAGTTTCATTCTACCAGTAGGGGGATTCAACTAGCGAATTAAACTAAACTTCTTTGGTTTAGTCTTCAGCAATGGAATTCTCAAGAAATTTAAAATAGAAACATCATCCAACCTTTTTATGCCCCTTGATGGTTTAATCATCAAATTTAATTTATGAAATCATTTCACAATTTTTCAAATAATGCAAGTAGGCTTGATTATACCTTCATATTTGGCTGAGTTTCTTGCTAGCCACAATTCCCAAAGTATTAGATAAGGAACTAGTTGAGCAGCTATATGAATTTGATTTGTCTCTTGAAAAACCAACCACCAAGTTAGCAATTTATCTATTCACCCCAAAGTTGAAAGATTTAAGATGCCAAAAATATGTGAGAAACGATGCCATATAGATATAGCAAGATCAAAATCATTAAAAACATGTAAATCAAACTCTAGCCTCGCAGCCACAATTGCAATTCACCGAATTTGAGATTCAATTATTTATGTTCTGCAGCTGGTTGGCAGGGAAACAAGCTTGAAATTCTTCAAAATCCTGTATAGGCTGTATTGATAGATCATGTTCTTAGTTTTCCAATAAAGCTAAGAAGTGGAGGTGATGATAGATATTAATGGAAGCATACAAATCATGATGGTAAATTCACTACTTAGTAAGTGTGGAACATTCTTAGAAACCAACGTCCTTCTTGATTTTTTGCTGTTTAATATATTTAGAGTAAGAATCTTCCACCGAAAATTTCTATTTTTTAATAGAAATTATGAAATAATGGGCAGCTTTGGACATAAATGTTAAAAAATATGCGGGCAGCTCAAATAAGAGACACCGCGCGTATTTCTAGTAGCTTCTATTAATATTAATTTTATGGCCTTGAGGCAGGCATCTGCAGAAGGTGTACGTTTGTCTGTACGTGTGTTCAACTTCGCCAAAATAACGATAGCTGGAGATCACAGGCATGCACTTCACAAAGTTGTCGCGGCATGCATAGAAAATGTCTTACAACTCAATATGAAGCTGGTGCACATGTCATATATAAAAGAACATGATCCAACATTAATTATAAGACAGCATAAACTTGGTAGGATTCAGAAATCTAAACATTCCAGCGGTTCATATATATATGGATATATAGAAGCTTTATGAAATAAGGTTTCATGATTCCTACAGCAAAGAGCTGAGCAATGGGGGACGAATAAAGGTTGGTACTTTCCATCCATATATATAATGGCATTGGAAAGTAGTTTGTAAAAAGTAAAAGGGTCGTAGACGAAAGCTCATGAATCAATCTTGATTCTAGCATTCAGGGGGGTCCAGGCGAACCGGAAGACCATTCTTTGGAATGGGTGCCAAACCATATGTTATTTTTTCACTTGGATTTACTTTCTTGAATTTAAATTTGATGACGGCATTATGCATGAAAGTGAGAATTTGTAATCGTGCATATTCCTTTCCCGAACACATCCGAGGTCCTCCCCCAAATGGCAAATAAGTATATGGCTCAGGCCCCTTTCCTTCAAATCTCGTAGGATCAAACTTTTCTGGATCAGGAAAATATTTGGGATTTTTGTGGGTTGAATGCACAGTTGAGAATGTCTGCATGTAAGAAGACGATAAAAAAAGGTTAAATTCCTAAGTTTATCATGATTATATTATCTCCCAAGCTAAGTAATTATTACATACCTTCCATCCCTTGGGAATGGTAAAACCAGCATAAGTGAAGTCAGCTGTGACCTCTCTGAATGCTCCTTGACAAGGTGGTGTTAACCTCATTGTTTCACGAACCACGTTCCAAGAATACTTCATCTTCCGAATGTGATCCCAATTAAGCAACTCATCTGAGCCCTTGGACTTCGCTATCCGCATTTGTTCTATTAGCCAAGCAAATCAAAGCATTTCATCAGATTAAATTACCTCATGTGTGTGTGTCTATATATATATGTGTGTTCTATTTTGCAAGAGTCGATGCATATGCATATTTAAAGTTTGTCTGGTATTGTCATATGATAATTGAAGTTAGGTGCCTTTAGCTCATCGAAAAAAATAAAGTTAGGTGCCTTTACGTCTGCAATTTGCACTGGAGATATCATGATGAATGCCTACATATATACCTTTTAAGATCTCGTCGTAGACATGGGGAAACTCTGCAAGATAATTCAGGACGAACGTAATTGCCGAACTTGTTGTATCGCGGCTGGCAATGAATAAACCTGTAATCCTAGCAGCGATCTCCTTCTCCTCCTCGATTCCTCCGCCTTTCTCATCTGTTACTAAGAGCATGCGATTCAACAGGTCTACTTGTGCCGAACCTTTATTCTCCAAGAGCTCCATTTTTCTCTGTCTAATGATGGCTAAAACCTTCTCGTGGATGACTTTCCCAGCTTTAACTGCACGATTAAAAGCTGTACCTGGAAGATTTAAAGGAAGGGAAATTATGCCTTCCGCAAGAAGATTGAAGGGATTCTCTAATGTGGTTACATGCTCTGGATCTTCAATATTAAGAAACAGCCGACAAGCCAATCCAAAGGTGTGCTTCTTTGATAGTGGGAAAACCTTCACTTCTTTGTAAGGAGACCAATTTGCATGCAAATGTTCTTTTGCCATGGAATCCATTATCGGTATGTAATCTTGTAGAGCTTCTGGTTTGAGAAATTCATGGAGAAAGTCCAGCCTTTCTCCTTTTCTAGAATAGTCAGAAGGAAAATGCAGTGTCTCACGCAGAGACCGTGGCCACCATGCGCTAACATACTTGTTCTCACTTGAAAACAAGAACTTGTTCCCAGAAGGGCCGCAGAACACAGCAAAGTTCTCCCCAAGCAAGGACGTTCGGAACACGTCCGACGAGTATTTGCTCATTCTGTCAGTTATGAACTTGTCTGGGTTGCCACTTTTGCTGGCCATGGCATAATCCATAGTTTCACCTATGATATTGATAGGCCATCCTTTTCTACCGAGTGGAAGCTTTGGAGAAATGGATCTGTAGCTGTAATTTCGGAAGACGAGAGTAAGAGAGACGCACAGGATTACAAGAGGAAGCAGAAATGATGCAGAAAGATACTCCATTTTTCTCTATCTAGGTTAGAGAAAAGAAAAAGAGACTTTAGAAACTAGAGAAATGCTTTATCATGGATTTCTAGATCGACAAATAGTTGTGTTTTTAAATTTTTTTAATTTATTTAATAATTAAAAAATGACTTTTAATGGATTAATATATTTATTTTATTTTTAAAAAAATATCTAAATATATTTAAAAAATATAAAATAAAAATTTATAGCGGTGGACACGGCACACTAGTAGTACTGTCCTATATTTCAATGTTCCGTCAATTTTTACAACTAAAAATGGAAAAGAGAAAGCAAATTCAAAAGAGAACTGCTACATAGGCGGTACCAGTCTCTATATCTCAGTCCCTGCTGAGGGAGATTATCAAGGAAGATTGTCAAGGAAGTAGTGAAGTAGGATGTAAGTTGCCATCTAATAAGTTTCTGAGGAGTTAAATGCAATTAAATGTTATTTCAAAAAAAAAAATAAAATAGTAGTTAAATGCAAAAGTATGACAGTATTCACTACATGAAATTTGGTTTTTTATAGCGATTTTTATAATGTTGCAAATAAATTTCCTGCAATAGATAACTTTTTGCAACGAAATATAAGCCCTTATAAGTGTTTGTTGCAATAGGTGAATTTAACATATGCGGTTACTTAACTTATTTTTTTGCAACGTTTTTTTCTTTTATAAAGGCAAAAGTATGCGTTGCAATAAGAAAACATTTATTACAACGGATTACTATCGTTGCTAATGGATTGAGGCGGCAACTTGCACAAAAATGAAAAGATTTTCCCCCCGAAATCAAACCCACTCTGTTACCGCGTGTCTCCTTCTCCATTTCGACTTACTTGCCCATTTCTCGTACCATTGTAGTGTCCACCCACCCTTGCACGGCGAGACCTAACCTTCACAACCCAAGCTTCTATTCCTCCACTTCGTTAGCCTTCCCAGCGAAAGCTAGGGTCGTCTTCTCCTCCCCATACAACTGGGTGCCGTGCGATTAGGGATTTGGTAAATTTTGATTTTTTTCAACGATTTTGACCAAATCGAAGGTGGACATTGTCGACCGAGCCTTCTCTGCCATTTCCTTCTGGTAAATCAAAACTTCCCTATCTTCCTTATCACCTTTATGTCACTTTCTCGGGAATTTAAGCTCTATGCAAACTCTCTCAGGTATGGGTTCATGTTCGACCGAGAGTCTACCCGCAAGGAGCTCGGAGACTTGATTGAAAGTCTCTGCCACGAAACACTGGTTCTGCTTCTTCTTCGCCTCCCCATTCCTAAATGGTATTACCCTCTCTCTCTCTCTCTGTTCAAATTGTGGGTATTCTTTTTTTTTTTTCAATTTGATAGAAAACTTAAGCTATTTGGTATCTCAAAAAATGGTTCTTTTGCTATTATCTGATTTTGTTTAAGGAGTATCACAATATATTGTGATGGAAGTTTAGGACGAGCTTGAATCTCTCTCAAATTTTGTTTGCCAATAATAAAAAAAAAAGAATAAAAAAAAAGAATAAAAAAAAATTGTAAGGGATGAGCTTGAAGTGGGTATTATTTGATTCGCAATAATGCTAGAGTTCTATATATAGGATCTCACTGTGCAATAATATACACTGCAATAATGTATTCTGAGAGATTTTGTTACGGTCAGAATTTTTGTATGATGATCTTCCACTTCCCTTTTTTTTTTCATATATTACTTGTTTAGTTGAGTGTATAACCAAGTGGAGGGAGTGTATAAACAAGGGAAATTTGCACAACCTATTGCTTGAAGAGGTTGTGCAATTTTTCTACTCCATTTTGCTCCAAACATTTAAATATTTGTTGTGATTTTAGTCATCTCTTTTTAGTCCATTTCAGAACTTCATTTTTGTGTGTCGAACTCTTAAAAATCAGTTTGTAATTGTGAGCTATGTCCTGGAGCAAATAAGAAAAGTGAACAGCCAAGGATTTCTCCCAAACTTGTAAGTCTCTCTTTCATAAATTTCTACTTTTGCCACTAGTCCATCTCATTCTCTCTTTCATAATTTTCTAGTTTTGCCACTAGTCCATCTCATTCTTTCTAACCATATTTGTACAACTTAGAACTATGTTTTCCTTTTCTTTTTTAATTATTGATCATGGTAGTAGCATAAATTAGATAATGGTTGCTGCATTTCATTCATTTCCACCATTGAGACTATGTTAGGCACATAGAACACAACCACCTTGAGAGCCTTGGATGTGTTTCTTTTTATTTTTGATTCATGTCTTCTTCTAGCTGTGTTAATTAATATCATAACGATTTAAGAGCATCCTCTATTAGTTAGAACCCTTGTAGTGTGTCACAGCTTGAAGTCGCTTTTGATATTTGTTGTTTTTGGGTGTTATCTTTTGATATGGGGTTATTAGGACGTTGAACCAAACAATACTTAAAATTAAGTACTACTTTAATTAAATCATATACTATTTATCTTTTCTAATATTGAAATCTATTTATTTAATTTGTCAAGGGAGGTTTTGGATCAAGAATGTACAACATACTTGTCTCCTGTCCCCACCTTGTTAATTCTATTGGAATATAAATGTACGTACTTAGGTCGAGAGATAAGAATATTGATCAGTACATTTCTAGTATACATATCTATAGTCGAATGAAGATTAAATTACTTCATCTAGTAGGTCAAGTGTTCTAAGAGCATTAAATTAACTCCTTGCAAAATATTGTCATTCTCGTAGGAGCCTTGCTTGTATCAATTTTGGCATCTCCACTTATATTGCCAAGTAAGTTGCTGCACTTGCCAAAGATTTATGGTTAGTTTTCGGTGAGTTATTTGAATACTTGGGAAAAATCATGTGAGTTTATTTATCTTAGATTGGAGTGAAAGTTGTTTATGTGGAGGTGCTGCACCATCGGTAACAATGAAATCTATGAAGGTCTTTTTCTTTTTAATTTTCATTTCAGCACTTCCTTTATGCTTTTTTTATGTGTGTGATTGAAAAAGGGTCTATTGTAGTTACATGTGGTTTTGACTCTTCATATAAATCTTTTATAAAGATTTTCTCTGTTATAAACTGAATATATTGGTCCAATATAGAAGGTTTTACAAAAAATCTCTTACTTCTACTATTTTATAGCAAATAGTAGAAGGTTTATTAATTTATAATGTGCACATAAAGATCCAGAATAGGTGATACAATTTTTTGTTATGAAGCATCAGATAACCTGCACACATGATGTCGAATGCATGAAGGAAGTATATAATATCTTTCATTAATAGTGGCTAAACATAAGAGCTCTCTATATAATATCTATATCAGGAGAAACATAGCAATATTAAACCTAGCCTACTTAAGTACTAATTTTCAGGTTTCACTTAACAATCTGTTTCCCTTCAAAGTTAGTACTTTCCTATAATCACTTTATTTTCTTTATCCATGACTTTCATCTATCTTCCATGTGGAAAACTGAATAGGCCCTTCTTGGACAACAGTCACTACTTGGTAATGCTCATAAGAAAATTACTACTTGTTAATGGCATTATACCTCTCTCGGGCTGACCTGCTTTAAAAGCCAAGTTGGATGATATGAAATATGTGCATGCCAAACCTATACACAGTAAATTGATGGATACAGAGAATGTTTTAGTTATTGTCATTCCATTTTTTTTTTTAAATTGCCTATGCATGTGTTTGTGTATGTATAATGTAACTGTGGCTATATAATGTAAATTACACAGCACGCTAGCTTTTGATAAATATTAGTTCAGTTGTTATATGTAGCTTAGCTCTTGTGTTGATGAATTGGACCCTGTGTATCTCTTTGAGTTTGGCTCTTGCCTATGTAGTGATTATAGTAGGATATCTAACGCATTAGTTACGGCACTAGTGTTTATGGTCGACAAGCAAAACACCTAGCATCTCCATTATTAGCTATGGCTACTTAGGTATCTAATTCCATGAAGTACTTTAGCTAGCTTTTACATCCTTTGCCTTCCTAGTCGCTTACTCTTTTGAAAACAATCATTCTTAGTTTCAAGTAATTTGTTTGCAGCCTTGCTTGGCAACATGTTATGCGGAGTAGTCTCACTTAGTTGAGATAGATTTGGATTTAAACATCTGGCAAAATTAACTTTTTGTCTATAAGAGTCTTAGTAATGAACTCTCTATCGAGATACTGAAGGGAGGCCCCAATTGATAGAAAAAACAGAGGAAATATTGTTATCTGTTTTCAGCAATAATTTAATTCTTGAGGGAAAAAAATATGCACTTTCATTTTGTTTATAAGTGCACTTTATTGATTTGCTTTTTGTTTCTTTTTGGCAAAATCCTGATAGTTTTTCTAATCTTATAGTTAATTTGTCATTAGAAAATAGGGTATTTAGTCCAAATATTGTTAATCTAATTGAAAAAAGTATTAAAATGGAAGTATATATAGATATTCAAGATGATGATAGTTGGACTAAATACCCTATTTTTTAATGACAAATTAACTATAAGATTAGAAAAACCATCAGGATTTTACCAAAAAGAAACAAAAATCAAATCAGTAAAGTGCACTTATAAACAAAATGAAAGTGCATATTTTTTTTTTCTCAAGAATTAAATCAGATTGTGGCTCAGTCAGTGGCTTTGGAAGGCGGATCTTGCCCATCCTTCTTAGACTTTGCAATTAGTGGCATAAACTTCTCTTTCTTGTCATAATTATATGGTATACCAAGACTAGCAAATCCTCCAGAGACAGTATCAACTTCTTTTGAAGAAGCAGTTTTCTTGTCCATCCCATGCCCCACTGAATCATGCTTCTAAGAAACAGAGGCCTTGCCGGGTAGCTTAGACTGAAAACAAAGGCCCGAAAAAAGATATTAGTGAGCAAAGAAGATCAGACGAATGTACGTGAGTGTTTCTGACTTGATATCTTTTTATTTTCTTGAATTTCAAAAAGGCATTAATACAATAGCAATGTTCAAAGAGAACCCCACAGACTATGGTCAGTGCTGATACGTGCCCACAAGTCAATATATTGTAACGAGTGCAGTAAAACTCAACAAGATTGGCAACAGTAGCATTACAACAAACCTCAAAACTTACTTACAAACCAAACTTTGGCACTAAATAGAGGAAGTAACATATTTATCAGCCACCTGTTGTAAAACATCATGCTTGGACCATTCCTTTTCTATGGTGTTGCAAAAGGAAAATCCACAAACTTATACTTAGCAATATAAATCTCATGTTAACAGCCTAAACCCATTACAGCCCAAGGAACAGAGAAACGCACCTCTTTAGCTTTCTTAAGGACTTCTAAATAGTAAGCATGGTATTGATTAGATGGCAGAAGGAACGGAAATCTGAAAATATTTTTTATCCAAAATTCTTTACCATTTCTTAGGATGAACTCAACTATCTTGTCAACAACTCTCTTTAAATCAGATGGAGACTCCATAATAGGAGCCTCAACCTTGGATGTTCTTGGCAAAGACATCTGTGACTTGTCCCCAGCAGTCTTGGTATGTATAAACCCACTATATTCAGTGTTCATATAAACTTAAAGGTAGTAATTCTGTTCCATTAAACTTTTTCACAGGGACCTGGAGCACCTCATATTTTCAACTTTGTATGTTTTGGAACTTGGCTTTACAATATGAAGTGGTTTGTTAGTGAAGGGAATAAACATTTTCAGCCCTTGAATTTCGCCTGCCTTATTTTTTTCTGTATTTTCTGTATTGATTGTAGTGCATCCAATAATGCCAACCAAAACCTCCCTCAATTTTTAGAAGGGGGACCTACTAGAAGATATTAACTTTATTTTTTTATTTTTTGGGTGGTAACATGCTAAAAGAATATTCAAGTGAGATTTCTAGTATGCAGTTAAGATCACCATTTTAGCACTAATTTCTGTTTCTTTATTAATCTCTAACTCTTTCCCAGCATGCAAATATCACTTGTCCATATTAGCCTTTGTAGGTAAGAATTGTTATGTATGTATCTTCTTGGTACACATGTTCTTCACTGTTGGACTAGAAAGTATTCTCCAATAGGTGATACACATGCTTCGGTTGGCTTTCTAGAGAATAATTCTGGTTGTTGTTTCCCAAACTTTATTGATCTACTTGTGGTGATACACATGTATTATTGAGTGGAGAAGTAGCTGGCCAGGCGTGAGTGTCTATTAAAGTCATTTTTATTCTTCATTAAATGTAACTTAATTAAACACTTTCTGGGAGTAGCATATGCCTATCATAGAATTTGATTATGGTGTACAGGCCAAATGTATCATAGTGCACTGGACTGCTTTGCTTTTTGTTTCTTTTTGGCAAAATCCTGTTAGTTTTTCTAATCTTTTAGTTAATTTGTCATTGGAAAATAGGGTATTTAGTCCAACTATTGTTAATCTAATTAAAAAAGTATTAAAATGGAAGTATATATAGGTATTCAAGATGATGATGATCTGTATGAAACTAGGAAAACCAATTGTGAATTAGATGTGGGACACCAAGGAAGACAATTCTGAAACCAATTGTCTCTAGTGCAGATCAACATATTTATGTGGATTTATTCACAGTTTTTTTTTTTTTTTTTTAAGTATGACCATGTTGTCATTGAATTCCAAGAAAGGAATCTGGGCTCATATATTGTTGCAAATTGTTAGCTTTGTCTATTCTCAAATAATGACCTCAGGGTTTATCCTTGTTTACCATTTCAGCTTCTTGTGCATACACCCTGACTTACTCATGAAGAATTTTATGCACGTAGCTTCTTCAGTTGGTTTGGTGAAACTCAACAGAAAGACATTTGGCATGCTTCATGATGAGGTAAATTGTGTTCTATTATTCTATTATAGGGTTTTGATTTATTTTAGGCTTGATTTTCTATTTTTAGAGTTATCCCATGTTACAATGAAAAGATGCAGCTTCTTTTCTATGATTTGGCATATTACCATGAAAATCAAGATCGGAAGTACATAGATTGAGCTTTTCTTTCTCAGATATTAATTAAATCAAAAGTACATAGATTGAGCTGGCCTGCAATGAGAGATTATCCAAAGGTAGAGAACAAAAGAATTATAGCAATTAAAATAGTACCAGATTTCCTTAATTGCTAGAAATCAGGAGACTCATGGCAAAATTATCTTGCTTACTGGAAGAAGATGAATAGATTGATTGTTTGATGAGAATTTTTGTAGTTTACTACATTCTTAATAAGATGATCTTTATATATCTTTCATGTAGAAAACTGAATGACCTTTATTAGACAACAAGCATGCTATAGTTGGAGGTGGCTTTGCTGGAACATCTTATTCATTTTTGCAAAGAATAGGTGCAATAAAGGTATGTGTTGGATGATTAGAAAAATTTTAGCAGTACTTTGAAATGTATCAAACTACCCCTCCGTCTATATAAATTATAATGTAAATGAATTTATAATTTGACTTAGGTAAGGATCCTTGAGTACTTTGTTGTTATTTTCTATGTACCCTTTGTATTATTAAGTAAAGGGAATTAAATCTTAACTGATCTACTAACTTTGTTTCTAATACAAGTGAAAAAAATTACTGAAACTGTATGTTTTAGTAGTAATTTTTTTTTAATTTTGTAATTAAGTATTTGCAAAGATTTTTAGTCGATGCAAATAGGTCAAAATTCGTCACAAATGATCAGTTTCAGCGATTTTAGTCCTTGAAAAAAATGCAAAATGCAATAAAAGAAGCAAGCGTTGTTTTTGATATTGGGTATTTGCAGCACTTTTTTATTTTTTGCAACGATTTTAGTCCTTAAAAAAATTTTAAATGCAACAAAAAAAAACAAGCGCTGCTTCTGATATCGCACATTTGCAGCACTTTTTGATTTTTTGCAGCGATTTTAGTCCTTGCAAAAAATGTAAAATGCAACAAACAAACCAAGCGCTACTTTTGATATGGCGCATTTGCAGCTTTTTTTTTTATTTTTTACAGCGATTTTAGTCCTTGCAAAAAATATTAAATGCAATGAGGGAAGCAAACGCTCCTTTTGATATGGGGTATTGCAGCACTATTGGAAGTTTTTGCAAGGATTAAAATCGTCGAAATTGCTTAAAAGCAACGATCTTAATACGAATTTCATAACCTATTTCCAGCGTTCTATTTTATACTTTGCAACGAGAAAAAAACACTGTAATTGATATCAATTGCAACGTTTTTTTGATATCGTTGCAATTGATCAAAAAAGAAAGGATTACATCGTCGAACGTGCAAGGAACAAAAAAACGCTGCAATTGAGATATTGCAGCGTTTTTATGTAGTATTTGCAACGTTTTTTAGCGCTGCAAAAGGACAAATTTCTTGTACGGCCAGTTTCGCTGGCCATGCTACTATAGAACAAACAAATCACAACTTATTCAAAAAAGAAAAATTAAAAATCTTAAAATCCTTAACTTGTGATAAAAATAAAGATGATTCGATGTAAGACTCAAATTGTCCTCTCCTTCTTAGGGTGAGGTTTTTTCTTTCTGTAAGAGTTTTGATCTCTTAAGCTTGACTGGTTTAAAGAGGAAAAACTAACGAGGATCTAGCAAAACAATGGAAAGAATTTAGCCTAACGGAGAAAGAAAAATAGAAAATAACCTTGCCATTTAACTCAACAACAAAAGTAATGTAACAAAGTAACTTTTGCATGCTGGCCATTATCATTGCTGAAAGACTAGTAAATAGAGAAGCATTTAAGACCCCCCATGTTGAGAGTGTGGAAATGCAAGAATTGGATTCAGTTTTCTGAAGTAGGAAACAACAAATACTTAGTAGAGTTTCACTAAGAGCTAGACCTTCAACAGGTTCTACATGGAAGGCCATGGTCTTTTGATAGGTAGTTGGTATGTCTTCATCTGTATGAATGAAATAGATCCATCAATGAAGTCCCCTTCACCACAGATTGGGTGCAGGCCTATAACATGCCTTTTGCAAGCATGACTAATGAGGTAGGCAAAGGATTGGTTATACTATTGGGAAATTTCTTACTCTCCAAGCAAATGAGAGGGGCATTGGCTGGGGGAAATTTCTGAGACTAAAGGTAGAGATGGATATCTCAAAGGCACTCCAGAGAGGCCTCTTTCTAACTTTTAAAGGTAAGAAAACATGGATTCCTCTTGTTGAACTCAAAGTTTCAAGTTTTTTGTAATTATATATCTACACATGGATTTTGATGATAACAAATGAATTCAAAGAATAAAGAAGTCTCAAGCTCAAGTTGTCTACACAATGGAGTCAAGCACATCAAGGAAACAAGCATGAGTAAGAAGGGAATAAGTTCACATTAAAGTCATAGAGTAATGTTGTAAATCTCTTAAAAATTCGAAATTAGGATTAAGACTCAAAATTAATATTTTATCATAAAGCATTAAAATACATTTTCCACATGTGCATGAATATTTTGAAAATTAAATTTGAAAATTTTGAAAGATGATTGATTGTCATCTTTCACATGTGCATACCTTGATTAAAGGGTTGGATTTTGAAAATATTAAAGATGATTGATTGTCATCTTTCACATGTGCATGTTTTATTTGAATATTTTTAAAAGTGATTAATGCTTTTTTTTACTTATACAAAAGGTAGATAATTTTATTTGAAAAATTTGAAAAGTAAAGTGTGCTCCTTTTGTCATATGCAAAAAGTAAAAGATTAGCTTTGAATTTTTTGAAAAGTAAAGTGTGCTCCTTTTGTCATATGCCAAAGGTAAAAGATTAGGTTTGAAGTTTTTGAAAGATGAATGATGTTATCTTTGACAATTGAAAAAGAAGAACCTTTTATTTGAATTTTTTGAAAAAGTGAATGATGTTGTCTTTGACATGTGAATCTTTTTAAATTTGAATATGAAGTCTCATATGCCTATAAATAGATCATTTGAGAGCTTCACATTTACAACATCCAGAGCATACAACATTCATTCAAAACTTTCATTCTCTCTTTTCTAAGCATTGAGCCTTAATCTTTATTCATTTTGAGAGATATAGTTTGCGTTGTATTATTCTTATTCCACTCATTGAGGAGTGTTTTCTGATAACCTACCCACTATAAGCTCTTGTATCAGTAAAATGGTGTGTATAACCCTTGTGCATGTAGAAAGTATTGTACACAGGGAATAGTTAAATCACCACGTATAAGGTGATTGCAAATGTAGAGGGTGCTCTACACGGATCCTTTATAGCGATGTTGTTCAAAGGTGTAATAGGTTTCTATCTCCACCTGAATGAGGTTGAATAGTGAATTTGGAAATCCTCAAGAGGTAGCTTGTGGCAAGGACGTAGGCAGTGGGGCTGAACCTCGTTAACATACTGAGTTTGCTTCTCTCTTACCCTTACTCTTTATATTTATTGTTATTTCTTATTTTGTTTATATTTTATATTGTATATTTAATTTATAATTGTTATTTTTTTAATACAACTCAATTCACCCCCCTCTTGTGTTAGTCATCTGGGCAACACCTCTCAAATATGAACGCTTGCCAACCTTTTGTTTCAAGTGTGGGGTAATAAAGCATGTATAGAACGGATATTCAGTTCTAACAACATGCAGCAACAAGTTGCAATATGGGACTTGGTCTCGAGTCCCAGCAGTTAGAGAGAGTGAATCCTCAAGAAAAAAGTATGGTGCAGTAGTGCCACCTGAAGAAGCAGGGGACCAACCATGGGAGGGGGAGGGATAGGTCAGGGATGACTCTCCAACCAAGAAGCATGTGCCCACAACAGATGGTCAGAATTCTAGCCTACTGGATGGGGACAACTCAAACACTAAAGGCAACTGAGAAACAACTTTCTACTACTCAGAATGTAGAGAGCAATCAGGTCCCTTTTAAGGAAACAGATGGGGAGCTACTTTTGGACATCCCAGAGAAGGCTTTTCTTTCTACAGATATCTGTCTGATGCAAGGTGTTGAAGAGTCTGAACCCCCAAACAGCAAACCAATGACTCCCAGCTATGACAAGGCCAAAAATACTACCTTGGATCTTGAGAGCAACAATGACCTAAAGGCCCAAGCATCATCTCTGGCCCATTTTGTCATAGGCCAAGTCCAAGCCCTGCAAAGGATCAAGAGACAAGCAACCTAGAAAAGGAAAGCAAGAGACAAAATTTTTGCTAGCCTTTTAACAGATTTAGAAGAGAACAAAGAAAATAGGTCAATTGGGTCTAAGAGAAAGGTGGGTCAAATCACCAGAGCAGTAGTTGTAAAAGCCCTTAAGAAATCAAACATTGAGAAGAAACTTGCATTATATGTTTGCAAGGATGATGTGGTGGTGGATGGTACCCAGCCCCACCAAATGAGATGAGCTACTTAAGTTGGAATTATCGAGAGCTTGGGAACCCTCAGTCAATTAATAACTTGTGCCTTATAGTGCAAACAAAGTCTCCAACCTTTGTTTTTCTAATGGAAACAAAGAGTAGAAGAGAAAAAATGGAATTAATCAGGTAGCTGTTGAAGTATAAACACAACTTTGTGGTTAACTCAACAGGCTCTAGTAGAAGCCTAGCTTTCTTTTGGAAAGAATGGATGGAGGTTGAAGTTCTATCCTATACACACTCACACATCTCACTGTCAATCATGGGAATGAATGAAGGAACCACCTGGAACCTAACTGGTTTCTATGGTAACCCAAATATAGAAAAAAGACATAAAAGTTGGCAACTTTTGCAAGTTTTGAAACCTACCACAACAACTGGATGGTTGTGTGTAGGAGACTTCAATGAGATTCTGAATTATAGTGAGAAAAGTGGAGGCCTCCCAAGACCTTATAAGCAAATGGAGATGTTTAGGAAAGCTATAGATAGCTGTGGCCTTCATGACATGGGGTACTCAAGGAATAAGTTCACTTGGACTAATGGAAGGCAAGGGTTAGCCTTCACAAAAGAGAGGCTAGATAGGGCATTTGGTAATGGAGAATGGTTAGACCTGTATATAAATCCAAGAGTCATTATCATCCCCTCTCTTAATTCAGATCATAGCCCCATCTAGACAGCTGAAATACCCTGATAACAGAAACACCAAGCCATTTAGATTTGAAGCTAGCTGGACACTAAGTGAAGGCTGTTATAAAATAGTGGAATAGGCATGAAAGACACCAAGAATGGCAGACAACAAAATCAACTTCACCTCAGAAGGGCTAAAACACTGCCAGTAGAAGCTTACTCAGTGGAGCAAGAAGGCCTTTGGAAACTCTAAGAGAGTGGTCCAGGGTTAGATGGCACTTCTCTCTTACTTGTAGAAAAGAAATACAAGGCAATTAAATGAGGAGATTAAGCAAGTGCAAAGGGGTGTGGAAAAAATATTAGAGACCAAAAACATAAAGCGGAAGCAAAGGGCCAAGCAAAGGATGTTGAAGGAGGGTGATAAAAATACAAAGTACTCCACTAGGCTGCATCACAAAGAAGGAAAACTAACATGATAAAGAAGTTGACTAATAGTAATGATCGTGTAGTTAAATTGAGAGAAGGAATTTGTGATCTATTCCAAGACTATTTCACTTATCTTTTCTCCTCCTCCGATCCCAGCCACCCTACAGAATGTCTCTCTTCCTTAGAAGCCTAAGTGACTAAGTCTCAAAATGAGTATCTCGCCAGACCTTACACACAGGACGTGGAAGAAGCAATTTACCAAATGAATGGACTCGGCTCTACAAGATCAAATGGCTTTCCAGTTATGTTCTATCAAGAACACTGGCCAATAGTGGGACCCCAAGTCTGTGATGCTGTTTTGAATGTGCTAAACTCGAGAGGCAGCATGGGAAGCATAAACAGCACTTTCATTGCACTCATACCAAAGAAGAAGACACCAACAAGAGTGACAGAGTTCATACCCATCCCATTATGTAATGTTCTCTATAAACTCATATAAAAAATTATAGCAAATAGACTGAAAAAGGTGCTTCCTAGTATCATATTTGCATCTCAATCAGCCTTTGTACCTAATAGACTCATCTCAGATAACATAATTGTTGCATTTAAGGCATTGCATACCATGAAATGTAAAATGGCAAGGAAAGAAGGTTATATGGCATTGAAGCTAGACATGAACAAAGCATATGATAGAGTGGAATGTGGTTTTTTGAGAGCAGTCCTTCTCAATCTGGGATTTTGCAACAAATGGGTAAAGTTGGTGATGCATTGCATTGAAAATGTCACCTACTCTCTACTAGTGAGTGGTGAACCTCAAAAACTATTACCTTAACTTTTCATATTGTGTGTTGAAGCCTTGAGTAATTTGTTAAACAAAGCATAGGAGAAGAAGTTAATACATGAGGTACTAGTTGCTCGTAGATAGATAAGGGTATCCCATCTTTTTTTTTACAAATGACAGCTTATTATTTTGCAAGGCGTAGAATGGGGCATAATGATCAGCTTACTAATAGTCTATGAAAGGGTCTCGGGCCAGAGATTAAATGTTAAGAAGACTTCAATTGTTTTCAGTAAAAAAACTAGCAGACCTACTCAAAATTTCATCCTATCTATAGCGGGAATAAGAACCACCATGCCGCATGCAAAGTACTTGGGGCTACCTTCTGTGGTTGGTCAAGACAGATTCAAAACATTCAAAAATATCCTAGACAACATAAGAATGAAGCTAAGTAATCAAAGAGTTAATATTCTCTCTCAGGTAGGGAAAGAAATCTACTTGAAAGCAATGAGTCAAGCCCTTCCAACTTACATAATGAGTGTGTTTAAGCTACCTCTAACTTTATTACAATCCATAGATAGTGTAATCCAAAACTATTGGTGGGGTCAGCAAAAGAAAGAGCATAAAATACATTAGATTTCATGGAAAAGATTGGGGCAAGCCAAAGCTGAGGGGGGCTTGGGCTTTAGAGACCTTGAATTCTTTAACAAAGCTATGCTGTCCAAACAATGCTAGAGGTTAATTCAAGACCCAACATCCCTTACTGCCAAAGTATTAAAAGCTAAATACTTCCCAAGTTTGAATTTTCAAACAGCCAAGATAGGAGCCAAGCCCTCATTTGTGTGGAGAAGCCTTCTTGCTAATAGACAAACTGTAGAAGCAGGCTCTTTTTTTAGGTTAGGCACAAGAGACCAGATACATATCTCGATAGACAAATGGATAGCTAAGGCAAAACCAGCAAAGGTAACGAGCCCAGTTAAGGTGCTGGATGGTGAGGCTACTATTGTGGAACTTATTGACCCGACTACTATGAGATGGAAAACTGAACTTGTGCAAGATATTTTTGAAGAAGGGAAAGCCCATGTGATCCTTAAAACACCCATTGGCTCAATGAACTCCATGGATAGGCTCATCTGGCATGGCACAAAAGATAGCTCATTCTCAATTAGGAGTGCATACCACATGGAGAAAACAAAGGAAATGGAAGCCAAAGGCCAAGCCTCAACCAGTAACAGTTTCAAAGAGAACAAGATATGGCAGCTTCATGCCACTCCAAGTGACAAAATTTTTATATGGAGAGATTTTCAAGAATCCCTCCCCACTCAGCTCAATTTGTTCAAAAAGAATGCAGTGAATGATCCACTTTGTCCAATTTGTACTAGAGAGGAGGAAAGCACCTTGCATATTCTGTGGAATTGTGAGGCAACAAATGATGTTTGAGGCCTATGTTCTAAGAGACTACAGAAAAGCACCAACTCTCAACTACCCATGCTAGTTTTCTTGGAGGCTTTGATTAAAGCTCTCAATGTAACAAAATTATAGGAATTCGTGGTGATACCTAGGCAATTATGGATAAGAAGAAACTCTTACATTTTCAACAAAGTTTTTTTGCCTCCAAATTTTTTGCTTAGAGAAACAAGGCTGAGACTAGAGATGATGTCTGAAGAGGAGGAAGTTTTCCAAAACTAAAGTAAGGGCCATCATACATGTGTTTTAGCTGAGATATGGAAGGTTCCACCATCGAATTGGTTCAAAGTCAATTGGAATGGTGCAGTGGACTAAGCAAAGTAAGTGATTGGCATAGGGGTTAGTCATAAGGGATGATAAGGGCCAATTCATAGCAACCATGAGGTAGAAGAAAATGCTCTTCCCTGATCCTCTTCTAGCTAAATCTTATGGAGCACTAATAGCAGCTCAGTTTGCTAAGGACCTAGGATTGTCACAAGTTGGAGAGGGATTCACTCAAGGTAACAAAGGCTCTACAAGAAGAAAAGAAAGCTTGGAGTAGTTATAGTATGTTCTTATGTGAGACTAGAATATGTTTTAAATCTTTTGTGAAGTGGCGTGTTTATCATATTATGAGAAATGGCAACATCATAGCCCACTTATTAGCAAAAGATGCTTTTACCATTTCTGATTTTATTGTAACTTTGGAGGAACTCCCTCATTGTATCTCTTCTTTAGTTCAATGAAATGGGTTAAGGGTATTTCCATCAAAATAAATGAATAAATAAAGATGATTCAAGCATCTTGGTGAAGCCTGAAAATCTATGAACGACATTTGGATTCATTAAAGTAGACTTGTTTTCTAGATTTCTTTAGCCACTAGTCTGGCAATGGATTGCATCCTTCAATGAAAAGATTCATTTCATACATATTGGTTGGTACACATAGAATTTAAAATAGAGAATACACATGCTACACATTCTATTTTTTAGTGAAGCAAGTCTTGTAATAATCAGAATTAAGAAACAATATGATTTTCAAAATAAGTATTGTACCGTGCACTAAAATCTGACTAGCAAAAATATTTTTTAATAAGTTGTATTAATATATGACCGTATCTTCAAGAAAAGAAATCGTTTGTATAAATTCTAAATAGACAAGTCTCGTATAAGTTATTATAAAAGAGTGTAGGAAAAGTAATAACCTTCTATTTTACAAAGGGTTTGGTGAGTAGAAAAATTCAATTAATTTAATATGAGTAAAATTAAATATAATATATAATATATAAATGATAAATAACAAAACTCATAAAGATTAGGTGAGCTTGTGCCAGCAACAGCATGCTCTGGGTATTCACGGAGAAAAGCTTACAACCCCCAAAACTTTATAAATTCTAAGAACTTTTTCTAGGATCTAAACTTATATTTGATAGAAAAATATATCTTTATAATCTTGCCCCGCCTCGTCAAAATGTGTTCTTCCACCCGTAGCTTAGATCCATATGACGTGGAAATCCCGAAATTCAAGACTTTGAAATTGTAAAGTAATAGTAATAATAATAAATAATAGTGTTATAATTAAGCTTTTTGTCTTTCTATGTTTTAAAGGAAGAATAATGCTAAATATAAATTTTAAATAGAAACATTTTGCGTAAATAATTTGTAAAAAAATAAATTTTATTAATAAATAATAATTTTTTATAAATTTATTTTTTAACACAAGCTTACTCAAAAATTTTTTTATATATCATTTCTCTTGAAATAAAATTGAGAATAATGAAAGGGGTGGAGAATCTAGTATTCTAATGTTGGGCTGGGCAGTTCTATACTTGTACAAAACTAATAAACATCCTATCGTTACATAATTTTACTTAATAAAATGTTAAATTTTTAAAATTTTCTTAAGATTTTACTTTATTTTAATGTATTTTAATAAAAATATTACCTTATTATAAAATAGTGAAATAGTTTTTAATTAATTAATTATATTTTCATTACTTCTCTTACTTTTTTAGTTATTATAGTGAGGAGGCAAACGTAGTTTATATTAAAGGCTCTTTTTCCCAACTAAAAAAAAATATTAAGGTCTTTTTTTTATAACACTTTATAATAGTTGATGGCCCTTTACTTTATTAATTCTTATAATTGATAATTTCATACCATTTGCCTCATTATATACTTATTACAAGCATAGTTTCTAATTATGTTCAGGGTATTTCGATTATCTCTTTTTATATATATCATTATTTTTAATAAATTTTGCAGTTCTGTTATTTTTATTTTTATTTTTCTGTTTCAACTTAAATTTTTGATTTTCTTAATGGTATCTTTGGAGACTAATATCTCTACTCTTTTTAATGTTTTCAACATATATACTTTTTTTTTTTTTTTTTGAATTTAACATATATTCATTTTTATAAATAGTCAATTCTTACATATATATATATATATACACACATATATGATGCACATTTACATATACATATATTTATTATATAATTAGTTATCAATTATTATATATAATTAATCCAAAATAGTATACCGAAGCATATTGGTACCAAAATATTACGTTCAAATACTTAAACCGGGATATACAAAGATACGACGTTTGAAATTAACTCCAAACTTGAGAAACTCTCCCATCTCTCTAGAGAACAAACTCGAAAACACCTTAAGAGGGGGGTGGGGAGCCTCGGCTCCTCCCTCCCTCCCATCGTCTCCATCTGTTTTAGTGCTTGTTTATGTCATTTTAGTTTTCTTCAAATAAGGCTTGAGGGGCTGTTTAATGGTGGCTTAAGGGCATTTTTTGGTGTCTCTCGCGTAGTGACTCCGGAGCATATGTTGGGTTTGTGTAGCTGTGTTGGCCTCCGGAGCAGGTAAGGTGGCGTGAGGCTCGGAAGCGCTGGGGGCAGAGGAGCCCTGTTTTTTTCAATCAAAACAGAGGCCGACTAGCTCTAGCATATATATCCCCCAAGTGGTCCGTTTCGAACCCACCACCACGGAGGAGAATGGCGGCATGAGCAGACTGGCATGAGCAAGAAAGCAGAGCCAAGCCGAAGTTTAAACCAACGAGATGAGGCGCTTGTGTGGTGCCAAAGGACGCACGTCGGACTGGAACGGATGGGTGCCCTGTGCAGTGCCAAAGGACGCAGAGGTGATCTGTGTTATGTGCGGCATCGGGGGCAAGGCTGGTTGAGAAGTCGGCGGCTATAGGGACGTCTCTGTGCGGACACTCATGCACTTGTATTTTGGTGGAGGGGACCTCGCGGTGGAAGACGCAGGGGATGAAGATGAAGGGCGGCGGCTCTTAGACGAAAACGATGAAACCCTAAGGGCGAGGGCCGGGGCGAACCTTCACGGGTTTGGGGGAGATACGGGTCGGCGGGGGAAGATGCAGAATATGTTGGGGAAACCCTAACGGGTTTGGGCCCCCACAAGCATTCAATCTGGGCTTTTGTCTCAGACTGGGCTATTTGTTTTTACAACCCATAAGCCAGTTTTTATTTGTATTTGTTAGTTTAGTTTAGTTTTATCAATAAAAAAAAATAGACTTGTGTCTCACTCCTCTTTTGGAGGAAGAATGTGGATGTTAGTCCTACTCCTCCTTTGGAGGAAGGTAGATATTTGTACTCTTCCTCCTTGGGAGGAGAGAGTGTGGTGGTACTCCTCCTCCTTGGGAGGATGGAGCGTGAGTGTACTTTTCTTCTTTGGAAGAAAGGTCGTTTAGCTTTGTTTTGACAGAGTGTTTTCTCTTTTAACTGCTGTCAGGAGAGAAGGTGTAGAAGTTTAGACAATGTCCGTTACAAAGAAATTTGTTGACGGGGAAGCTTCTGAGCAGTTACGTTAGTTGACTTATAGTCTGGTTCTCCTATATTAATAAGTCACAGTTATAACTCCATTTATGAATGAATGTAATGAAGCATTTCTCAAAAAAAAAAAATACTTAAACCGGGATGATTACCGGAACCAAATTTAAAACAAAAACACAACAACCGTCGATTGCTATCTAATTCCAAGATTTTTCATTAACTTAATTTAAAATTAAGTTAAAATAAAAATTATTAGATGTGAATTCTTTTTTTATGTTAAATATATTTTATCCTCCATAGATCAAAATTTTTAATTTGATTTATAATTATGCACGTTTTTAAACAATCTTTTAATTTTTATTATATACAAACGTGTATATATATATAGATACATATATAGTCGAGTGAAAGAAACAGGCACTTCAATGAGAGGTTGAGTCTCAATCGAGTAAAGAGATTCCATTTGAATGGGTGTTGGTTGGCGGATTAGTTAATTATAGCCACATGTATCATAGACACGTTAACGGCTGCCATTGGAGTCAAAATGAGTATGAAAGGGAGGTGGGAAGAGTTACCGGCTATGGCCCATGGGAGCACTTGTGAGGTGTCTTGTCAGGATAGATAACTTATATAAAACTATACCTACAGTGGATTTACATAAGACTAGGCTTAGGCTTGTGTAGCGAACCACTTAAATATTAACTTCTTTACTTCCAGTTATTTATAATTAGAAAAAGTATTGTTTGACATTAACCAAAATACACCTTACATAACTAAGCAGATTGACCAATTTCTCTCTAAGCAAATTGTCCAACTTCTCCCTAAGGCCCCGACACTATGAAGCCCTTCATTCCCAAAAATGGCAAACTATCGAAACTATGTGTACTACGATGGAGAGGGAGGAAGGAGTTGTTGTGACTTAGGTTCGAACAGTGGGGGTTGTTGGGAGGTCGTGGAGCTCGATGATGATAACTGGACTGGCGTACGGCGGCAACATGGTGGCGAGAAAGGGAGAGACCCATTTCGAATTGTGAGATGCGATGGAGAGGAAGGAGAGGGTTGCCGTGACTTGGGTTCGACGGTGGGGGTTGCTGGGTGGTCGTGGGGTTTGGTGGTGGTGGCTGGGCTGGTGTACAGCGGCAACATGGTGGCGAGAAAGGGGGAGACCCATTTCGGGTTGTGAGATCCGATGGAGAGGGAGGAGAGGGTTGTCATGACTTGAGTTCGACGGTGGGGGTTGCTGGGAGGTCGTGGGGCTCGGCGGTGGTGGTGGCTAGGCTGGCGTACGGGCATGGTGGCTAAATTCATGTAAGACCCATTTCGAGAGAGGAGAGGGGGTTGCGCGTGGTGGCTGCCGTGGACGGTCAAAGGTGACTGGACGGTCGCCGGCGTGAGGGAGAGCCGGTGAGGTGGTTGGTGGCGCACGGTGAGATTGGGTGAGTTGAGAGAGGGAATCGGATAGGGGTAGGGGATAAACGTCGGCTGTGTTAAAATAAAATTTACACGTAAAATATGCTACAGATCAACCGTAAACAGTAATTAATTCGTAGCAAACCTCTGCTTAATTGACATGAACGAGAGTTTCAAATACATCACTATCGTGAACCACCACGTAATCCTTATGGAACCAGAAAGATAAGAGAGGAAATGAAAATGTGGAAGGTACTAAAGTCGTGCCACGTGCGTCCTTATAAACCATGTGGTATATATACAGAAGGCTGCCCATGCAATAGTGCTGTCGGTTGCGAACACAGCTGGAAGTAAATCGATGATAGATCTTAATGGGGACCCTTGCCATGGCCGGCTTAAAAGATCAAATTTAATTAAAAGAAAAAATTATTCAAACAAAAACTTTTGAAAAATTTAGTAACGAATTCAATAGAAATAAAAATAAAAATATCGAAAACAGAAAAATACAAATAAATTTCTTTAGAGATGTCGTCTTTTAGACAGTCGGATTAACCATGTTGTGGACGCTTGTGGGTGTTTGTGAGGTACTGGGGGAGGGGGAGAGTAAAACTCCAGAAAACTTCACAAAAGCATATTTGTCAGTAATAGACTAATGTCCCCCATGGCCTACACTCCCCCAATACATCCACTCTGTGAGATCACTATTATTCAATACCGCTCCATTCTTCTTCTTCTGCTGCTGCTGCTATCATGCTCAGTACTCTCTTCACTCATACAGACTTTTCAGAAAAGCAAGTGGGAACTGTCACAGACTCACAGTACCAGAGCTACCTTCCCATATGATCAGACACCCCTGCTCTGCTATATCTTCTCGTCGTTTGAAGTTTGACCAGTTAATCTCGTGTCTGTAGAGATCGAGATCTCTCTCTCTCTCTCTCTCTCTACACGGAATTGAGATCGAGTAACCGAAGCTAGCAATTAAGCAAGTTGGAAAGTAAGTTGCTTTGCTTTGTGGGTGAGCGTACTGCATATATGGAGCAGTTCAGGTTTTAGCTGCCTTGGGTACGTACTCTTACGCACATCTCTCCATTTTCAGAATCATTAACTGACCAAATATGATTCAACTTCTTCACATATTCTGCTTGTTATTCTAATTTCCTTCAAATATCAGATTCAGGTTTTTTGTTCTCTTCGTTATCTTTCTTTATGGAGGTTCATTAAAATATATTTTTTTTTAAATATAATTGACGATGTTGGGTTAGGTTTACTGCATGAAAGACAGCCACCCAACTAATAATAATAATAATAATTACGAGTGAGCGTGTTTGGAAGAATTATAATGTGTTCAGAATTCCTAATCACTTGGGTATCAATATATTGATATGGATCAGGTCGAAAGATGGTAAAGAATGCGGGTCAAATTGGCGTTTCACGTTCACCACTGCTCACAGGCCACCGGTTAGATGATATGATTGGTTAGATCTATTTTATTGGGCGACCATTTTACCCCTTATCTTTTCCCCCAATGGCCGAAATCCCATTTCCTTCCCCTCCCCTCCTCCTCCTCCTGTTCTTGCTCTTTACATCCTTTCCCTTTTTCCCGCCATGTACTCCCCTAACGGTCGAAACTGAAGCCCTCCTCCGCTTGAAAAACCAGCTCATAGACCCCCTCAATTCCTTGTACTCCTGGAAAGCCTCAGAATCTCCCTGCCATTTCTTCGGCATCACGTGCCACCCAGTTTCCTCTAGAGTCACCCATATCTCTCTCGAAAGCAAGTCTCTTTCGGGCGCGATCTCCCCATCTATTTCCTTGCTCGAAAGCCTGACTGTGCTCTCGTTGCCTTCCAACAACATCTCCGGAAAGCTTCCCGTGGAACTGAGTTACTGTAACAACCTTAGAGTGTTGAATCTCTCTGAAAACAACATGATCGGTCGTATTCCCGACCTCTCGTGGCTGCGAAATTTAGAGATTCTTGATCTTTCTACAAACCACTACTCCGGTTCTTTTCCAAGTTGGGTGGGGAATTTAACCGGATTGGTTTCCCTGGGACTTGGTGATAATGAATTCGACGAGAGTGAGATACCTGAGACTCTTGGGAATTTGAAGAACTTGACTTGGTTGTATCTAAAAGCTGCTAATTTGAAGGGAGAGATTCCGGAGTCTGTTTTCAAGCTCAAGGAGCTGGAGACACTTGATATATCGAGTAACAAGATCTCTGGGAACTTCCCTCGGTCGATTGCCAACTTGAACAAGCTTAAGAAGATTGAACTCTTTGACAACAATTTGACCGGGGAAATCCCACGAGAGCTTGCGAACCTTAGCTATCTAAGGGAATTCGACGTTTCTGCCAACAAAATGTATGGGAAACTTCCTGAAGAAATAGGGAATCTGAAGAATTTGGTGGTTTTTCAGCTTTATGAGAACAACTTTTCAGGGGAACTCCCCGCAGGGTTCGGAGATATGCAGCATCTTTTTGGCTTCTCAATCTATCGTAACAGCTTTACTGGGAATTTCCCGGTTAATTTTGGCCGGTATTCGCCACTGGAAAGCATTGACATATCTGAGAACCAGTTTTCAGGTGGTTTCCCCAAGTTCTTGTGCGAAAACAGAAAGCTAAGGTTTTTGCTTGCATTGGGAAATGATTTTTCCGGGGATTTACCGGAGTCTTATGCCGAGTGCAAGTCTCTTGAGAGGTTCAGAATTAATATGAACCGCTTGTCTGGGAAGATACTTGATGGGGTTTGGGCACTTCCATTTGTGCAAATGATTGATTTTGGTGATAATGACTTCAGCGGAGGAATCTCCCCGGAAATCAGGTTTTCTGACAGTTTGAATCAGTTGGTTTTGCTAAACAACAGGTTTTCCGGCGAGCTTCCATCAGAACTTGGCAAGCTGAGGAACCTAGAGAGGCTACATTTGAGTAATAATAACTTTACTGGTAAAATACCTTCTGAAATTGGTGCTCTGAAACAATTGTCTTCTTTGCACGTGGAAAAGAATTCTTTGACAGGATCAATACCACCCGAACTGGGTAACTGTGCGAGTCTGGTCGATTTGAATCTCGCCTTGAATTCTCTGACCGGTAACATCCCGCAAACATTTTCTTCGATGACCTCGTTGAACTCTCTGATTCTTGCTGGTAATAAACTTACGGGTTTGATTCCGGAAAATTTAGGGAAATTGAAGCTAAGCTCCATCGATTTCTCTCAAAACCGGCTGTCAGGAAGAGTTCCATCTGATCTTTTGACCATGGGTGGAGAAAAGGCATTTCTTGGAAACAAGGGACTCTGTGTTGACCAAGAACCTACAGTGCTCATAAGTTATAGGATGGATATCTGTACTGCAAATCATAGTCAAAGAGGGATATTTGCAGGTAAAGTTGTTCTGTTCTGTGTTATAGCATCCGCCTTGGTTGTCATATTAGTTGGATTACTGCTTGCGATTTATAAGAACTCGAAGCTTACTGAGGCTGTTGTAGAAAATGACTTGGAAGAGGAGAAGAAAGTAGATCGGACATGGACACTTACATCTTTCCACCAAGTAGAAATTAATGTTGATGAAATATGTGATTTGAAAGAAGAGAATTTGATTGGAATTGGTGCTACAGGAAAAGTTTATAGACTGGATTTAAAGAAAAATGGCAGCACAGTAGCGGTAAAGCAACTATGGAAAGGAGATGGTGTGAAGATTTTGGAAGCGGAAATGGAGATTCTGGGAAAAGTAAGGCACAGGAACATACTGAAGCTTTATGCATCTTTACTAAACGGGGGCTCGAGTTTTCTGGTGTTCGAGTACATGGAAAATGGTAATCTGTTTCAAGCTCTTCATGGAAAGATCATAGGTGGGCAGCGAGAACAGGATTGGTACTGGAGGTATAAAATTGCTCTAGGAGCCGCAAAGGGAATTTCTTATCTGCACCATGATTGTTCACCCCCTATCATTCATCGGGACATAAAATCAAGCAACATTTTACTTGATGAGGATTATGAGCCAAAAATTGCTGACTTCGGGTTTGCAAAGTTTGCTGAGAAGTCTCATCACGGGTCTGATTATAGCTGTCTTGCTGGCACTCATGGTTATATTGCTCCTGGTGAGTTCTCAAACTTTTTGAACAGTTAATCTTCTTATTTTTATTTTGTGTTCATGCACCAAACAATTACTCATGAATGACATTCATTAAATTCACGTGTTGGTGATTGTCTTCAATCGCAGCTAATTTGACATACTGGATAAAAACAAAGTGGATATGCTTATTAACTTTTCTAGTTGATAGATTCACGCTGCCTTTGAATGTGTGGATTTACTAATTTCTACACTCCAAATCCCTATGCAGAGCTGGCATATAGTCTTAAAATCACTGAAAAGAGTGATGTATATAGTTTTGGCGTGGTTCTGCTAGAATTGGTTACCGGTAGAAGGCCTGTTGAAGAGGCATATGGAGAAGGAAAAGATATTGTTTATTGGGTTACAGATCATCTCAATGACCGTGAAACTGTGCTCAGGGTTCTCGACAATAAAGTGGTAACTGATTCTGTCCAAGATGACATGATTAAGGTGTTGAAGATTGCTATCCTTTGTACTACTAAGCTTCCATCTGTGCGCCCTGCTATGAGGGAAGTAGTCAAAATGATTATGGATGCAGATCCTTTTGCTTTCAGGTCTCCATAGAACAATCCTGACAAAAATGGCAAGTCTTGCATCAAGTCATATTTTCTCTCAGTAAATAGCCGACTTTTGAGGTTTGAGACGTTGCACAATTTACTAATTTGGTGAACACATTGGAGTGTTTTATAGTTATGATCAGAACTCCAATGGTAAGCATTAGATGGTATAGTCTTATAATGATACTTACGTTGCAGAAAGCATATTGTTATTGTTGTCGTCTGATTGGGACCTTCTTGATGTTTTTGTATACGTAATATTGCACTCTTGATTCAGGAATGATACGAGACCCTGATTTGGTCCTCGTTTGAATTACATGCTTTCGAGAATATATGATGCAACATTACCTTTGAAATTTCAACTCGTTGACTTTTGTGAACACTAACTTTTTTCTGAACCACATGTTAAAAAGAACACAAAGAGACAAGTTTCTTTTGTGTTCTTTAGATATAATAGCTTGCGCAGAAACATTCAACCCAACTAGGAAGAAAAGTCCCAAAAAATTAAACAGAGGATCTGTAACCACTCTTGATTGAAATCTAGAAGCTAGACAAAATCACAAATGTTTCTCACAGTCACCACACTCGATGGAACTCGAAATTCCGTGCTCGATCGGTTTTATAAAGTATATGGCCTTTACTTTAAATAAATAACATAGAATTAGATGCTCTAGATCCTATCGTGATAATTGAAAATTTGCATCGACATTCTGGCCATTTGGCATGTACATAAATGTACAATGAATAATGGACTTAACTGGCTTTGCTCGACTTCTATTTTTGTGTCGAGAAGTAAAAAATTTCAATTTTGTTATTGGTTATGATCGATAATGCCACTGCAGATCATGAGTTAACAATAGAGTTTTGCTATTCATAAATAAGGATTTTAAATAGATTTTTTCTGAAATAAGGTGAAACTTTGATTATTTTTAGTGTAAAAAAAATGATTTTATGTATTTTTATATATTAATTTATATTTACTAAATTTAATATATTTTGGTGCATTTATCAGAATGTACTCCTAGTGTGCACAAACATAATGACGAGTAATAATTTGATGAAAGAAAGCAAACCAGGTTGCAAAGTCACGTCAAATTCAAATAGGAATGGCTGCTAGAGCCTAGTGCATGTGATGATATATGTCAATCGGCCTAGTTTTGAAAGCGTCTTACCGAGTTTTGAATGAATGGTTGAAGCTGGATTTAGTTTACTAGTGTTTTACAGCTTTCAGCTCTTTTTTGAGTCATGCCTAAACGGGGTCCAGTTCAAACAATAATATAACTTTTCAAATGACTTGGTCTTTGGTCCTCATAAACCCACCCTCGGTGGAAACCGCGTTCCTCTTCCTTCTTCGGCCTTTATTTTGGAACCCTTTTATAGCCTTGGATTTGACCCAGAACCTCATATCATCACATACTCGTATTTTCTATTGCAGTTTCTTTCTTATCCCACCACCATGATATTATCAAAACCAGCCGATTATTTCTATGGCTTTCATCTTTGATAACTCCAACTTTCTCCTGCTCTTACTCATAAGCTTATCCTTCTTTTCTTGTATTCCACTCGTCTATTCACTCTCCACCCTCTCAATTTCTGAGACTTCCAATCAAACATTAATCTGTGCAATAACTAAGCCCCCTAACCAGCCAGTTTTCCTCCTTAATTGTACTGGTTTCCCTCATGGAATTCAAATTCCCGTGAATCCCAATACATCATTTTCTGCGATAGTAGCTGGGAACGGGTTTCTTTGTGCCTTGAGGTCACCATCTTCCTCATCCACCTCGATCATGGGTTGTTGGAGGTTCTCTACCAATGGGACCATGACATACAAGCGCATCTATCGTGGCCCTGTACTCAAAGAACTTGAAGCTGGGAATTCCCACATTTGTGGCCTTGTAAATGGGAACAATAGCCTAGGATGCTGGCAGTGGCCCGGATTCAGAGCAAGCATGAATCGGAACTTTTCGAGTATTACTGTTGGTGAGAATTTTGTATGTGGGATATCGGGAATTGGAAAAATTACTTGCTTCGGAAACAATACTAATCAAGTCGTTGGCATGGAGCCCAGCGGGAACTATAGTGTGGTTTCTGCTGGCTTTAGGCATGCTTGTGCCATCGCTTTGGATGATAGTAGCTTGTATTGTTGGGGAGAGGGAGATGTGGCACGTGACAAACCACAAGGGCAGTTCACATCTCTTGCTTTGGGAGAGAACCGTAGCTGCGCTTTAAGGCTTAATCAAACAATCGTTTGCTGGGGCCAAAATGATTTCAGTCTGCCAAAGAGTTTGCGAGGGACCTATTTCACCGCGATTGAAGCAAAGCGCAGTATTTTCTGTGGAGTCGTGACATCTAATTATTCCTTGTTCTGCTGGGGCAATGATATTCTTGACTCAAACTTCATGGTTTTTGAGTATGTCTTGCCTGGACCGTGTAGAAGTAAATGTCCTTGCGGTCCATTGCCGGGGTCATCCGGAATTTGTGGCCAACAAATTATCTGCCAGCCTTGTCCGATGAAAACTCCCCCTTCACCGCTGCCATCATTGCCACCATCGTCATCACCGCAACCTCGAGAGGAAGCCGACAGCAATACTGGCTGGGATAACAAAATGGTGGCCTTCCTAGTGGTGGGGTGTGTGGGATCGTTGGCTCTGATAATAACTTGTTGTTTTCTTCTATTCATATATTGCAAAGGTAAAAGTTGCCGCGTCCATGACTCAGGCCGCTTGGACGAGACAGGAAGCACAATTGAAAGCGGTCCAGAGGCCGACGATGATGATCAACCAGCACCAGAACCAATTCTAGAGAAGAGGTTGAGCCACTTGATTAGCTTGGGAAACGGCACATGCCCATTGGAGGAATTCTCTTTGCAAGTGCTACTTAAAGCCACCGACAACTTCTCCGAAGACCACAAGATTGGAACAGGTAGCTTTGGTTCCGTCTACCACGCCATCCTAGATGATGGCCGAGAAGTGGCTATCAAGCGCGCTGAGATGTCAATGTCTTCGCCCTACACCACAAAGCGCGAGGGAGACAAGGACAGCGCGTTCCTCAACGAGCTCGAGGCTTTGTCCCGCCTTCACCATAAGAACCTTGTCCACCTATATGGGTTTTGTGAAGATAGCAACGAGCGCGTATTGGTGTACGAGCATATGCCCAATGGCACTCTCTATGACCATCTCCACAGGCTCCAAAACTCCCCGTTACTCTCATGGGCCGCACGCCTTAAGGTGGCACTGGACACAGCCAGGGGCATCGAGTACCTACACGAGTACGCAGTTCCATCAATTATACACCGCGACATCAAGTCCTCTAACATATTGCTGGATTCCAAGTGGACCGCCAAGGTATCTGATTTTGGACTGTCGTTGATGGGCCCTGCCAACAATGAGTCACACCTTTCACTTCATGCAGCTGGCACATTTGGCTACATGGATCCCGAATATTACAAACTTCAAAAATTAAGTACCAAGAGTGATGTCTACAGCTTTGGAGTGGTATTGCTGGAAATGTTGTCTGGGTACAAGGCAATTCAAAAAAATGAGAATGGGTTGCCCCGAAATGTTGTTGATGTTGTGGTACCCTACATTGATCGAGATGAAATTCATAGGATTTTAGACCCAAAGATGTCACCACCTACGCCATTTGAAATTGAGGCAGTGGCATATGTTGGATATCTAGCAGCAGATTGTGTTCGAGAAGGTCGAGATCGCCCCTCAATGACTGAGACCGTAAATTATTTGGAAAGAGCCTTGGCCATGTGTACAACGCACCCAGGACTCTCTCGATCCACGACTCAATCTTCAACGTAACATTTTGCACATGTGACATGAAATCGTCCAGTTTTGTAAAGCAACAAATCTTCAATTTTTTCCCTCCTCAGTTAATTTGATTGGGTTGGGGCTGAAAGTGTATTATGATGTAACTACGACCAAATGATAGTTGAATGTGCTTTTCAACCCATTGATTGTTTCACAAATTGTCTGACCAAGACTTGGTTTCTTTCAGATTTAGATTTGGTTTGCATTCTTCGAAGACGATGTCAAATGGGGTTGAGATTTTTGTTTTCAACATCAATCATGTAAAAGGGTAGGAATTAATAAAATAAAATAAAAACCATCAAAAGGGTAGGACTTTAAGAAAAGTTTCAAGGCCCCTCAAAATATATATGATAGTGATAGGGGCACGTGTGGTAGACAGATGACTGTAAATCTAGCATCCAACAAGATTAGAGGAAAGGTGAGAAATTAACAAGAATGAGAAAAAGGAAAAGGGAGAAAGATGGTGGAAGAAGTAGTAGTAGTAGTAGTAGTAGAGGTGGCGGTTTTCTAATTATTTCCATAAAAATATTGGGAGAGAGAGGGCACAAAAGTTTGATTTGAGTTTTGGAATGGGAAAAGAATGGTGAAATGGTGAGGTTCTCTTTTTCTTCCCTTCCTTTTCATCTTAAATACATTCCCCAACATACAGATTCCACAAGTTTTTTATTTGTTTCCTAGAAAGAGAAGATTTGACCTCTCTTTTGAAAAAAATCCATCCTTCAATTCAGTTTCGCTGGAGAGGAAGGTGTGAGTTTCGACTCCACCTTCCTCTCCATCTCGCTTTCTTCTTCTCTTTCCTTCTCGCTACCTATTCACATATGTGAATACTTTTATATGATAGTTTTTTGTCGTCGGTTTGGATTTTCTGAGATTTGCTGCTTTTCAGCCATGGAAAGTTGAGACGCACCCCATCATGATGTTCCCCTGCTGCAAATCTACTAGGACTACGCAAAGCCGTGCCCAAAACATCAACACGTGGACCTCACATGCGGCTTGTTTCTAAGTGTGATCTTTAAGCGCCACTACCCTCCAACATCTCTGCTAGCTACAAGCATCGCACCCGCAAATTCCCCTCCCTCCAATCCTTCAAATCAACCAGATCCCATCTCCATCCTACCGGCTTGTGGCCCTCAAGTGTTACTCCAGAGGCACGAGTTAATTGTCCCACCACCGCAGATCTACTCTTACGATGTCAATCTATTCGGATTTTTTACTTTCACATTTTGGTTGTTATATTGGAATATTTGTTGGGGAATCTCACCCCCTAACATGTATCATCTTTTATTTTAATAAAGTTTGCTTGCTAAGAGAAAAAATAAAAAAATACATTCCACAACATGTGCTGGTGCGCAAGCATTACATTGACAAGTCGTGAGTGTAAACGGGGCAACGAGTCTTCCACTCAATGGTCTGCACACATGCTTGGATAATTGGATGGGCCTTTTTCCTTTGTTCAGTTAAGCCATTGATGAGTGGCCTGGCCTCCTTTCATTATTGTACTAGTGCTGGCCCCTTCTGGATCCAGGCCCCTCCCATTATTGTTGGATAAACCAATCGACTTGAATTGTAGTTCTGAAATTGGAAGGCTTGGCAAATTGGACATTGTAGAAAATAATTTCATCGAAATTCCAAGATACTTCTCCTAAAGTTTCGTTGCAAAACATCCACATTTCCTTGAGAATTACAAATATAAGTGTGAGTGAATTTCTGTTAGAAAAAAATAATACAATACACGAAAGATAAAACGACAACATTTGAGGTGTATATAAGTAATAAGTGAATAGTATGCCAGACACAAATTCAATTTCCCAAGGCATCCAATCCAAACACCGAATCAAGAGGCGACATCTTCCTTCCAGCTCCTCGTTTAGCAAAAAAATTAACAAGAGCCCCACCTCCCTCCCTATTTTCCTGAACGCAAACCCGTTTGATCCAACCCATGGCGAGATCCTTGAGAGCCACCGCCCGGTCAATACCCTCTCCATCTCCTACCCTCACCGTCACCCTAGAAAACCCCGCCGCCTCCCCCTCCCCCTCCCCCTCCTCTCAGCCCCACGAACAACAGCAAGAGCCGCAAACCCTCGTCCTCCGTCTGAATCGCAAGAAGAAGAAGGTGACCTGGAAGGAGGGCACCGTGGATAACGAGTTCATGCAGAAGAAGAGCTCCAAGAAGTGCTGCATCTTCCACAAGCAGAAGCCCTTCGACGACGACGACAGCGACCAAGACGATGACCACCCCCTAAACGAAGACCACGCTTGTTGTTCGCAGGATCACTGATCGCTTTGTAAGTCTACGATTTCCTAAAAATCTTTGCAATCGTCGATTTTTTTTTTTTTTTTGGTGTATATTTTGGGGTTTTATAGAAGAATTCGAAGTGGTGTTTAAATTGGTTAGAGGATTCATCCGGTAATCTAGATTTAAGTTGAACAACCAGATTCTAATCTTAATTTAATTTCGTTATCTCATTGTAGTTGTTTTGTAATTAGTTTGTTTATTCATTTCCTCTATGTTTCTTTAAGAACAGATAATTTTCAAATAATTTTCTGTATGAGGATTAAGTAGTAAGATTGATTTTATTTTCCGCTGATTACATTGATTCTAGTTTGGAAACGTCTTTGCGGAAATTTGTTAGATTTGGCTCTGGTATATTATGTTCTAAGAATCTCGGGGGCAAAGAAAAATTTCTTTTGTGATACCCTGGATATTGTGGATTTTTTTTTATGGGTGGGCATATTCCGCGTCCCACATCGATCTGGGCTGTATAAGTGATTACCGTGACTGGTCCCTTTGGGGTATTATGCAGATTAGGCTAGGGCATTCATGTATCGTGACAGCTTCAATTGGGAACCAAGCCAACAATAAGATCAACTTCTCTTCATCGGAAACTTGTATCTGAAATAGTTTTTCAACATGTAAATTAGTGTATTAACATGGGAATCACCTGCCACTTTTCTGGTGCCAAGATGCTAGGAAATGTGGGATACTGTCACCAGTCACTTAGTGACAACCTAACAATTCCATCACATATATAACTGGAGTGAGCCGAGTGGCTAGTATTTAGAGGAGGATTTTGTTTGTGAGGGTATAGGAGACAAAAATCTTATCTCTTTTTGTGATACACTTAGGCCTTATTTGGTTATATAAATTAGACGAGATAAAATAAGAAATATGTTAATGGTAGTAAGATAACCTCTTTTTGTGATAGACTGCCTCATTTGGTTATATAAATTAGATGAGATGAGATGAGAAATATGTGAATGGTAGTAAGATAACCTGTGAATAGTAGTGAAATGGTTTGAGTTAAAATATTTTATAGAATTTTAGGAAAGTACAGAGAAAAATTTGAATAAAAATGTTATTATAATATTATTTTTGTTTGGGGATTTGAAAAGGCTGAATTATTTTTTGTGTTTTGTTTGGAAGTTTGGGACTATTATAATGATTAGATGAAAAAGTTGAAAATTTGAAGATGGTATGCAAAACCAAATGGGGGCCTTAACCTCCCCTGAACAGTGGCATTTGTTCAAATCGCAATTGCAATTTATTTTTGTTTTCTACACATTAAGTTGGTCTCTGTATATCACTTATCCGAAAAAAAAAAAAAAAAATTGGTCTCTGTATATCTGTTGTTTCATTCGTTTTCCTTCAACTTCTAGTTCTGCAGTCGCTTTGCCAAGGTTTGAAGGAATCGATTTGTGTAAGGCTCTCTCCCCGACCATGAAGAACTCAGATGGTGATCTTGTTCAGAGAACAACTTTATTAGAACTTGTGGCTTCAAGCACTGAAATCAACCAAAGCTGTGAACCTAAGTTGGGCAGAAAAAAGTCTATTCTTCGTAACACGTCTTCTTCTTCATATTAGTTGGGCTTTTCGTCTGGAATCTTGTTCTTAATGACTTATTATACCCTTCCTGTGAACTTGTTTTCCACCTATTTTTTAGTTTGAATGAATTCTTATTCTAAAAAAAAACTCATCCCACCGTTTTTACGTTATAACTAGTAACCATTGACACGGAATAATTGCTGTTGATATATTCGTGGACATGCTTCGCTTTCAAGTGATGCTGCAAGTTAAATCCTGTAATTCGTTGTCAGGGTTTTAAAGAAATGATTGTTTGTTTTTTAATCCAGAGGGGTTGGCTCAATTAGTAAGAACTTTTATCTTGGTGGTATATTACCTCTAGGTTTAAGGCTTGAATCCAGAACCTATAAAAAAAGAAGGCTTGACTCCATATGCAAACAATTTTTAGGAGTGGAGGAATTTTGTAACACCCCGTTCCTGTAGGATAAAGACGTTATTATATACATGACAAAATGTCCGGTAGAAAGACTCATTATTCTGAAATACTTTATTTATTAAAAAAAAACTTAATTGAAAGGACATAAATAGTCTTGAAATTGAAATAAAGCAAAACATGAGCTAGTCCTAAAAAAGACTAGTTATTGAAATGACATAAAAGAAAACTTAATCTTTGTATAAATGACACTTATTCATCTCTAAGTCTTTATACTAAAATTACTCCTAGCCATTCAGCTCTGCATCATCATAATCACCATATGTGGCAATCAACATAGAAGAAAATAAAAGACAAACAACAACAAAAATGAGTTGAATACTCAGTAAATAATACATCATATCGTAAAATATTATTTAGCTTAGCATAAACTTGATTTTTGAAATCTCATCATAATTTACATATAACATTCATAGATTATCATAACATGTCTATATTCGTTAACATGAGCGGAAACATACATAATCATGGTAAACATGAAACGTGAATGCATGACTAATTTGTTTATCTTGAATTATACTTATTACATGGTGAACCACGCTTGAGTCCATCGCACCAAATAACTTGTCATGCAGTGAAACACTCTTGAGTCCGTGTTTCACTTAACTTGCATGGCATGAAGTAAAACACGCTTGAATTCATGTTTTACTTATCTTGTATAACATAGAGTGAAACACGTTTGGGTTCGTGTTTCACCTAACTTATATAACATAAAGTAAAACACGCTTGAGTCTGTGTTTTACTTAACTTGCACAACATGAAGTGAAATACGCTTAAGTCCGTGTTTCACTTAACTTGTGTAATTTGTACATGGTATTTTTTTGTACTCAGCGTAGCATAACATGACATGTCTTAACATAATCTAAACATTTTATAACATTTCATGCCATGCATGATCTGAGAACTACATAAACATGGCATACATGATCTGGCTATTTATTACATGGCATGCTTGACTTAAGTTATTGCATGAACAATACATGGCATACATTGTTTAAGTACTTCATGAATATAGCAAATTCATAGCATACTTATCTTAAATTATTATATGATCATAACATGGTTTCCATGTGATTTTAGTAACATTCAATCTATCAATCAACAATCCATAATAGTATATATAAGTTTATTTTCATGTAAATCATCGTAATTCATAGAAGTTCGTGAAAGCGATCTAACCTTAACTTGGCTCTTAGCGCAATGTAGATAATCATCAAAACCATATCATATTATCATACCTAATTATAATATTTTCATTATGCATACATTTATATGATCATACTATTTACCTCTTAGCGCTGCTTCCGAAATCTTACGTCGTAGCTCATGGCCTATAAGAGGTACTAGACGTTACTAAACTTTCTAGAAAATGTGTTGTAACAATCTAGTTACTTAAAATCTTACTATAGAGATAATTTAATAAATATTCAAATATAAAAAGATTATATAAAATAATATTATTTCAAAACTCATATCATATTACTTAATATTCTGTGTAAACGTATAACTTAATAATTTTATAAAAACTATTTAAAAGTTAATTGGAATATGAACTAAGATAATAAGCTGAAACAATATAAAAGAATACTTTAAGGGTATGCTTAAATTAAACATTTTCTATAAAAACAAGTCTATGACTAAAATATTTATTTAAGTAAAACAGCCCGCTCAAAACACTAAAACAGTAAATACCATCAACTCACATTAAACAATATGCTAATTATAAAATCAACTTATTTAAAATAATAAATATTTTCTGAAAATAGAACGGTAAAGCGAGCCTACCCAAATTAAACAAGTCCAGTTAAAAACTAAGTCTAATAGGTTTATAAAAAAACTAGGCCCAATACCCTTAAAAGGAAAACTCTTGGTCAAAAGGCTTAAAGCCCAAAGGCCATTGTAATAAAAGAATCTGGTTATGTTCAGGAGGGTATAAGCTAAGGATCAAAGAGCTTTACAAGTAATTATGGTAGTAATGAAGGGGATTTTTGGGAAATCTGGAACAAAACAATTAAAATGAAAGGCAAAACTTACGGGAATGGCTCACATACATATCATTAAAAGTCTAGAACCAAACAGAAAAAGAAACAAAGACCGTGCGATGCTTACCAAGAGAAAACTGAGGCAACGACGGCTCGGGATGGCTGAAAGTGACCGGCAATGCTACTGGCCTTCTAGAAAAGGTGGTGCGATACGAGAGAGAGAGAGAGAGAGAGAGAGAGAGAGAGAGAGAGAGAGAGAGAGAGAGAGAGAGAGAGAGAGAGAGAGAGAGAGAGATCTATCAAACCAAAACAAAGAATGGAGGGAGAGAGAAGATTCCGGCGTGGGCTTACTGGAAGGGAGTAGGTTCGAGGGGAATGGGCTGGTCGGCACTTTCTATGGCAATTTCTGGCAAGTTGGTTGCCTCGGTTGGCTGTGAAAGTGGTTTTCTAGGTTTATAGGAGTTGTTACGTTGGGCTGGTATGTGTATTTTTTCCTCTTTGTCGACTAAATTTATGAATGATTAATCTGAGGGATTTTATAAAGGTGAGGGAAAGGGTTTTACGTGAGTTTTCAGGAGATTAGTTAGATTTGATTTGGTTCTGATTTTAGAATCTTTTCAAAAAATTTTAAACCTATTCGATAATAACAGAGAATATAAAATAAAGGAAACCACCTTAAAACTCTAATTAATCTGGTTTATTATCTCATTTAACAAATAAATAATTATAAGCATATGATAACAAAATAAGTAAATAATAAAATGAATAAATAAAATAATAACATAAATAAATAAATTCTAACTGAATTAATCTAAAATCTTATTCTAAGTTCGTATGTTACAAATTTTCCCTCCAACTAACTCAGTGTACTTGCATAAAATTCTTAGTTGAAGGCGTGTGTTGGGAGCTCTTTAAAGAAATTGAAGGGTTTGCCTAGAAATCAAAACACCACAACCCCCAACCTCGTATCTTATGTTATAACCAAGGTGATTGAAGATTAAGCTGTTGTTGTAGTCTATAGATAACTCGTTATTAGGCTTCAATATGTACATGTTATTTATGGGTTATATATGATAGTTGCTGGAGCCCAAATTAAGAATAATCTCCAATGTCCATGGACCAGGCCATGTGAGCCCCATGACTCGCTTAAATGAACCTATTCAAGGGCATTTTATTAGCTCTCAAAAGGAAACCAACCAAACGGTATTTTTATGGATCTGATCCCTCCCTCCCTCACTTCCAGAATGTATGTTTCATCATTACATATATATATATATATATCTTTATATATATAAAGTGGCTATCTAACGGAATTTTATTGGTTTAACGGTTTTTGTTGTTTTACCGTTAAAATTAACGCCGTTAGTTACATAAATAAATTAAAGTGGCTCTCTCTTCTTAGAAGTTCTTAATTTTTTAATCTCTCTCTCCCCAATCACTTATGAATAAATTCATAATTATTAAAATTCATGCAGCATGCATGATCCTGTAACCTATGCATTGATGATCATTTATTTATGAGGTATATTAGATATCTATATATATATATATATATATTCTATTATATATATCTATATAAATTATATAAATATATATTCTATATTCTATTATATATATATGATCTTTTATATAAATTATAATTTATATATCAATTTATTTATGTGATTTAAAATTTTTATTCATTCCTTATATAAACAAAGAGAAATGTAAAATAATTAAGTTTAAATCTATTTACCAACTACATTTACGAATACAATTATCCTAATAAAATATTATTTATTTATCAATTTAAATTCATTATGAAACATTAAAATCAAATAATAATATCTTATAAAAACCTTAGTATTTTATTTCTTTATAAAAATTATGTTACTTTTTAAAAATAATCGCTTTATTAAATTAAGAAAACGTGCTATGCACGTTCCTTTACTGTTAACAGTTTATCTCCTGTACTGCACATGTTTGTTTCAAGATTTTTTTTTTTTTTTATAAATTCTAAATGCTTTAAAACTGATTTAAGTTTATCTTACTATTTGACGTTAGAATTTATATATATTTTTTCTAAAAATATTACATTATTATTCAAAATTTTTTCCTTAATAAAAATAATATTTTTATACACTGGATGAACGTCCCTTGGATGTTGCCCAACTACTAGTATAATAAATAAATAATTAAAAGTCTTGCATAGCCATCGTTATTAAGAGAAAAATAACTACATTCCAAAGCATCTTTTCTCTTATCAATCTGTGATGTGATTTCCCTTTTCCATAATTAGAACATAGTACACATGTTTTGTTAGGATTCCAAATGGTGTATGGCGTGTGTATTGCTAACGTGTCATCTAATCGGCCCAATAAAAAAGAAAAAAAGAAAAATGACGATGACGACAAGTTAAACAGTAGGAGACAAAACAGATTCAGCAGGATTTGAGCATATCATTTATTGTATTGTATTGTATTGTGTCGTGTTGGATTCAACGTTAAGAATGTGTTGTTTAACTCAATTGATTATTATTATTTTATTTTATTTTATTTTGAATAAAAACACACTGTATCATTACTTAAAACTCAATCAAGTACAAAGCTTCTCTGACGAAACTAATCCTGACACTCAATCAACTACAAAGCTACCCCAATTAGCCTCTCTCTTAATCAAATCAGTCTCCCAACCTACTCTGTTTTTGAAAACCCTCCTTTTTTAACTATCATTCTTTCATTTATCTTCTTGTAAGCTTGACAGTTAAGTGAAGAATTTTAATAATTTAATGCAGATTAGGGATGATTAATTAGGAGAATATTCAAAATAATAATGGTGAATTGGATTTTGTTATTATTATATAATAAAAATTTGTACTAGAAATAAACATCATCCACTCATCATATTTGTTATTTATTAAATAAAAATATTATATTTAATTTAAGTTAATAATTTTTATTTAAACTTAGTTTTTGTAGATTTCCTATATATATATATTGTTGACGTGGCACTTCCCTTCTTGTATATAAATTGTTGACGTGCAGGTGAAGGTAAAATAATTCAATAATATTGTCTCTACACTACAGTAAATTTAAATCACATCTATCATCATCAAGAACAAAGACTGCAGATCGATCGATCGATCGATCTAGAATTTGACGATAGCATTTAGAAACGCTTATCTCGTTCATGTGCTGTCATTTCGAGAGGACACCAATGTTATGAATTATCAAAACATGGCAGAGTTATAGCATGCAATGGCAGAACCACGAGTTTATGTTTGGGTGGGGTCCACTCTGGAATCTGTTTTTTCGCTATGTAAAACAATATGACAAAAGATCCTAAGATAGACAACATTTTTCAATACAATATATGCATCATTTGTTTATATGTGCGTCATCATTCATTAAGATAACATATAAACATCCATCGACTATACAAAAGGAAACCAAAAGAAAAATATACAAATGTGTCTAAAGCACAAGTTTAGATCTATCAAAGAAACAAAACCAAAACCTAAATCAAAATTATAAAAAAAATTTGAATCTTGTCATGTGATCTTATGTAGAACATGATTTCTGCCAATTAGGAAGTCATTTATTTATTTATTGCATAAAATTTGATTTAGGAATTCACAGTTGGGCTAAATCTTCTTAGCAAATTTGGATCTATAATTTTGTAGAAAATAAAAGGTGCCATTAGCCATCAAACTAATATATACTTTTTCATTTCTCTCAATATGTAAAAATGGAAATTGCTTAGGCCACAGATGGTGGTCACCGATGGTCACTGGTTCTTTTTCTTTTTTTTAATAAAAATTTATAAGTTTTTTATTTATTTTTAAAAAAATTTAATAAATTTAAAAATATAATTAAAAAGATAAAAATAAAATAAAATAAACAGATAAAAATCATCTTGTCTATTCGGTGGAGCTTTCAGTGGACACCCTCTATAAAAGCAGCACCGTTCGATAAAAATTATGTAGAAATTATTGATGATGATGTGATAAACAATACTTTGATTTCGATACTATTCATGTGGTACAAATGTTGTTATTATAACGTGTTATGAATAGTTTGAATAAGATTTCCAAGTGTACGACGTGTACATTTTGGGTGATTTTTTGCCTCTTGGAGATGCATGCAGAATCGACGTTTACCACCATCGATAATGAAGAAAGTGAAATATGGAACAGAATCACGTGTTGGTGCAGGCGCAGCAGAATCACACAAAAATCTAATGGGACCGAAAGACCCCCGAGTAGTACTGTCCTGTGTAGACAATTTCTGATACTAGTCGTCAGTGTGTGTATATATATATATGGAAAATTTTATATGCAGTTATTTTTACGAATTTTTTTTGTACATTTTAGTGATATGATTGGTTGTATATTAAAAAAAAATTAATCCAACCAATCATATCAATGGAGTGCATAAGAAGTACGTAAAAATGACTGTATGTAACATTACTATATATATATTTATACATGTACGTACGTTGGTCACAGGATCTATATCGTCCTGAATAATATTATTTATTATTCTTCTGTCATTTTATAATATGATATTAAATTATTAAAAATTATTTATTATATTTTACTTATAAATTTATTATCTAATATTACATAATAAGATAAAAAGAAAATAAATAATAATTAAATTTTTTCTAAATCTTTATTTTCTTCCGCTAGAAATGATATGTACATTTCATTTTATTATTTTTATTTATTAGAAATACGTGATAATAAAAAGAGCCATCTCATATGTGCTAGTAGTACTATAAATATTACATATGGCACAAACCTAAATGCTATAACTCAACAAGAAGGAAGAAAGAGCTCAAGAAGAAGAAGAAGAAGATCAACATCAGAGATCGAGCTCATATATATATATATAGCAATGGAGAAAGAGATCATGAAGAGCAAAATCTTGATATTTGGGGGAACGGGATACATAGGGAAGTACATGGTGAAGGCAAGCATCCTCTTAGGCCATCCAACTTATATTTATGCTCGTCCCATCTCTCCCAATACCTCTCCTTCAAATATTCAGAACCGCAACGAGTTGCAGTCTATGGGCGCCGTCTTTTTCCAAGTTTGCTCTCTCTCTCTCTCTCTCTCTCTCTCTCTCTCTCTCTCAAACACACACTACATGTGTATGCATAAATTAGCTAAACATATATGCAAATTAATTAGTAGCAACAAGATGTTAACGCCCAGAACATGATGAGGTTAAATTGAGTCAACATGCAGGGAGAGCTGAACGAGCTCGATAAGATTGTATCGATACTTCGAAAAATGGATATTGTGATATCTACACTGGCATACCCTCAAGTTCTTGACCAACTCAAAATTATAGATGCCATCAAAGTTGCTGGTAATATCAAGGTAACTATTCGGCCATAAATGAAATAAATAAATTTTATTGAAGATAATCTTAACGTTCTATTGAATCATGAATATTGTATTCCCTAGAGGTTCCTTCCGTCAGATTTTGGATGTGAAGAAGACAGGATATCCCCTCTACCACCTTTTGAAGCTTTCCTTGATAAAAAACGAAAGATTAGAAGGGTCGTAGAGGCAGCTGGGATTCCTTACACATTTGTGTCTGCAAATTGCTTTGGTGCATACTTTGTCAATATTTTGCTTCATCCTCATGAGCAAGGAGATGATATTGCCGTATATGGAACTGGTCAAGCAAAATGTATAGTATATGAACATGTCCATTACTAAACTTTCATTTTTCCAAACATTTTGAAACAGTACACATCTTCTTTGTTTTATACAATTTTCTGATGATCATGTTATGTTCAGCTGTGCTGAATTATGAAGAAGATATCGCAATATATACAATCAAAGTGGCTAATGATCCAAGAGCATGCAACCGTCTTGTCATTTATCGACCCGAGAAAAACATCGTGTCACAGCTCGAATTGATTTCACTTTGGGAGAAGAAGACTGGTCGGAGTTTTAATAGGGTTCAAATTCCGGAGGAAGAAATAGTAAAGCTTTCTAAGAGTATGTACAAGCTCTGCACTTCAAGTTTCTCGATATCGTCTTAAATGTAAAACAAAATTATTTTTGAGAAATGATAGATATACAACTCTTTTTAAACCCCATAAACATGCCTTTATCAAGTTATTAAAACCCCTTTCTTTTGGTATCAATGACATGGCTCTTTTGTGTGTTAAGATAGCGTTTATAGTGCAACCTATTTATAAACATAAAAAGGTTAGAACGCCAGTGCTTTTTTGTCATTGTAGGACCACTTCAATAATGTGTAGTACTAAGCGTTAGAAAAACTTGCTAATGGAATTCCACCACAACCCCCCCCCCCCCCCCCCCCCCTTCCTTTCTCTCAAATTTTCATGGTTGTTGCAGCCGTACCACCTCCGCAGGACATACCGCTGTCTATCCTTCACAGCATATTTATAAATGGCGACCTGATGAACTATGAACTAGGGGAGGAAGACATCGAAGCCTCGAGTCTCTATTCAGATTACAAGTACACAACCATTGACCAACTGCTTGATATTTTTCTCGTTAATCCCCCAAAGCCCGGAATGGCTACATTTGAATGAGCTTAATTCCTGGGTGGATCACACTTCAAAAAACAGAAAGAAGAAGAAGAAGACGAGCAGATAGATCGAACGAACGCGTTATTGGGGAATGATGGTCGTTGAAGGCAGATACTGCACTACCTATGTTCATTTTAACTATTTCTTGTTTCTTATTAGGATGAGGAAGGTGGTATCCTGTATGCTTTACTGTGGACTATGGATTTATCACATTATGTTCCAGGACTCTCTCTGTATTATTTCTGTTGCCACTCCTGCTTTATTGAATCTTCATTTCACACACCCAAAAAGAAAGGTACTGAAGAGGCGAAATTGGTCTCCGCAACTCCAGAGTTTCAATAATTTCAAACCAAGTAATGCTGTTTACAATTTACATCGCCCTGAGCTGTTTATCACTTATAACATACGAAGCCACAGGGTTCCTTATTTCTGATACTGTCATTAAACTAAATGAAACCAAGCCAATGATTGGGGCGTTTCCCAGCAATTGAAACCATAAGCCTACTGAAGAATCCTGTTATCCCACAATCCATACTCAATAGTGCTATAGCCTCGTGCCAGTCATGGAAATAAAATAGAGGAAAAAAACAATATCGGCACAGGCATCATGCGATTAAAAAAGAAGAAGAAGAAGAAAAGAACATCCACGTATAAGAAAGAAACTATCTAAACCTGCCTTCGTTGATATCATACTTTTCAAGCACTATATACACGCATAAGATCATGGTAATCGCAAAAACATGAAAAAAAATAAGTACAAAAAGAGTGTAGATGTAGTGATTATATGGAATTCATAGTACATACCATAAATTTGCTGATTTGAACCCAATGAAGGAACAGATCAATCATGCATCCTGACCTCTCTCCCGGTTAGACCAAGAAACAAGGCTATTGACATGAGGTAGGAATAAACAAGACAATGGAAAGCATCCCTTTTCCATCTCAACTTTTGCCATCACTTGGCGCTGGAAGTCATAAGCATAAAGTGATCCATCTTTGTCCCTCTTGAAAATCATATCCCCTTTAATCCTTAAACTGAAAAGGGGAACCATATCCATTTTACAACCCTTTGTGATACAATATTGCTTTGTCCAAGATTCGCTTAAGCCCTTCAAGACCCAAATGTCTATTTGCTTCACTCCTTCATGAGTGACAAAACTTAAGAAACCACCCATCTCGACAACCCTATCATGAGTCCTGCAACTTTTTGGGAGTGGCGTTGTATGAAACTTTTCCTCGTTCACATCCATAGACACTATGTAATCACTACGATCAACATGAGGAATCCAGTGCAAAGCTCCAATTGCTGAAACAGGCATGTAGCCAAACCAGCTAACATGTCCAAAAGAAGGTCCATTTGCCCCTCTCCATAATTTTGTACCAAGAATTAAGATTTCACAACCGATGAAACCCAACTCATCTCGAAACAAGTGTATCACTTTGTATTCACCAGTAGCACTGTTTAAGGCGATGCCATAAGATTCATTGTGAGGAGAAAATAAAGTACCCAGAGGAAGTGCAGTCAACTTCCTGGTCACAGGATTCATTACTATTAGTCCTTTCTTCAGTTTGTTATCAAGCAAGATTAGACCATTGCAAGTAGCCCTAATACTGCCCAAGCAGCTTATATTATATTCTCTGATTTTGCTCTTTCCACCATTAATTTCCAAGCACTGGATATAAGACTTTAAATTGGGGCTGATATTTAGCAGCCCAAAAACAGGGGTGCATTCTGTCTGAAGACATTTCTCTTCAACCGAAATGGTATTTGGTTTCTCTGGTGGGATTGATTCCATAGGAAAAGGGTAGAGACTCTCTCTTTTACTTGACGATAGAAAAATCAAAACAGACTCAGATCGACCGAGATGAGCATCGATAAATAAGGGGCTATTGATTATGGTATACCATGGCTTACAAACAAACCTTGACTTCTGAAGAGAGTCGAGAGGAAGTCGAACAAGAATGTTGGAGATGCAATCTTGGGGAACAAAAGGGACTAGAGACCCATGTTGCTTCTTTTTCTTTTCCATTGACAATGCTCTCTCCTCCACCAATCTTAACAATTTTGCATTCTTGTTGCCTGATTTGGCCGTTGTGCCTTCTTAATTTATCATCAAAACACGAGACCAGGGGGAGGGGGATTCACATACACTATCAGTACCTTAAATTTTCAGGAGATTAGATTGAATGAACCAAAAAAATAAAAATAATCTAACATTGGAAAGTGAATTAGAAAGACAGAGGAATGATAATGCCATTTTGCATCCAATATTTCAAAGATCAAAAAACCTCACAAAGACAGAAAACTATAATCTTGTTTCTTGGGGGTACCGTTCATCAATGTCCTTGCCTGTATGCAATGTACTGTCACAAATATAACATGCAGCAGACACATACAAGGTAAATGTTGAAGCCCATACACAAATGAAATCAAATGTTGAAGCCCATACAAGGCAAATGTTTTCAGTTTGGAAAGTATGCCCATTCACTTTTCTTATTAGTGGGTAAATCTTTGAACTAATCTACAACAAATAGTCAATAGGTGTTAATAGTCTATCTAGTAATAAATTTTTTTTATTGACACTGGGTGTTTGAAAACAAAGTCCTAACTAATCCCAGCGGTGCACAAGCCCTCGGCAAGGAGTTTTCCACAAGTGCATCTCAGATAATTTAAGAGGAAGTCTCCCCAGTCCGATAGCCCCTATAAATTGTTTGCACCCAAAAGGATTCCAACCTTAGATCTAGAGGGAGCATGCCACCAAGACCACGGCCTTTACCATGAGAGCCAACCCCGAGGGGTTCAGTAATAATTTAATATGACCTACTGTATTCCTTTCCACAGGTTAAAGCCAAGACATCTACAATCATAATAGAGAAAAGAATCGAGAATAGCAATAGCATACGTAACATAATCAACAAAGTGGATGTGGTTGCCATAAATAGAAAAGATAAGAAGTCATATACCAAAGCACCCTCATTTAGTACGTACATGATAAACACACCAATGCAAGAATATTAAACAAATTTGATTGAGTCAAAGAATTTTCTGGCAAGCAAAATTCTGGTAGCGTACACCAATTTAGGATATTCAGTCATCATCACACAGCTACTATTACATGAGATTTAGAATGCATAAGGTGACAAGGATACCTTACCTTTTTTCACTTCTTTGTTACAAGTATTCATTGAGGGATCCTCCATATTAACTTAGTTCGAATAAACCTCAAGTGGCACCAGATTTAGCCATCTTTTGTGAAGCCCCTCTCCTGCGCTAATCCTAAAAATAAGAGGGCATATATTAGATAAGGAATGATGGAATGTTATGCCAACTGTGGAAGCCATGCACAGGTGTGGGGTTTTCCTGGTTTCCATTATCTTGAAATGTCCAGTTCAGTTGACATATCAGTACCGATTCATAAAGAAACAAATATGGTGATTAAAAAAATTAGAAACGAGTAGTAACAAAAGGCTTCGTTTGCAAGAGTGGTATGTAACAGAAACCATTATGTAATAAAAACTTAGGGGAGGTTTGGATTCAAAACTCATCCCAACTCATCTCATTTCATCTCATCTAATTATTACAAATTTCACAAACTTTCATACAAAATACAATAAACAATTCAACTTTTTCAAATCTCAAAACAAAAATAATATTCTAATAATATTTTATTCAACTTTCATCTCATCTCATCTCAACTCACTTCCTTATAATCCAAGAAACCAAAAAGGTAAAGACGTTCACCTACCCTAAATCATCTTCAAGAGGAAAAATGGAAAGTTTTTTTTTAATCGGAATTGCAGGGCTTAGTCTGAGTACAAAGTTAAAGGAAACAGTTAAAAAGTAAAAGCGGTGGTCTTTCAAAATCTTAGCTACCCACCAATTGTAAACATTTTGTGCAGAGAAACAGATTTATAAAAATCAAACCTTTTATAATCATCCTTCAATGTTGCTACAAATTTCTCAGGCTTATTTAATTCAAACGGCATCATTTTCATATTCATCAAGCAATTCTGACATAATTCATATAAAAATTTGCCCCTCACAGCGGCTTGAATTTTGTTCAGCACTTAACAGGAGACAAGGCTCGGTTAAGGCTATAGTTCAGCCACTCTACAGTCCACAGACACTGAACCCAATACTTGGTAATTCGTCGTTCATTTCTTATAATCTAAACAAACGAAGTACAGAGTAGCAGACTAAACGAAATATTCTTGTTTTTAAATAGAAAGAAAGAATCCGTAAGAAAGTGAAAATAAAAAAATCCGAGTGATCGTCTCCTTGAAGTTGAAGGATACGATCGAGAATGTTCATGTTCTATATACCTGATGTTGTCCCATGCCTTCTCTGCCTTGAGTTCTGAGAGTTTGCAACTACGCAAGAAAAACCAAGCAGCTCGGTCGCTTTCCCAAGGGCGATCCGTTCGATAACAAGGTGTGTTGTTAAGTTGCAAAATTTTTCTTGGGAGGAAGGGGGAAGTGAACTTAAGAAAGAAGTGTTGAGGACTGAGATGGTTGACTGCTGTTTCAGAGCTTTATCTGAGCTATTCCTATTGGATGTCAGACGGATTGGGGGCTCCTTCGATTCATTTTGGGCTTGGACTTTGGGGGCTCCAACTGATTGTAAAGTACAGATACATAAAAGGCTTCCTAGTTCCTATGCATGCAAATGGATCGACATTATGAGCCGTCTATAATTAGTGGCTTTTTCTTTCTTCTTCTTTTTTCTTTTTTATGTCCTTTTTCCCTCTTCAAATATGAACACAAGGCTTCTGATATTAAAATAAGAATAATTGTAACCTTATTACTCTTTTATTATTTTTTTTAATTTTTTAATTTTTTAAATAATTTTTCTTTTACTTAATGATTAAACAAGTGACTATCACTAAAATTATATATTTTTAAAATTTTTTCTTAATGACTAAGAATGTTAAAAAAATACTTAAAAAAAATAATAAAAAATAAATACATTACAAATGATAAAATAATAATAAAAGAGTGGTAAGTTTATCATTATCAATTGAATAATATCGATCTCTTTATCTTCTGTTGCCAAAATGGTACACATTTCACTGTGCCTGATCCCTATGGTATCATCATCCTATTGACATTAATCATGAAAAAGATTAAGCCTTGTAAACTGATTTTTTTTTTGAAAAAAGAAAATAGCATTCAAATCCAAAGTATACATTAACCAATAAGAAACAAGCAAATGAACGTCACGGCATTGTTAGTGACATGTGTTTATCATTTTTTTATAATAATCTTAATTATCAAAAGGCCAAAAAGACTGTCAACAAGATTAAAAGGCAAAAATATGTGGAACGCAAGTTTAGTAAAAAACCCATAAGACTTTTGGGACTTTAAGAAATCCGTAGGTCATAGCAAAAATCTCACTTGTGATTTATCCGTCTAGATTTGAGTAATGTTATAAATTACACTCTCATTATGTAAAATTAAACATTTTTATTATCAATTTTAGATCATTTTTTTATCTTTTGAAAAAAGAAATTTAAAAGTTGATAGAACAATATATATCACTTCATTATAGTAAGATAAAAGAATGATGAAAATATAATTTATAGGATTTTTCTATCAATTTAGAAGCATAAATAAATGGAACCTGGCTTGGCTCGTGGATCTACCTACCAAATTATAATGGAAGGGGCATGGAGTGGGAACAGGTGCCTCTCTCGCTCTCTCTGTCTCTCTTCTTTCTTGATACAGATTCTATCCATATATGCGTCTCTTTTTGTCAACTAAGATTAGTTAGAATGCTGACCTTTAAATTAAAATTAGAGAATTGAAGTGTGGTCATATATATCAACAACCACCGTTAGTGTCAAAATAAATATATATATCAATATATATAACATCGTAAATATGATTATGATGCATTAATATTAGATACGATATTCTTCTCCATCTGATCTTATTTTAGCTAACCTAGGCTACCTAGCTAGCTAGGGCTGCAGGCAGATCGAGTTGATTAATTTGTAACTAAAGAGAGATATTTAATGACTATTGACTACCAATATCATAACTTTGTGACTAAAATTAAAATTAAAAAAGAAATTGAGTTTAAGTACCAATTAGCTCAATCGGATTATGTACTAAGTCAGACACAAATTATGGTTGTGAGATCGATGGAGATCGATCAGGTGCAACACATGACTGGACTATGCTATACATTAGCTATATATGCCGATATTAAGGGCAGAAGATCAAGAACAACACCTTAATCTGCAGAGTCCTCTCTCTCTCTCTCAAAAGGCATCCTTCATGTAATTCACAGATCGAGTGTTGGAGGGAACCCATGGACATGACGGGGAATCACGTTAATCCTGTCTAGCCTCTTTTTATATATAGATCCTTAATTAAAAATCTGATCCGGGACCATGTATAATATTATATATATATATATATATATATATGAACCGCTGCATCATCAGGAATCTAGCTAGATAGCAAGAGATTAAAGCAAGATCTTGCTCCGCGCGCTTGTATGAAAACCACATACTTCAAACGCTCCCAAAGAGAAAAAGATTCGAAGCTGTTCGGTAATCTTAGAAGAACAGCTATACAAGAAATTCAGATAACAGATTAACCAGCAAAAGTTTGTGCTACCGCAAAGGAATTGACTACACCCTGAAACGAGAACGTATAACAGAATATTGCAAAAGAATAGACATATATTGCAGATAAGGCTCTCTCTCTCTCTCTCTCTCTCTCTCTCTCTCTCTCTCTCTCTCATGATCCGGTCCCATGTTAATCAGACTGTAAAGTCACTAGCTTGCCATCAATGAGATTGCATGCCCTTTCATTTCTCATTTATTATATAGCATATATGTGTGGACATTATTCTTACTATTTCTATTCATCGCTAGATTCCTAACTATCAAATGGAATCGCCCTTAAACCTACATACCTGCATATTGGTGGAAAACATTAATGGAATATGGGGCCCATTAACACACGCTTGCCCAAATTGATCAGAGCGCGCATGCACACCTCTGATCCCCAAGGTTCGGACCCTGATCTCGGTTACGTAGTTGTAGGCGTGATAAACTCCCAATATAGAGATAAGAGGGGCCATGCAATGGCCAAATGCAGCAATGGGGCTGGCCTGCTGGCCAGGCAGAGAGGGTAGCAATTGCAAAGCATAAAGTACTGGGTGGTCGTGGTGGGTATTATTACTGGGGCACTATGTATCTATCTGCAGCAAAATGCCCTATTATTAATATGTTCGATCAATTTTTCTCCTACTTTCCTGTCCCCTCTCTAAAGAGTCAGGGAATTACAAAAAATAATAGAACATCGATCATAGGAAACGTTCATCATGATACTGATTATATTGTTTTAGTTTCGATATCGATGTCGTTTGAAATGGCCGGAAGATGAGGATATCATGTATCGCACTGTTGAAGATTGTATATTGAAAGCTAGCTTTGGGCCCAAGCTAGCCCTCCATCTTATACTGTACGTGTGAACTACTGGTGTCTACTATGGTGGGGGCCATAGGCCCATATATATATATATATATATAGTGATTGAACTGAAAATTTGATCAAAATATCTTATCCCAATATGCCTCCTAATTAAAAATATTTTTTTGAAAACTTAAAAAAACACAATGCAATGAAAAAGAAAAAATAAAAATAAAAACACCATGAAATCAAAATCGTAAAGCAAATGATGAAGATAGAGGAAAATAGTATTAGCTAGCTTTGTTGCCACTTTATGTTTGCTTAGTGCTTAATTTCACTGTACCAACATATCATCCATCGCATTGAAATTAAACTAGATCGAGCAGCAAACATTAATCTGACGCAATTAAGATATCATGTGTATATATATATATATATATGTATATATGTATGTATTTTTTTTCCTAAGGTAACATTAATATATAATTTATAGGGCACCATGGCCAAAGATATATATATATATATGTCATGACTCATGGATTCCACTCTTTCTAATTAGGACAGGTATTGGTGGGAATAATTCAATTATTCGATCCATTAACAACATGAGATATGATGATATCGCCAACAAAAATAATACCTGATGATCCCTTTATTTAAATCTGGAAAAGGAAGAACGTGGATTACTTTTTATAATTGCTTTAATTCTCTATGATCACAGCTTGCACTCTTTTTTCTCTAAAGATTAGTAGTAGTGCATGCGCTGCCACCATTTAATCAGTGCAATTTGCAAAGACATTAATATCCAGGCGGCCCCATGGCTCGACAACTCATTCATTTTTTTCATGCAGTACTTATGTATAGACCAAGCAACCTATTTATCTCCATTTAAATGAAGGTTGAATACCTATAAAGACAGACATCATATTTATGTAGTTAGGTGAACCATCATATTCATTCTTCTGGTGCAATATGCGCATGAGCTAGCAGCTGATCATGTATTTCATATATTATCACGAGGCACAGCAATTAATTCTATGCAGATAAATATTGATCAGCTACGAATTTTTTTCTGAATATATTATTATAGAAAATATTAGAAAATCATGAATCACATGAAATATATATAGCACAAGGGCTCCAAATGAAACAAAATTTCTGGAGATTTGATTTCGTTAATTACCAGATAGCTAGTCGATCAGAGGGACGTCGCTCTCAGGCCATCATACATCATTAATTGGTGCAATACATCTGAGCTCTACAGTCTCATGACCATCCAAAGGAGCACATAATCAAGTGCGCAGATAGCGGATACAAATTTTAAACGAATCGGGCGTCCTATGTACTCTCGAGTTTTGATCAGAACAACGTATATAAATATTCCAACATGTACAAAATATTTAGTTATTAAACTTTCAAAGTATCGCTTTTTTTTTAAATATATATATATATATATATATTATAATCTTAAGTTTCTTGAAGTAAATTTACTTTTCATAGGGACAACAATATGTAACATGACCCGTTAATACAACACGATGATAGTAGGTTTGAGTCAAAACGGATTGACCTGTTAAGACACAATTATTTAACAGGTTGATAACGAGTCAACCAGTTAAGAAAGTTGTCACAATTATACCATTATACCTAAAAGTAAAATTATTAGAATTTTAATTTTGATATTTTTATTGTTTGGATTGTAATTTTAGATTTGTTGTTAATTTTTTATCTTTTTTATAAATGTTGTGATTTTAATATTTATATAAAATTATGTTAAACATAATCAGGTCAAATTGGTTAATTTCGGATATGTTCAACTCATTTACATAAACAAATTGGGTCAGGTCATATTAACCTATTTCGTAGTATTTACTAACAGATCGTATCGTATCAACCCGTTATGTTAATAGATCATATTAGGGTTTGAAATTTTAACATGATTAGTTTAACGAATCGTATACGAATTTACTCGTATAATATAATATACATAAAATAACATAATACGAATACAATACGTTAACACGATTTGATACCGCTAACTTTTTGTACTCAAATTTGAAACATATTACTCTTGATTAAAAATGTGTGTAGGTGTGTGGATGAGTGTGTTGTGCACGAGCGTGTTGTGTGAGCGCGTGTTGTATGCGGTCTTTATTCTTGTGAGTTTTATATAATTATAGCCAAAGCATTTCTGGTCTGTATATAGAAATATAGATTAGATTAGAAGAATTCCATCTAATTCTCTCGTGGGCATGACTAGATATTTAAACTACATTGTTTTAATATTAATTGAATTAGAATTAGGATGGCCAAATCCGGCCGTGACCTCAACGAAAAGCAAAAGCACATAAATGCGCAGGTTGATCTGCCTCTAGCTATATATAAATACGAACCCTACCTCTTCCTTCTCAAGCTTGCATTCTATTGCCCCCACTTTCCTCTAACCACAAAGCTTCTTGATTAAGAGAGAGAGAGAGAGAGAGAGAGAGGAGAAATATCAGAAGCATTGCCAGCACAAGCGCAGCAACAAAAACTTCTCCATCAATGTCACCAGCACCATCTTTGTGGAACTCTCCTGTGCCGTACCTCTTCGGAGGTCTGGCGGCGATGCTGGGTCTGATAGCATTAGCTTTATTGATCTTGGCTTGCTCTTACTGGAGGCTCGCCGGGCAACTGGATGAGAGAGAAAGGCGCAGCGAGACGGACTTGGAGAGCGGCGGCGAAGGAAAAGATGCGAGTGATTCCGAGAGTAAGGTGCCAAAGGTTTACGAGGAAAAGATCTTGGTGATCATGGCTGGGGATGAGAAGCCCACGTTCTTGGCCACCCCTGTGTGCGCTAAAGCAGCGACTTGTGGGGATGGGAATGTCGAGAAGGGTGATCAGAAGAAGAAGGGAGACAAAGCAGATAACTTTGAGACAACGATAAAGGAAGTGGATGATCAAGATGAAGATACCAGGACAGAAGAAAATAAAGTGATCTCCAACTCCCAGGAGACCCCAGAAGCCCAAGGTCACAACCAGTGAGCTGCTTGGTTTCTTGTTGGCGTCCTCTCAGTGATTTATTGAGTATTTTGGTCCATTTTCAATTTATTTTCCTCTTCTTTCTGGGGTTTTGGATTTTGTTTCCAGGCATGTAAAAATTTTGCTGAGATGAAATAGAAGATGACATGGTTTCCATCTTTTCTTACTGCCCTGAGTGAGTTTTCTTCCCATTTACTTACAAATTATTACTTCTTTTTCTATGAGCGGTTGACAGAGTTCACCAACCAGCTGGTTTCTGTCTGTGACATGAATTGTTTGGACAAGAGAGAAAAATTTGTCCAACAATTTTCAGGAAGAAAATTTGGAAATTTCACAGAAAGTCGAGAAGGAATTCCATTAATAACTGTTTATTGCGAAAATCATTTAGGGCACCGCAGAATCAAGCAAAACAAGTGAACAAAAATGAAAAAGAAAAGCATAAGAAAAAGGTAATGCCAATAAGCAAGCAGGAAAGGGAACACTCCCTTATTTATTTTGAATATCACTGGCATAAACAACAAAAAAGCATTGTTTACGTACGATAATTTAATTATTTACATATGCTAAATCATTTCTATTGGAGATGGAGTCTGAAAACAAATGATACCAGAATACATACAGCAAAGTAATTATTCGGAAGAAGAGAAAAGTACTGGATACAAAGGTCATGGCGTCCAAATTAAATTTTCATTTTCATAAAAGTGGAGAAATAGGATCTGGACAATGGAGTTGTGTCAAAGAGATCAGAGACTTCATTCACTAGAAAAATAGATATTTTGATTGCTAATATTTTTTTCATTGTTATAAATTAATCATAATTTCTTGTAGTGAATAGAAACTTGGATCGGAAGATAACGCGTACAGCCGTACACATGCAATTAGGAATCGGGATGGGCTGTCCCTTGAAGCCTGAATAAGTTGCGGGCGGAGACGCGAAGCCGCGTCCCTCTCAGCTTTACTTGCAAGCATCTGACTCTGAACTGGCAATGAAAATTATTTTAATAACTTAACCCTCGGGTGTATGTAACTTAGCGTCTTTTATGGTAGAATCTTACCAATTTTCATGCAATTTATGTACATATAATTTTTTACATTAATTATTTTAAGAGAAATGATAGAGACACAAAAGAATCATATAAAGAAATTTCATAAATTGCATGTCCGTTAAATTTTTTTCTCCCCCTCCCGCTGTTGCAAACCAACGTCTTCATTTTATTATAAGGAAATTGAATTTTTATGACTAATTTATTATAATTAAAAGACTATTTATAATTAATTTTAACTAGAGATAATCATTTTGTTAAAATTAAATAGTCGCAAATAAGCAATTTTCTTATAGTATTTCCAACAAATAGCCAACGTCATTCGTCGGAGCCAGTCCTAACAAACCGCTAACGTCGTCTCACCACTCCCATTCCTCACCGGCAGGTATGCACAGTTTTTTTTCCCCACGGTTTCTCCCTTCCCCTCCCTTTCAATGATTTTTCTCTGCAATTCTTTTCAGTTTCGATCTCAACCGGCCACCAAACATAGAACAAGTTGCAAATTCGAACTAAAAAAAAAAAAAATTCCTGTTTTGTGAGATCCTTTTGTCTATAGTGATTACCTTCTTTTTTAAATGAGTGTTGTTTTTATAAAATAATTTTATAAAAAAAAATACTGTTGTAAAAATAGGATATACATGCATCATTTCTGGACCTCGGATTTTTTGCCTCAACTTCAATAATATATACACATCAAACTCATCAATCTGCCTCGACCATTCCTTGCCAAAACCCTGCATGGGTCACTTCTTTTATTTTTGAGAAATGATAGTATGTCAACTAATGTATATCGCTCCAAATGATTGTTCATCAATTTTTAAAAAAAAATTTTTAACTTAATAGTTAAAGAAGTAATTATTAGTGTATTAATATTTGTTCTATATTTCTTAAAATATTTTAAAATAAAAATATATATGAATAAAAAAATTGGGAAAAAATCAAAAACTGATTTAAGACTAGTTATAACTTGCAGCGGGCAGCTGCAAGCGGCATAGATACATAGTAGCACAACTCTTTATTTATTTATCATTATTATTACTATTACATCGTTGGTGTTGTTATTAATATTATTATGACTATGATTCAAAATTTTTCAAAAAAAAGTATCGGCCACCTAGATTTAGTTGTAAAATAAAAATAATGCTAGATTCAATCATAAATTTTATGAGCGGGTAGTGATAGGCTAAGAGCATTGGCAATGACTTATTTATCTTCATATTCATCTTCATATTTATATAATATCCTTTTAAATTGGTCTATATTGGATTATGTATCTTCAAAATTTTACATAACTATAAATAGTGTTTATTCAAGTTTGAAGAATCACAATTCACTTTTCAAACATTATTTTACTATTTTTTCTCTCTCCTACCTATTAAAATTAATTTTGTGAAATTTGTATTAATATGATTTTGATATATTAAGTTAATGATACAAAATGTTTGTTTAATATATATTAATATTTATTGATAAAAGTAGTCATTTTGATATATAAAATTGATAATATTTAAATATATGAAATTTGGAATTTTGAGCACATTGTGTTAATTGTAAAATATATAAAAATAATAATTTTAAGAAAAAAATAAAAAAATAATAATATTTTATTGTTATTTGGTTCAAAAATACATAATTCAATGTGGAAGTTTTTCTTTATATGCAAAATCAATTTTCAAAAGTTGTGATTTTGAAGATACATATAAAAAAACTAATGCTAGTGCTCTAACAACACATGCATTCCCAATTTATAGACAACTTTAAATATAATAATTTTTTTATTATATTTAAACACATGAAATCAAAAGTAAAAATTAAATTAAATTTAAAATAATATTATTTTATTACATAATTGTATACAAATTGTTAATTAGTATTAACTTTATGATTTTCCTTTATAAGCATCGTGTATTTTTTTTAAAAAGAATGAAATCTACCATAAAAAATTAAATTTTTAATAATAATACTAGTAAAAAATAATATTTATAGTTATAATATATTATATTTAGCATTGCTCTTCTCATATTCATTCAATTTTTTAAAATATAAGTGTGCATTATTAGCATACTTTGCTTGGCCCAACCCAATTAGTAAATGGGTCAGTTCTGTTGGAAAGCCGCGAAAACAAATTGGAAAATGGGTCAGGTGTGGTCAATGGTTAATTTCTCAAGTAGAGAGCAAATATGTTAAAAATCAAAACCAGTCACTCACACCTGAGTTAATTGATCAATAGCAACGTACACTCCCATTGCAATCTAAACAAATCTGATTATAGATAGTATAATAATAATAATAAGGCTTGCTTACTTATAGAATAATATCCCAAATGAGATTCGCCATTAAGAGCTTTTTTTCAAAAAAGGGAAGTACATCGTAATACCCTACCACTGAGTACTAAATAAATACCCATACAATCAAGGCTGAGAGTGTCACAAAGAAGACGAAAGCGTGCATTTTTTTTTTTTTCAACTGGTAAACATGAAGTTCTTTCCAGCTTTCCCCCTCCTTGTGGTGTTTCTCCTAGTTTTTTCAACTGGTAATTACTTCCTCTTTATAAACGAAGTTTTTCTTCATAATCAGTAGGTTTTAATAGTTTAGGCCTTCATATACATATGATCATTGACAATTCAATTCTTTGGGAAAACATGTATGTTTCTTTTTCAAAGCTTTCCATGTGCCTCCTTCATCGACTAACTTGTATTTTTATTTTTATCCTTTAGAGAGAAAGAGAGAGGCTCATCTAGCATATACTGCAGACGAAGCCTACGAATATTGCATTTGCTATATTTTGATTGAAACTTTAAATTCATGGGTGTATATGTTTTAGTTAATTTCCCTTTTAAACAGGTACCATCTTAGTGAAGGCGGAAGAATGCTCCAATGCCATCAGTATTGTGAATTGCACAAAGCTGGCATGCGTTGAAAGGTGTGTTTCCCAATATGGCAAAAGTATTAATGGCGGGTGCATTGATGATGATAACTGCTGCTGCTACGGTTCCAATATATGAAACCAAAACATACATCAAATTCTAGCTCATTCGAATAAATGAAAAGAGTTCTATAATGTTCGCGTGTTTCGTTATCTCTCGTTGTTCATATGAATCGGTTTTCTTTTTAGATCAAATAGAATTAAGAATGTAAAACCAAACCAAACCAAACCGAACGGTAGATTTAATTCGATTTATAAGTGATTTAGCATGGTACTGATTCTTAAGAACCAAAACAGCATAAATCAATGCGGCACCGATTTTCATATTTTGAAAACCCCTTTAAACTGAACCGGAATATATATTTATAATTTTTTATATTATATTATATATATTATATATTAAATTGTTAATTCATATAATATAAAATTCTAATATTATTATTCAAGTATATTAATTTTATAACATAAATTAATATAAAATGTGATATAACATAAAAATTAATCTTATAATTTTTAATATAACATTTCATATAACATCTAAATTTTAATCTTATAATATCAAATTAATATAATATAAAATTTTAATCTTAAAGATAAACATTAATATTAAGTTATTAATATAAACTTAGTTTAATATATACATATGATAAATACATTTTTGACATAATAAATTATAATACTTTTTTTTTATAAATATATTTTTACACATTTGATCATATATAAACTAAAATAAAAAGTCTAAAATTTATATAGACTATAATTAAATTCAATACTATTCTAGTACGTATTAATTATTAATAATATTCTTATGCTATAATATAAAAAGACTAATAATTTAATATATGTAAATATAATATTATTACTAACTGGAGAATGTTACAGCAACTACTTCCTTAAACTGCAAGAAGAAAAGAAGTCCTGTTAATTTCAAGTTTTCAGCAACCAAGACCGAAGAACCACTCGGATCAGTATCAGTTAGCTTGGCTTAAATCGTATGAGCGATCGATTGACACCTGATCAAAGTCTATATGCATACCAAGCAATTGAATAATTACACTGATTATGTAAATTCAACATTTGTTGTTGAGCGTGTATGTTTTCTTCAACAAAAAAAAAAAAAGGGGGCGTTGCCAACGAATTATACTAACCAAAAATCGTTGACATTATTTTTTGTATTTTTAGAGTAAACTACGAATTAGGGTTTTACCAACCTTCTTCGTCTTTTCTGCGTCAAAATTGAAGTGTTCCTTAGTGTGCCTTTCTCCTCTGAGGCTGTTTCTCGGAGGCTAGTCTGTAAATCCAGTATACCTGGAAGGAGAATAAAACGCATGGAGGGAAAATAACATATTCGCTTGGAACTAGATGAAGAAGGGAAAGGAAGGAAGTAAATAACAAAGAGATAAAGAAGGGGTTTCTGAGAGTACCAAAGCGAGGACGTGAGCTGCTATCAGGACAACGACCATGAGAGGCACTGCCTCGAGGAGCCATGGCCGCGACGACGATGAATGGTGTTGATTCGCCATTTTGAGAGAGAGAAACGGAGGGGATGCAAATTGCAGAGCCATGGAAGCGGGTTTCCCTTCGAAATACACGGAGACGGAATCACCGTTTATTAGAGAAGCAAGCAACATTAACATATTTGATGTGCAAAAGGGGGCGAGTATCGGGTCGGTAATGTTTACTTTCAGAGTAATTATCCGATTATTGGGAGTTTTGGATTGTGCTTGAAATTGAACTTCCCGTTTTATTATGAATGAGACTAATAATTTAATAATTACGAGATATGCCACTTTATTTTGTGCAAAAAGAAAAAATCCAAAATAAGAAAAATGATATAATTCATAAGAAAATAGGGGCTCACTAAAAAAGGAAGAAAAATATATAACAATTTAAAAGGAGACCCAGTTCAATTATGCTCTGTTGACATAATAATTGAAGAGAAGTAGTATTTTTCAAATAATAGAATCATACATATTTTATTTAAGTAATTAACTTATGAAATCATTAAGATGTACCACGTAAACTTGTATAAGTGAAAATAATAATAATAATAATAAAAAAAACATATAATTGCTCAAAGTTTATATGCATCAATTGGTTGGCTTTGTAGTTTTAAAATTATCGAAATTATCATTCACAATTAAGAAGATTACATAACGTGACTTGAACTCTTAAATTCCCTTGAGAAAGAAGGTTATGAATGATTAATGCAGCTTGTTACATGCGTTGCAACTTGCGCCTCCACTCATTCAATTAATGAATAAACTTGTGCAAATTATTCTCGGTGATCAGGTGGCTTTGCTAATGTACATGAAGATGATGATATGTCATTATTGCGTGCGCTGATGGAACAAGATATCCTACGCGGAGCGAGCTCCGGTTGCTGAAGAGGCTACCCTGACCCCAACCCACTTTCATATTGATATGGTAAAGTGAGACGTGTACGCTAAGGTTATAACCTGAAGACGTATATATGACAGTCCAGATTTTTGGTTTCGCAATCGGGCTTCGCTAGCGTTTTCACTATTTTTAATTTGAGTGGCTCTACTACAGCCACAGTGGGGCTACAGTACTTTTTTTAAAAAAATATTTTTAAAAAATTCACAATATTACTAAAAAGATATTTTCTTAATTATTAATTTTTTTTTTTTTTTTAAAAACACCATAAAAATACCTCATTTGAAGTAGCAGCATTTCTCTTTTAATTTTGTACGATTTTTGCGGAAGTGATAAAACTATACAGATTTCAATAAATTATTTATATATAAAAAAAAAAAAAAGACGACGACAACAACAACCTTGATTATGGTGATCAAATTAAGAAGCTTTATTTTCCTGCCAATGCATTATCGATATACCACGACGATCAACGTCAGAACTGATTAAATAACATTTATCATTCTCATTATATATCATACAGACTGCATTATTAACATATTATTAACATATTAACAAGTTTGATTGATACGAAAAATATGTAACCACCCGATTCAATAATTTTAAGGTCGGAATATTGATACTTTTTATTAGACTTAAATTATATTTAATGAATCATATTAGATAAGCTCATTTATTACTGAACGAGTTATTGAGATTGATTAGAAGTTCTAATTAAACTCATTAACTAGTTTAAATTTTATTTATTATTGAACGAGTTAGATTTTTTTTAGAATTTAATGATCAATCATTATAAATATATTTTAATTTAAAATCATCATTGATTAAAGTCTCTTACATAATCTCAGTCACTGTCAATCCTATATTGAATGAACTATTAGATCACGTTTTTAAATTCAAACTCTCTTCTTAAATGATCACGATTGAGCGTTTAGATGATTAGTGTCACAATAAATATTAGCTAAGTCCAACTTAAACTCGTTGGAACTTTCTCTCAAATATCTCTATAAATATATCCATTCCGTATGTTATTTAGAGGGAGGGAAAAATCATAAACCTCTATAAGTACAGTGACCGAATCCAAAATAATAAGTGACTTGATTATAAATTAGGATTAGTATATGTTAGTTAGTTAGTTATATTATTATTGAAGCTAGTGTTTATGTACCACGTCTATCATGATATTTGCAAGCACGTCATTCATCACGTTTCATTCCGCATATTATAATTATATACGTATTATGTATCTCATGCATTCATGTTACATAAAACACGTAAGTTTTCATAAGATCAAGTCTAACATAAAGCTCTGAACAATTAATTAAATAGTCATTCAAATGTATGATACCAATCCAGTTTCAGGGTGAATGTGCAAGCCACAAACTCAAGTGTGTTCCATCATAGTTTGCAATAATACTATCAGTAGCTTCCATTGTGGCAGTGAGATGTGAGGCTGATGCACAACCTCGCACACATGATTAAGTGTGTAGGCTAGTCAGATCAGTTAAATAAATTAGTTAATTCAGATAAAGTAGTCATGCATACCATAAGCAACAGTTTGAGAAATCATGATTTTAAGTTCTCAACATTAAATATTTTATAAAAAATCTTATGTTAAGTATGTTTACGTTATGATGGATTTCTTATTGAGTTATCAACTCATTTTAGTTGTTTTATATTTTCAAACCACATTGGGTCAAAATATTTATGAACGTAAAGTTACAAGACGAGACTTTTTATAAGGAGGCATGACAGTGGCCTAACTAATGTACAAAGATTTTAAATTTATAATTTTTATGATACCAACTTTGAGAAATTTTAATAAATGTTTCTAGACACTCTAATTTGTTATCTCAATATTTTAATACAAAATTGTTACCTATATGACTAACACAAGAGGGGTTGAATTGAGTTGTATTCAAAAAAATAATAATTATAAATCAAATATACAATATAAAATATAAACAAAATACGAAACAATAATAAATATAAAGAGTAAGGGTAAGAGAGAAGCAAATTCAGTATGTTAACGAGACTCGGCCCCACTGCCTACGTCCTCACCTCGAGCTACCCCCTGAGAATCCCGAAATTCACTATTCAACCTCATTCAGGTGTAAATAGAAACCTATTATACTTTTGAAAAACATCGTTATAAAGGATCTGTGTAGAACACCCTCTACACTTATAATCACCTTACACATAGTGATTCAACTATTTATTGTGCAGAATACTTTCTACACGCATAAAAGTTATATACACTTTTTTACTGATACAAAAGCTAATATTGGGTAAGTTATCAGAAAATACTTCTCAATGAGTGAAATAAGAACAATACAGCACAAACTATATCTCTCTCAAAATGAACAAGAATTAAGGCTCAATACTTAGAGAATAAATAATGAAAACTTTGAATGAATGTTGTATGCTCTTAGTGTTGTGAATGTGAAACTCTCAAATGATCTATTTATAGGCATATGAGACTTCATATTTAAATTTAAAAAGATTCACATGTCAAAGACAATATTATTCACTTTTTTAAAAAATTTAAATAAAATATTCTTCTTTTTCAATTGTCAAATATAATATCATTCATTTTTCAAAAATTTCAAACCTAATATTTTACTTTTGGCATATGACAAAAGGAGCACACTTTATTTTTCAAAAAATTCAAACCTAACATTTTTATTTTTTGCATATGACAAAAGGAGCACACTTTGTTTTTCAAAATTTTCAAACAAAAACATCTACTTTTTGTATAAGTCAAAAAAAGCATCAATCATTTTTAAAAATATTCAAATAAAACATGCACATGTGAAAGATGACAATCAATCATCTTTAATATTTTCAAAATTCAAACCTTTAATCAAGGGATGCACATGTGAAAGATGACAATCAATCATCTTTCAAAATTTTCAAATTTAATTTTTAAAATATTCATACACATTTGGAAAACGTATTTTAATGCTTTATGATAAAATATTAATTTTAACTCTTAATCCTAATTTCAAAATTTTAAGAGATTTACAACATTACTATATGACTTTAATGTGAACTTATTCCCTTCTTGCTCATGCTTGTTTCCTTGATGTGCTTGACTTCATTGTATAAACAACTTGAGTTTAAGATTCATTTATTCTTTGAATTTATTTGTTATTATCAAAATTCATACGTAGATATATAATTACACAAAACTTAAAACTTTGAGTTCAACAAAAATGACTCTATTTATTATAAGAATTTTTATACTTGGCGCTTCCTTCAAAATAAAAGAAAATATTTATAAGCCAAGGTTAAGTAATAGTAATCCGACTTTCCCAAAAATTTATGAAAGTAATTTTATTCTTAAACATGAGGAGCAGAGTGTTACAAAATATGATACCGTTGTTTTAGGGCATTCACTTGGATTGTTTTGTATTTTTATTTAAGAAAAAATATGGAATTAATTAAAAAGTAAAACGCAGGAAGTGATAGTTGAGAAAGTAATTCATTCAGGGTAGAGCGTAAGAATTGAAAACGTTTTTTTCTCTTTCTATAAAAAATGCTCTATAGAGAAGGTCTACAAATCTTACATTCTCTGTCCAGAGGCTCCAACCACCCCCACCTTCCTCCTCTTGTTTGTATAGACCTAACATCGTTATGACATTATTCTACTATATTTTTTGTGGTCTTTCTTTTGTTTTGTGACTATAGCACAGAGAAGTGCCAATCTACTGCTTTCTGGCTGCCCACAACGGCCATGCATCGCACTACAAGATTCCCCAACCACCGATATTTTGAACTGCAAAAGCAAATCGCCGAAAGAGTAGCACGTGTGTCTTATCCGTGACCCAAACAATGCATGGATCTCATGCTACGCAACACTAGGTAGAGTATAGCTATCATCACCACGCATGGCATTTTTGGAATCAGAGGCCTCAAATCTCTTAGATTCGACCAATTTCCACTCTCCCAGTGGGCACATGGTTTTCACACCACTAGGTCGCTCACTGGTGTTTCAATGCTTCTTCTACTTGCTATCTTCCTATATTATCGCTCACCCTAACCAAGTATTATGGGTAAAAAGATAGTGAAAATCTTTTTCAATCAGCCCAAAACCAGTGCACATGCAACACATATCCATTCACTGTAGCTTTTGGTCATAGTATTTTAGTCAATTTATCATACTGTATTAAAACCTGTTTGGGCGACTTCCCCCTATGAGAAATGAGTGGGAGTCAAGTCATTGACCCTATACCTTTTTTTTTTTGGTGCTATATTATCTATTTTGGAATGAATGTTGGGGCTTCCCATCCTGTTATCTCTTGTATCCTGTAACGGTTTTATATATATATAATGGGTAATAATACTCTTATACATCTTTTACTACTAATATACTACTCAACTACTTTTTTGTCCTTTTTCACTTTGAATATGATTAAAAATTTCATAAAATGTCCTTATGACGTAAGTAGAAAAAGATAAATTCAATCAACTAATATAATCATGTAATTTAATTAAAAAATAAATTTAATTTTATAAAAATTGAAATTTTTTTGCTCTTTGAGTCCATTTTTATACAATTAGATTTATTTTAAATTAATGTACATAATTATATTAGTTGATTGAATTTATTTATTTTTAGATTATATCAAAAAGTCATATTCTGAAATTTTTAATGTAAATTCAAATAATAAAAGAAAAAAAAAATTAAACAGTAAAATTAAAAAAAAATATAAAGATATTATTACTCATAATGCTTGCTTAAAAGAAAAAAAAAAATCATTCAGTCTTCAATAATAGAGCTCTACCTAGACAGAATATACGACAAAATAAAGAAGCTGCAGCTAGGCCTAACAGCGGACCTAACAGCTTTAGGCCTCTTTAAAGGGGCCCCCGAAAGCTCAACTGCCTTGTTACGAAAATTCAAAATGCATTTTGTCTTTTGAAGACTTCTTCGGTCAGGATGGATTTTGAACCTTTTATCAAAAAATAAAATAAAATTAATTTTTGATTTCAAGCGTATGTCTTATCATTTTCCATTAACCCCAAAATCAAAATGGCTATATATATATATATATATATATATAAAAGGGATCAAATAACATAGGAGAGAAAAACCGACCTCCTCCATGATTACTCAAGATGAAAGCTATAAAAAAATATATGTCTCATTTCCCATAATTATTTAAGACTTCTAGTTTGTTTTCATAATACATTTCATTTTTTTTAATTATTATAATTTTTTAAAATTTTTATACAAAATAAAATAAATAATTTAATTTTTTAAAAATTTAAAATAATAATATTAAAAAATATGTTTTATTAATATTTTATTTAATTTTTATTTTAACTTATCTCCCGTTACTTCCGAATACAAACAAGGATGAGAAATTGATATTTTCACGCAAAAGATGTAAAGCCAAAAAAGTCAAAACTATCTGTCATGCACTGAGTTAAATAATTAGAAGAAGAAAAAGAAATGGAGAAAAAAGAGTGTGAGGCAGGAAATAAAAAATCTGAAAAAAGAGAAAAGTGAGGAATGTAGCGGAAGGTAAAATAGTGCATGTGAGCCACGTGTAAGGTAGACACTACCGGTAAATAAGAAACACAACTCGCTCATCGCCCAATTTTAGCCTTCAAAGAAAAAAAAACAAAAAATACAAAGTCATTTCCTTTTTTGCGTTAATTCTTTTTTTATTATTATTATTTCGTTATCTGCATTTCATTTTCATTTAAGCGTTAAACCGAAACCTACCTCCCCCTCACCCTCTCACGGCGTTTCATTTCTCTTCCCTCCTTCAGGTAACCCCCCTCTCCCTCTCTCTCTCTCTCTCTCTCTAGAACTTACTCTTATCACACTCCCTGATGAATTCATCTCCTAAGTTCAAAAGGTAAATGCAAAAAATTCAATTATTCACCATGTAATCGTTCAATTTGTTTTTCTTTCGTGTCCATATATGCAGGTCAAATCTGAAAATTAGTAACTTCCGAAATGAAATGATCCCAGTCCCACTAATTTCCATATCATTGCGCTTCATTGGCGTGCGAAAATAGCTTATTTCCTTTCCCATCAACAGCCGCTCGTTCAAATATATTCCTAATAATTTACCTGCTGATTTTCATTTCTCGGCATTCGTAAATTCAAAGCGAAAATATGGGCTATCTCAATTCTGTGCTCTCATCTTCGGGCCAGGTTCATGCCGAAGATGCACCCGTATGCGGCGGGGGCCTCAGGTTTAAACTCTTTTTATCTTTATATGAACAAATTCTTTGTTGGTTTTATAAATTCCAGTGTTTTTGCCTTGCGCGTTATTGAATATATTATGTGCTTTTCGTTGATTTCTTTTTGTATTTGATTGAATATAGCATTCCATTGTGTTTTATTTGCCTTTTGTTGTAGGTTGAGGAACTTTAATGTATTCCTTTGTGAAACCTTTTGTTTATCAAGTAGTTATAGTCAATTATTTTGTATTTATTTTTTTCGAGAATGCTCTCGCTTTTTGCAACCTAAGGATCTTAGTTATGAATATTTATAATTTTTTTTCATCCGGGCTTTTCTTCAAAAGCTAAATTGTCGAGTAGATCTCAGTCCAATGGAGCGATGGGTACCGGTTTTTGTTTCAATTATTTTAAGCGGAAATGAGGTGAAGGAAAATAATTTGTTGTTTATGAATATGCACATTTGCCCCTATCATGTGTTCTCGTTTTTATAATATAATTGCATACTTTATTTGTACTTGGGTTGCAGCCATTGCGCTTAAAGTAAGAAAAGATAGTTTCAAAGATGGCTATGAAGCACAATTAAGAATAGATGGTAAAAGCACAATAGTCAGATATTTCCATACTGGCATACACCACACAGTTGAAGCTTCAATCTTGCTTTCTCATTAGCATTCTTTCCATTAGGGTTGAGATGACCGTATGAGTATGAATATTTTAAATGTCTTAATTATGTTTGCTTATGTCTGCAGCCGGAAGATAGTTCTCTATGGTTTTATCTAAATAGTGCAGAAAGTTTCCTCGTGCTTGTCCTTTGCTTCACTTTTTTTTTTTTTTGATAAGTGCTTCACTTTTAAGTGTATTAATATGCTCATGGGCAATAGCAAACTCAGTCCTATACATGGTAGTCACATTGTGAACCCCTAAATATCCCCATAACTTATGGTTGTACCTTGCTTTGCATTTTTCTGTTTGATAGAGGAGTTTGTTGTTGATATAGATTTTTCCTTTTATCTTTCAGCCAGCAACGTAGAATGGGTTAGGATTTCGACATGAGTATTTGTCTGAATAAATTAACTATAAATCATCCCCCTCTTCCCTCTGTGTGTGTATGTTTGTGTGTGAAGAATGAATCACATATGGTGCTTGTCATGACACATACATATGTTGCAACAGTCAGAATGGAAAATTCAGCTATGGATATGCAAGCTCTCCAGGGAAAAGGTCTTCAATGGAAGATTTTTATGAGACACGAATTGATGGTGTGGAAGGGGAGATAGTTGGCCTGTTTGGAGTCTTTGATGGTATATATATACATCTCTCTCTCTCAAAACACACACATGCATGCAGGGACAGAACCAGAAAATCTGGTTTGGGGGGCCAAGTTATGAAAATATAATTTAGGGGGCCCAAATACTAATTTTCATAGTCTACTCTATAAAAACACCTTTAAATTTTTAATTTTCATCAAATTTTGAAAATTTTGGGAAGCCCCTTAGTAGTTCCACCCCTGCAGGATGCATGCACATGCGCACAAGCACTAGAAAGGGAATTTTTTGCTGCTTATTTAATATTGCCACATTATTATTATTTTTTTCTTTTGGAATATTGAAGATAGATAACAATCCAAATCTCTCCTTTATGGTTGTCCAGGTCATGGGGGCGCCCGAGCTGCTGAATATGTCAAGCAAAACCTTTTTAGTAATTTGATCAGGCATCCAGATTTTATTTCGGATACTAAATCAGCTATAGGTTTGTAGTTCTTATGTATACTGTTATGATGTCTTTCTTAATTTTCTACAGTTTGCTATTTTTAATTTATGTTTTTTCTTATTGTGTTCTTTCTCTGTGCAGCTGATGCATACAACCATACTGACTCAGAGCTTCTGAAATCAGAAAATAGTCAGAACAGAGATGCTGGATCAACTGCTTCCACTGCCATCTTAGTTGGCGACCGTTTGCTTGTTGCAAATGTTGGGGACTCGAGAGCAGTAATCTGTAGGGGCGGTAATGGTAAGGCTCATTGACAATTTGGTATTCTTTATATTTCTATTTTTGACTTTGGTACTTATATGATATGTCCATTACGCCAAGACTAGTCCAGAAACTTGAATGATAAAGGGACTATCTTTCCAGTTCTAGTCATTGTTCTGATGCACACTTACTGGAGTTGTTGATTTTATATGGTCCTTAACATGACAAGAACTTGTTGGGGCTCCATTTAAAGGAACTTTCTGTCCATTATTGGCATTCGTTTCCCATTTCAATTATGTATTCCTCGTAAGGACATGTAACAGAACATCATGTGGTGGATACTAGCACTCCCCTGGTTTTATTGAAATGCCCTTTCTCTGCCCCCAATAATCAAATGGTTCTCCCTCAGTGTTTGGTATGGTAGTGATGCCTATAGTTGATGCATGTTGAATTGATTGTATACATCTTGCTGTACTTTTTGCTCCCCTTGCCTTTTCTTTTCCATATTCAAAACTCCAGTAATATTTTGCAATCAACATCCAAGTAAAAATTTGTAAGAAAAAAGATGTATTATTTTTAATTTTTTAAATATCCCTTTACTTTGCCAAAGCATTTTTTATGTTGATAATTGGTTACTTTTTTCACTGTATTATTGGCCAATATGTTTGTAGTATTTTGTCTTCATTTTTACTCATCAAAGCACTGTGGATCATATCGAATTTTCTGTTCGATTATCATGTGTTGTTAAATCGTGGGTATTATATGATAAGCGTTCTTTGGATGGATCTAATCTCCATCTCCAAAATTTTCTAAGTGATTCCTTCATCATTTTGGAGGCTTAGTTCAATTTTGTTTTTTGGAGTTCTGCTGAAAATTCCAATGATCTATTGCTTGTTTGATAGTGGCCAATAGCTAATCACCCAAAAATATTTCTAAGTTTGTATCTATCACATGTGAGAGATTCTGTTGATAGATTATTTGCTTCCTATTCTTCTTGCTTGTTATGTCACTTGCTTATCATCTTGTGGTTGCAGCCATTGCAGTTTCTCGTGATCACAAGCCAGACCAAACTGATGAGCGGCAACGGATTGAGGATGCAGGTGGATTTGTTATGTGGGCTGGTAAGGTCATATATTTTACTCATAAAGCTTTCTAGTAATCTGGTGAGTGAGTTGCTGACTGAAACTTGTATCATTAGGAACTTGGAGAGTTGGAGGAGTTCTTGCTGTTTCTCGCGCATTTGGTGATAGGCTGTTGAAGCGATATGTGGTTGCTGATCCAGAAATTCAGGTGCCATTTATTAATGTTTACTTTTAATGCTTATCTAATTTAAGTGAAGTGATTGTTTTTTCAATGTGGTAAATGGTTTAAATGAAAAAATTAAGATCAAGAGAGGGGGGTGGAGAAGAAAAATGAAGCTGACAACCTTATTATGTGTATCATCACTACCTTTTTTTGATGCGTAGAAAGTCTATCTTGTTCTCAATATATTTTAACTGAAAGGACATTGACAATATAAAAACTTTATGCTGGTATTTCTCAACTTTCACAACATAACTTAGTATTACATTTCTGCTAGGATAGCAGTTGTCTATTACTGCGAGTCCCTATTTAGAAGAAGGTTTCTTCTGATTGGTATATTTGGTTGGGTAGGCTGCTTCAATCTTGTTTCCCATGGCTCCCATTTTTTAGTTTGTGAGAATAATTAGCAACTGGCATCGTTATGGAACTTGCAGGAGGAAAAGATTGACAGCTCCCTTGAGTTTCTTATCCTTGCTAGTGATGGACTCTGGGACGTTGTCTCAAATGAGGTTAGTCATGCTTTCTGATTCTGGACTTGTTTTTTACCTTTTAATGTCTCGATGATGCCCATTTGGTGCTAAGCTTGAGAGAAAATAAGTAGTTTCTTGTAGTCTACTTAGTTAACGTCATTGAATAGTAATTATTTAAGATTTTGTTTTATCGCCTATGGAAAGAAGGGGGCAATTTGTTGTTTTGAATGGGTATCGGGTTTTCATGACTTTTGAATTGATCAGATCATGTTGGCACTCAAAACTTTTGAATCTCTGGTTCTTTTCTGTTTTCTCAGGAGGCTGTTGAGTTGGTTAAGCCATTTCAAGAGCCAGAACAGGCAGCGAAGAGGCTGATGCAGGAAGCGAATCAGAGAGGTAGCGCAGATAATATTACTATTGTTGTTGTTCGTTTCTTGGTCAATCAAGGGGGTTCCTCTCATAGCAATTATGGGTAAGCACCCTCTTTCAGCTTGGTTGTAGGTTTTGTTTTCCTACAGAGTGGAAGATTGGGTGCAATAAATTGTACTGGGTCGCAGTGATAGAAAATCTTAGTGTTGTACTGTTTAAGGATAGATATGTAAACCCAACTCATGAGGCTGTGTATTGCATATTATCAGCATAGAGCTGTATCCGAAGCTGGGTCTTGAAGGTTGAATGTGGCTACAAAAGGAGACTTTCGGGTTTGAATTTGTAAAGAACCTCCATTTTTTTCTGTTTTTCAAAGAAAAAAATGACCTCAATTTCATCAAATATCCTTACTCAAGGTGGAGGAAAACCATGCTACAGCCGAAGACCTCAGTATTTACAAGAATATACCAAAAGGGCAAAGGCCTAAAACAAAACTGATTCTAACAATCAGAGATACAAAACTGAACACTAATCAAACAAACTATATACAAGAAAGTTATTTACAGAGTCAGGGATGGCAGACCTCTCCATTCGTTGATTTAAGGCAGCAGCTCCTTCCTTTTGCAAAAAATCAGCTATATCTATCTATAAAACAAGTTGAAAAGATAAAAAATAAAAAATAATAGTTGTAGTTGTAAGTGCGCAAGCGTCGTTTAATCATTTTAAAAAAGTTGAATAAATACGTGATTCACATAAAAAAATAATTTTTTAATAATGAATTCTATTCTTTTTTAAAATAATTAAAGGACATTTGCACAGTTGATGACTGTACTCAACTTATGCCTAAATGCCAGCTTAGAAACAACATGATATAGATTTCTTACAACAATTCTACAGCATTATTGGACATATAATCTTGCATGGAGAACTCGTGGAAACAACCAAACTATACCAAGAAGTGGATGCGATTAATTAATGAATAACCAACAATGTGCAAGTTTCCACTTTTGCTTCGAATGGGTTGTAAAACGTGGTCGTATAATAACCTCGATCAGAAAGATGAAATAAATCAATTCGTTGCTTATTTATAAATATCAGTTTGGGCCTTGGTTTAAAAAACAAAGTCATACTAATTCAATTACAATTCCTCTACCATCTAAATCTAATCACAGTCCTCCTTGTATATATCATTAAAAAATATTAGTGTGACTTATAAATGTATCTATTCATATATTTTTTATTTTATTTTTTTTAATGATCAAGAAAATGATTATTATAAATTTCGTGTGCACCCTAACATTTAATGGAGCGCAGCGCCCTATTCATATATATATATATATATATAGAGAGAGAGAGAGAGAGAGAGAGAGAGAGAGAGAGAGAGAGAGAGAGAGAGAGAGAGAGAGAGAGACTCAGATGAATAGAGCAACTCGGCAAGGCATGGAATTTGCCATTACGCACGACGAGCAAACCAAAATGTAATATCTTCATCGTCCTCAGTAAAATACTAAAAATACCACTTAAAAAAAGAAATTAAACTGCAGCACAGGTAGGCCAAAAATCAAGAGACAGTTGATGGCTACCTCTGTTAGATTATATATATATATATATATATAGAGAGAGAGAGAGAGAGAGAGAGAGAGAGAGAGAGAGAGAGAGAGAGAGAGAGAGAGAGAGAGAGAGAGAGAGAGAGAGAGAGAGGGTGGGGGGGGGACTCAGCTGAATAAAGCAACTCTGCAAGGCATGAAATTACGTACGACGTGCAAACCAAAATATAATATCTTCATCGTTCTCAGTAAAAATACCACTTAAACAAAAGAAATTAAGCTGCAGTGCAGGCATGCGCACATGGAGAGATGGTTAATGGCCGCCTCTGTTAGGCTATATATATATATATATATATAAAGAGAGATAGGACTCAGATGAATAAAGCAACTCGGCAAGGCATGGAATTTGCCATTACGCACGACGAGCAAACCAAAATTTAATATCGTCATTGTCCTCAATAAAAATACTTCTCAACAAAAGAAATAAATTGCAACACAGAACATGGAGAGGCAGTTAATGATTGCCTCTGTTACGAGAGAGAGAGAGAGAGAGAGAGAGAGAGAGAGAGAGAGAGAGAGAGAGAGAGAGAGGCTCATATAAATAAAACAACTCGGCAATGCATGAAATTTGTCATTCCGAACGACCAGCAAACCAAAATGAACTCGGTAAAAATATTACTCAACAAAAGAAATTAAGCAGAGGCAGCCGGACATGAAGAGATGGTTAATGGCTACCTCTTTAGACGGAAGGGATCGACTGTACATTCTGCACTCCATACGGGCTTCAGCTTTTTATAGCATCGATTGTCCTTTCTGTTTTCATTATTGTTTCAGTGGGAATTGGAAATGCAAAGTTGTCTGCCTTGCTTACCAAGGCATGAATATTTAAAGATGATGAAAACGCATGCGTACTTTGACTACTTGACCTGTATATTTTTCTTAAACATTAATATACAAATATTTGATTTACATTAAAATTTTATATATTATAATATATCTAACCTATTATTCAAAACAGAAATATACCTAACATATTATTTTAAACTACTTTAATTTATAGACAGAGTAACGGGTCAAAGTTGCCTACCTTGTTTACCAAGACATAAGTATTTAATGATAATAAAAACATAGACTATCTCAGCATTTGTATATTTTTCTAATCTTATGTATAGAAGACTAATGCTACGAATAAATTTTGTGTGCAAGTAAATAATAATTTTTTAAAAATAAATTTTACTTTATTTCCAAAAGGCTTGCGCACCAAGTTATCAAAATCATTTTTAGATGATAATAATTTTTGTTTTTCATATGATACATTAAATATATTTTATAATAAAAATAATTTTACAATTTGAAACAACACATCAAGTTATGTTAGTTTATAAATTTATTTTTATGTAATCTTTTTGTGACTAAACCAATTCTCACAAAATAAAAATGAGAAATGATATTTGTAGTTTTAGTATGTGTAAGCTCTGCACACTCCATTTGTAAAAAGTGGATAAATTTGAGACCCCCGTGGCATTTTTTTTAATAATGGACCATACTTTTTTCATAGAAAATATGTGGGACGACTAATGAGACTTACATACTTTAAAACTGTATTTAACACTACTCTTATCCTGACATTTTTTCTGGAACAAACTGATAATGGACTCTTGCAGATACACTTGTTGAAGAAGTATTGTATTGGCACTCTACTGATATGATTGGTTGTATCAATTTTTTTTTAATATTCAACCATCACATCAGTAGAGTGTGCAAAAGAGTACGCAAAAGTGACTAAACATAAAATTTTTGGAAAGATAACGATATACTTATTACTTTTTTACTATCTATTTAATACTTTATAATGTATTTAAATTTTTTATTTATTTTTATTATTATTTTTTAAAATTTTTGTTAACATCCTTAATCATTAAGAAAAAATTAAAAAAATATACAACTTCACTAATAGTCACTTCCTTAACTATTAAATAATTTTTTTTAAAATAGTAAAAAAAAAATACTAAAAAGATAGTAAGCTATCATTATTCTCAAATAAATAAATAAAATCTATATACAATTGGTGGGTGCAGTCGAAATGAAAACGTCCGACGGTTTGTACAGATGGTCACACTTTCTTACTCCTTTCTCTCCATTAATTCCTCCCACGTGCAGTCACTTTCTTCCTCTCTTTTTCTCTCCACTTTCTTCCTCACTTTCTGCTTGCTACCTCCAAATCCTGTTTCTCGTTTCCTCTTTGCGAGTCCAAAATAGCCCTGGTAGTGAACAAGGAGTCCCAGCACATTCTGCATGTGCTGAACACCAACGTCGAGGGAAAGTAGAAGATTATGTTCACCCTCACCTCTATCAAAGGTATTGATCGCCGCTTAGCCAACATCGTCTGCAAGAAGGTTAATGTCGACATGAACAATAGAGCAGATGAATTAACTGTTGTTAAGCTGGACAAACTCATGGTTATTATTGCCAACCCTCAACAATTCAAAATCCTATACTGGTTTTTGAGGCTTTTATGGAACAACCGCACCTATCTTACTCCCATGTTGTAATACTCAGAGAGAGAGAGAGAGAGTTGCTTGAGATAAAATCTGGAAAACACGCTAGTGTACAAAGAAGGAAAAAAAAATAACTTATCCAGAACCAATAGATAGATCTATTAAAAAAAGTTGGACAAAAGATATAAAACCAGCCACAAAATAATTGATCTTAGAAAAAAACAAGGAAAGAGAGAGAGAGAGATGAGAAAGAAGAAACCAGAGAAAAAAAAATTTTAGAAAAGAGAAAAAGAGATGTCTAATTTACTTTTGTACTTTTTACTTTTTTTTATTCATCACGTTTATCTGCAGCTTTTATACGCCGACTATACGTAGAAAAATTACAAATAAATTATAAACAAATCATATTTATATATGCTGCTGTTCGACATTCATGTTTCGCATGCAAATTATCCCTATCTTTCTTTCATTTCCCATTATTTCTCCTCAGATTACAACACTCTCTAGAAATCTTGGCTCTCTATCTCCCTACTTCATGCCCTCAAAATACTCGAATTAATGCTGCGGCTCCTCTAATGACATCACAGTCTTCACTCTCCATCTCCCTACTTCATATCCTCCGATGACATCACTGTTTTTAACCTCCATCTCCATCTCCTTCTCCTTCTCCGTCTCCCTATATCGTGTCAACACTCCTTATTGTTTAAAGATAGGTCTTGCTGCATATGATTGAAGTCCAAATTCAACCATGTTCGTCATTCCCACCTCATTTCCCTTGAACTCCTCTCAGCTCTCCTTTATTTTATGGAAAAATCTAATTACAAGTACAATTGTGTATTAATATGTACACTAATTTATTGTGATTGCTTAAAAAGTATATTTTATTGAAAACAGTACTAATTTAAATTTTAAGTATAAAAGAATCAATATTGATACGTAGATTAATACGTGACTTTGCTTGTATGTAGCAAAAATCTTATTTTATATCATCTTCGTACGACTGTTGCTCACAAGAAGTTTGGATAACATTAAAAAGGCAGATAGATTCAATCATTGATGCATCTTTTTTCTTGTTATTCTAAAAAGAGAGCATGGATTAGAGAATCTCCTTTGTATTGGTGCTGCAAGAATTTTTGTGAAGAAAAAATTTTTGGGACAGTTTGATTTGGGACAATTAAGGAGGTGGAACATGGATTGGATTGGGAGTGGCACTAAAGAGAGGGAGAGATGAACAAAGTGAAACAGTAAACGGATTCAAGAAACACTACGATAGAGCAGGTGGTTGGCGATAACATGAATGCATCCATGTACAGAAATGAGATGCTCCTCGGTCTGAATGAGGTTATGTTTTAAGATTTGAGTAGCGAGTAAAAATCCCAACCAACCAAACTGTACTGTACAGATGTCATCCTAATTTTGATTTAATCATAAACTAATTAGTATAATATTGATTTAATCGTACCCTGCACTCGCAGCTTACCAATTGTAATTCAGATATTGATACCATTCCCACTTACAATTCAGAGCGTCACCAAAAGTTCATTACCAAAATAAATAATAATAAAAAAAGGGCAAGAGAGGAGAGAGAGGAGAGCCTCTCCATTCGCAGCACCACCACCACCGCTCTGGAGTTCATTTCATTACATATATATTAAAAAAAAAGAAAAAAAAGAGCAATATTCATTACTCACTAGTCATTACTACAGCATTAACATTAATTTTGTAGTCTACAAAATCAACGGTCAGCATTCCATGCCATCAAACTCCATCCAACAACAACTATATACAATACAGCCGTTATGAATTTGACGGGTTCACAATTACTGCATAATTTCTACTTAAAACGACGGCACCACTCCGTAACCGCACAAACGATCAACGTCCGATCCCATGTCCGATCGCTTCGCGAACCTCCCTTTTATTCGTGGCCTCGTCTCCGCATACGCTTTTCGCGACGCGTATCGGATCGTCTTCTCGAACTTTCGGTTCTTCCTCTTCTCTCTGTACCTCAGCACCCTCGCTTCACGATCCGCTGCTGAGATCTGAACTGCCCGATTTGCTGAATCGGTTACGGTGCCCATCGGCTTACAGTATGAATCCGACACATCCGTCACGGTGCTGCCATCTGGCACGACGCCCACGTCCATGGAGGAGGAAGACACCTGAGAGTGAGAGCAAAGTACGGGTTCAGAAAATCTCTAGCCGAGGAATCTATTTTGAGCAGCTGCGAAAAAAATGAATTACCGATTGGTTGCTCGATCAGAAAAGATAAGAAACTTACGCTGTGACTCAGACACTGAGCGTTGTACCCATAAACATAGGGCTTGGAGCCCGAGAAATCCATGTCGAAGCAGTGGTGATCACTCATCAACGGAGGCTGATGAACGCTCTTGCTCCGTACGGGTACAACTCCGTCAGTACCCGAACTGTTCTGCTCCTGAGCTTCCGACTTCGGATCCACAGGCCCGTAGTCCAGATTCAGATACGGATCCATGTCCGGGAAGACATACTGACCGGTATTCGGATCCGGATTCTCCATCACCTTATTATTGTTATTATTATTGTGACTCTGGTTGTTGTTGGGAGGAGGGTTGGGAAGCAACCAAGAGGCAGCCTCGGCCTCTTCCCTACTAACGTCATCATCGCCCTCGACGTCCGATAAGTAATCGTCGTGGAGGAACTTAACGGCAGCTCCGGCTTTGACGGAGTCGTAGAAGGGGGTGACGGGTACGCGCTCGTGGCGGCTGGCGAGTGGGTTGGCGGAGTGAATGTCGCGATCGCAGGTGACGCACAGGGCGGCAGCATCGGCCTTGCAGGTGACGTGGGCAGGTGCCTGCTCACAGACTTCGCAGAGCCAGACCCGCGCGTGTCGGGAGGCGAGCTTGTTGGCAGCGTGGATTTCAGAGTCGCAGCCCTCGCAGAGGAAAGCCGAGTCGGCTCGGCAGAAGAGAGTGGCGGTGGCCGATTTGCAGGAGTCACATAGCTTGGACGCCATAATAATCAAAACACACGCTCTATCCCCCCACCTCTGTACTGTCTGTAAGCACTGCTGAGTATTCCTTCCCCCCTTCCTTTTCTCTCTCTGGTCTAGGTTTGTGGTGGTGGTTGATTATGAGTAATTAATTGGGTCTATCTTGTGGCTTGGGAGATCTGGTGCGTGGCCAATGGAGGAGAGACGCGTGTGAAATGGGTTAGCCAAATAAATGGACTTTGTATGTCTTCTTATTATTATTGAGTAGAAAATTGGTGTTGTAGGGGCCCACGTGAAGGGGAGGTGAGTGTTTGGTTTTGCAGGGAGGAGGATGGATGAAGAGGACAAGTGGATCCCACGGGAGTGGCAAGTTGGTATTCCAGATCGATCTGTACTGACCTTCGCTTGCATTTATCCTCGTGAAGAAATTCTCGCTTGGGCTGTGGCCCATGCTAATGGTAAAAATGCTTTCTCATATTTGTCAATTTGATAGTTTTTTTTTTAATTATTTTTTTCTTCTTTAGAAAATAGGATATTTAGTTATAGATAAACTAACCTTACAATATATAAGTTCAATAGGATAGAAATTTTTTATAATCTTTCTAAAATCAACACACATTACAACATAAAGTAAACAAAATAAAGGAGATAATTGGAGTCAAAAGATTGGCTCCCATCCAATTCTCATAAGGAAAAACTGCTTGATGATAGTTTTAAAAAAATATGATGAACAAACTATTAAACTATAACTAAAAGCTGTAATACAAAGGCTTATGCTGTAATGTGTTAATCTGGACTGGCTGGAATAAATTATCATATCTACTTTCATTAAATCATTGGTTAGGAAAATCGGTAATAAAGTGTAGTATCAAAAAATTATGACAAATCGCTAATGAGAAGGTGTTATTAGTGGTAACGGCACGTGCAAGTTATCGCGCCACATCTGGAGAGAGGAGACCACTTTCAATTTGATGTTAAAAGAAAGTAAGATGCTATTCTCACTATTATTATCATTTTTTAAAAACTCCTATGTAATGCTAAATATTAGAAAATCAGCAAATGGTATTAAATATATTTTTAATAATTTAATATTACATTATGGGATGATGCAATGATAATAATTGAAATAATGGTAAATAACACTTCTTAAAAAAATCTACAATATTGTCTAACCATATTTAAACTATCATATTTAGATACTTTATTCCAGATGATTGCTTAAATTGTGATGTTTGGGTTTAATTTAAAGAGTTTTGTTAGGTGCAGGTAGAGTTGGTGCACTAATTCGCGCATCGATAATTTTTTTATTTAAAAAAAATATAAAAATTTTTTTGAGAGAAGAAGAAAATCTCCTAACTCAAAAATTATTTCTATCTTTAATTCACATCATTTCATTAAACATATGTTTTACATATTAATATTGGTACACGAACTCTACTTACAATAAGATTTTTCCTAATTTAAATGGTTCAGGATTTCATTTAATTTAGTTCCCGTTTAGATTCAGAGTTTATCTCAACTCATCTAATCTAATTATTATAACTTGAGAAATGATATTTGCAGTCGTAGTTGTGCAAGCAGTGTGCAGTCGCTTTGAAAAAAATGAATTAATATAAGACTCACATGAAAAAAAAATTAACTTTTTAATCGTGGACTCCACTCTTTTTCAAAACGATTGCACGGCGTTTGTAATTCCACGACTGTATGTAGCATTGCCGTTATAACTTATTCAAGTGTTTATATAAAATATAATAAATAATTTATTTTTTTTAATTTTAAAATAATAATATTAAAAACTAATATTTTAATAATATTTTATTTAATTTTTAATTTTTATCTTGACTCGGTTGAACTCAATTAACTATTTAAACTTTATTTTACTGTTCCTGCAAGTATGTAAAAAGTACTTTTTATTGTCCTACATTCTTCCGCATCTTATGGCATGCTAAATTTGTAAGAAAGAGAGAGAGATGGACCCAAACCCAAGTTACTGTAAGAGCTCTGAATCTTTCGTTAAAACCATTCATCAACGGCAGCCACAGCCACGGCTCACATCAAGTAGCGACCACTCCTTCTTGGGTTAGCAAGAAGACAATCATATTCATGGCCTTAGGGCCACTGTTTCCGCTATGGATCTTTGACCCAGTTTGCCTTCTTTGTATTGCACTTTTGAGCCCAACCCCAATCGATGCCTCCGTTGTCTCTCGCCCCCTCCCCCCCCCCCCCCCCCCTTTCTCTCTCTCAGCAGTTCTGTTTTTGTTGAAACTTCTTCTATCCCTTTGTAATTATGTTTGTTGCTAATAATGAAATTTGCTTTATCAGGAAAAAAAAAAAAAAGGAATGACCAGGTCGCACATTTTGGCTTTTTCTTGGTCCATTTTTATGTGCTACAACCAAATGATACATATTAACATCATGTTTTACATACTTTTAGACTAAGATATTAGCAACTTGGATATTTGATATTGGATCTGTGGATACAAAGAAAATATCGCAAGACACGAGCCATGGCGGTGGCCGGAAAATTTCCGATGCCAAAGTTAGTATTGTCTTAGAGTTTAATGCAAGTATGTAAATAGTTTAGAGATATTTCTTGATATCTGAGAATTACCTTTTATACCTGATCTCTAGGGTTTGATGTCCATGTTCTGTGTTAGGGAGATGTGTCTCTTCAACAGTTCTTTCAGTTAGGCTTCTTTAATGCAGTGTGGCTTTCTGTCCCGTTTAGTCAGAGGATGCATGTCGTCAGACTTTTCATTCGCCATCCGTTAGGAGATCAGGAGCTCCTCGCAATCTGAGACATCCTATCTTTTCAAGGTTAGATGGGGTCAAGCTTCATTGAGGTGACATGTTCCTTCTTCATTTGCATTATGGTAGATTTTCTGCACGTTTAAGGTTATAGACAGATTTCTATTTCACGACTTGAGACCTTTTGACTGGGCCATCGGGTCGTTCGGTTGGGCTAGGCTGGGCCCCTTGTGATATTGGACACATGCCCTGGGCTTCACTCATGAAAAAACTCCCTTACAATACCCATGATGATGATTATAGCTTTACCGATGAAATAGTAAATACCAAACATAATGAAGAAAGGGGTTCGCAATTAGGTCCAAAATAACAAGGCGATAATTCATACTGAAGAGGCACAGCCAGGTGGAATATGCCTTATTCTACTCGTTCTGAATTTTGATTGATGAGTGGTGAGCTTTTGCTTTGCCTGCAATTGGACGCTCTTACCCTTGCAAAAAGTTAATATAATAGGAAAAAAAAAAAAAGCTTGGTACAAGGGAAAGTATGCAAAATTTTATTTTACATACACTATTAAAGTATTTATTCGATTTCGTTGCTTTTGACTAGTTAGTAGTGCACACGAATCTCTTAGCTTACTTATAACTCTTATGGTTATTCCTGCCTCATTAATCCTGAGTTTATTCATGCCTACTAATCTCCCATGAATGCGCTTTGTCAATAAAAAGGTGGGACGTTGGGAGGGTTGTTTTTTTTTATAATCAAGTCAGAATCAGAGGGAGGGGATGATCTTTTCCCTCACGAGTTAAATCTTTTTTTTATTTTTATTTTCTAGAAAACTGCCTTAGAACTACTACTACTGTTACATAATGGTCAAGTTGCAAAATCCTTGACCATAGTAATAACCTTTTTTTTTTTTTTTTTTTTTTTTTTTTTTTTTTTTTTTTTTTTAACTTACACATTTTCTACTAGGGTTGAGCAAAAATTTGAAAATCCTATTACTCTATTTTTTTTTTCATATTTTTAGTCGGAGGTGTCACTAAACTAATTTTGACTCTGACTTTATGTTCCGACTCCAAATCCAACTCTCATATTGTATATATGTTGTAAAAATATGTATTTATCTATATATTTATCATAGATACTAGTATAATTATATAACTAGAACTTATATAATTAAATTCTATAATATACTAGCATGGGCTAATTATTATAAAATAATATACTTATATTATAATAGTAGAATATAATTAGACTAATGATAATTTAGCATATAGAAACATCATAGTATCATTACCATACATAATTAAGTATAAAAATAAGTTAGATAATAGTATTTAAATAAGTTTAGTATAATAAGTTAATCATTTATATAAGTTTTGCTATATACAATTACTTTTACGTAAGGTAGTTATTTTATATTTAAAAAAAATGACACGACCAATCACATTAATGAAGTGCACAAAAGAGTACGTAAATGTGATTATAAATAGAGTTTTTATATAAGAAATTAATAACATATAATACTAATTTACTAAAATATTATAATATGTAATTAAAAAAATAAAAATAAGTCCAATATAAATATAAGTTTAATATAAAAATAAATTAAATACAATATAATATTATATTTTCAACAAAAATGCTTCGGGACTTGAATTTAGGTCCCGAATGTTTTTTTATTAACTTAATGATTAAGAAAGTGTTTTTTTAGTGATGTTTTAAATTTTGTTATTTTTAATAAAATATTTAAAAATATCAAAAAATAATAATTTTTTTTTTTCTTTTAGCTTATTCGGTGAGTTTTCGACCTACATCCTTCGGTGAATGGAGTACCACTCTATTTTAAATCGATCAACACCTTGGACAGAACTGGACAAGACAAGAATAAGGAAATAATGATCCTACATGCACCGATAATCCCTACTGATAATTAATTGGTAAGCGTATTTCGATTTTTTTGCTTTTATTTTATTAATTTTTAACATTTTTAAATATTTTTTATAAAAAATTAGAAATTCAATAATATTCATTTACTTATCACTAAGAAAAAAAAATCAATAAAATATAAGTGAAACTATATGTTCAATCAACATTATTTATAAGGAAATAATGATGCTACAAGAACCGATAATCCCTACAGATAATTAACTGATAAGTGCATTTCAGATTTTTTTATTTTTTTGCTTTTCTTTTATTTATTTTTTAAACTTATTTAAAGACATTTTTTAATAAAAAAAATACATAAACTCAATAATATTTACTTACTTAATTATTAAGATTTTTTAAATTTTTAAAATAAAAAAAAAACCCCAAAAATCCGGTTCAAACTGCATTGTGCAACTTCAGTAATATTCTTACTTCAAGAAAGAAAAGAACCTATAGCTAGCAGCGTCACCTTCTTCCAAGAGCAAGAAACACTTTCTTCCTTCCAAGAGCAAGAAGCACTTTCTTCCAAGAACAAGAAGTTTGCCACATCGGTGAGTGCAACTTGTATAAATCTTAATTGAAACACTAGGGTTTTATTTGGCTTCAAGATTATGGGTGAAGAAACAAGACCGAATGGTACTAATCCGAGAACTTCCGCACCACCGACGATTGGCTCGTCTGTGATCCCGATCGTCAACAAGCTCCAGGACATTCTGGCGCCGGTTGGGAGCGAACTGTCCAATATTTCGCTCCCACATGTGGCCGTGGTTGGCAGTCAGAGCAGCGGCAAGTCCAGCGTACTCGAGGCGCTGGTTGGCCGTGACTTCCTTCCTCGCGGCCGCGACATTTGCACCCGCCGACCCCTAATACTGATGCTCGAGAATTTCCAGCCGAAACCTGGTGACCACAATGGCGAGTGGGGCGAGTTCCGTCACTTGCCCGGCCAGCGCTTCTACGATTTCTCCAAGATTCGTCAAGAAATACAGGTGATTTCCCTATGCCCTTATTTTTAAGAACGAAGACAATTATCCACATTCAAAAATACTAGTAAAAATAAGTAATAAAAAGATATGTCCATGTAATTAGGAAAAACCTTTTGCTGATTTATGCTCTTGGCCAGTACAGACCGAGACTGAAAGGGAAGCAGGATATAACAAAGGGGTTTCGGATAAACAAATTGGCTTAAAAATTTTCTCTCCGAATGTCCTTAATATGACCCTCGTTGATCTACCCGGTATCACCAAAGTTCCCGTGGGAGATCAACCTAGTGACATTGAAGCGAGGATTAGGAAGATGATAATGGCACACATCAGCCAAGAAAACTGTATCATTTTGGCTGTTAGTCCCGCAAATTCTGATTTGGCAACTTCTGATGCGCTTCAGATGGCAAGAGAAGCTGATCCAACCGGTACGCACATGGATATATCAAGTACTTGTTTTAATTGTTAAACTCATCTCTTATTAATTATCAAAAAAACTTGTTTTGTTAAAGTCATCCCACCGATGAAAAAATTTGTTTAACTTATCTATGCTTTTATATCTGTCTGTGGGTATATGCTCATTCTACTGTTCAATACCTGATGTGGTTCAAATGTTGACATAAATTTATTAACAGGTTCTAGGACTATTGGTGTAATCACCAAGGTTTGTTTTTCTTGCCCTCAAGCCCAAGAAGGATTGTTTTCTCCTACTTTAGTTTCCAGTATGCTTATACGCTTGAGTACCGGTATAATGTGGTACTTCTGTACTGTCTGTAGCTTGATATAATGGATAGGGGTACCGATGCCCGAAACTTTCTGCTCGGAAAAGTTGTCCCACTTCGCCTTGGTTATGTTGGTGTTGTGAATCGCAGCCAAGAGGTATTAATTGTTGTAGACTCATGCAACATCCAATCTTTTGTTTGTACCATAATGAAATGTATAATATTCTTCAGAAGAAATGAAAAAAGAAAAATAACGAAGAAAAATGTGGCTTTGATTATTTTGGGAACGGGGTTGGGGTTACAAAAATAAAAAAATACTTACGTAGTAACATGATTGAAGCTGCTGCAAAACATCTCTTGGATTTTTTAGACTTCAAATGCACCATTGAAATACTTACATATCTATATAAACACACGTATAAAGATATGTACCATTGAACATGGCCTTATTCTCTCAACTTGGGCAAAAAACCGCATGGTTGTAATTTTGCTTCTATAATCTGTTCTGTATTCTTTGATGTGCTTTAAGAGGGTTTGTGAAATAAGGTTATAAAAGTTTTTTTAATGGTTTGTTCTTTAGCAAGCAATCGAAGGTTTTATTGAAGAGCACAATTGGCGTAGCCCTATAAATAGTCAATTTCTGAAACAAAATTACTATTCCTTTGACCTTACCATGGTTCATTATTTCATAGATGAATCGATGATCTATTTTGGGGCTATTATCATGTGGTAGCCAGAATCATTTTTGGAAGCAAATAATGTGTCACTACATAAGGCTAACTTCTACAACCAAATATTTTGTGACTACATGGTATCTATGGTTTCTTTTCTTTTCTTTTAAAGTAGATAGAAAGCTACTAGGCTGCCATGAATATATGCTAATCTATTTACGACTTTCTATTGCAAGATCTTTCTCGCAGAGATTCCATCCACTATAAACTAGCTGAGCAACTGCATTCTACATAATTGTCACCTTGCTAATATGGCCTCTCTAGTGAGGTTTTTTATTATTCTTTTTTGTTTAATCAATGATTGGCCAGCTTTAATCATTGATATTGGTATCAATATGCATGTGTTGGTGCATTTGGAGGGAGAGAAATGCTAGAAGTTTCGAAGATCGAGAGAGAACAATGGATGAGTTAAAAGTTTTATTTTTTTAGTCATTGTTCTTATGGGCGGGGGCCATAGTTTGTAACGGACTAAGTGTCCATGACCTTCTTCTTTCTATTGTAACCTCTAGCTAGGCATTCCTCATGTATACTTTCTGTGTACTTGGGCTTTGTCTATTTCTACGAATATAATGTCTTTGATTACGTATCAAAAAAAGTTTTAATCATTGATATTTTTAATCTTTAAGAAAAACAGAATGCTTTAAGCTTTGAAGATTGAGATGTAATGCCCAAATGGAAGGCCCAAACCACATGGCCTATACTCCAAAAGGACTAGTCAGTGATACAATTGGAGCCTTATTGGAACCTTTAAGGAGTAAGAACTTCTCATTCCCAAGCAATGTGGGATCCCATACACCACCTACCTTTATCCTTATCATATAGGGTATCACGCGAGAGATGACAGTGTTAGAGCTAAATTCATAGTGCTCAGATTTCTTTACGTTTGGATGACGGCCCACCACCATTTTCACTTTCCTACCTTTGTAGATTTCTTGCATTCTTGCTTTCCTTGTTTCCCAGCTTATAAAATTGATTTACTTATGAAAGAAAATGCTAAAAGACAACTGCTAGATCACTCTTCCCTTCTTATGGTACTCACAAAAGTTTCTTGTGTGCTATACAATGAAGAATCCAGGTGGTGTCGCATTTACCTTAGTGAAGCCTTTTTTTTTTTGGCTACTTACGATTTGAATCTTGAGTGGTTGTTTTGCTTATTGTACTCAAAAGCCATCATTAATTAGCCCTATGGTGAATATTGGATTTGGCTCTATGGATAATATGTTTGTCACATCTATTTTTGTTTGCGTCACAGGACATTAATAAAAATCGAAGCATTGCAGAAGCTCTTGCATACGAGGAGAGATTCTTCCGTGATCATCCTGTATTTCTACTTTCTCAAATGATTTTTTTGGTTACACTAGTGATTTAGTTTTGAGTTGATTGTGTTTTTGCTGGATTGCCATGCATGTGAAAGGTATATTGTGGTCTATCAGATCATTGCGGCATTCCACAGTTAGCTTCCTTGCTGAATCAGGTTGGTTTGCACCCATTTCTTCAGTTTGATATTGTCAGTCACGAATGCATTCACTGTTTACAATTGATTACGAGTTTCTTAGTTTGGCTTACAGTTGTTTCTCAGCATTGTTGTATATTGTAATTAACTAGGGCCTAATAACAAGTTTAATTTCATTTGCCTAATGACAACTGCAAAATGATATGTGGGTGATACAGATTAGAAGAAGCTCAGTGTTTTTAGTTTTCCCTGAAAGCAAGTAGCAGTTGTGGACTCAAACTGTAATGAATAATTTTGAGATGCTATCCTTTCAAATGGGATAAGAGAATTCCTACTATTGTGTTGCAGTATTATCTTTTTCTTCTCTGAATTGAAGAAACAAATTTCAAAATAAGACAAGTAAAAAATGAATAATAACCCCAAAAGTAATTTAATTGTCATATATGAGAGTGTCAATTTTTAAGGAGGGCATTTTGGCCCAGTTTTGGGGGGGATTCAAAAACCTAGCTGAAGGCCCCATGGTAGATGCCAGTTAACCAACAGGTCATTGGCACTTTCTGTTTCTTTTTATTGGTCATTGTTGATGATATTTGTTTTCCATTTCAGATTGATTGCTCTTTATTATTTTTTTGTTTCTTTTGTTCTTTCATTTGTCATTGTCCATGTTATTTGCTTTCTTTTCAGATTCTGGAACAGCATATCCGAATGGTTCTCCCAGGTTTAAAGGCTGATCTCAATTCCCACATGGGTGGTATCGTTAAAGAGCTGCGAACATATGGAGATGCCATGGAATCTAAAGTGAGTTAGGAAACTATAAAATATATAAGTTGTTAGGAAATGCTTAGTATTCTTTGGTGCTTACAACGTAATTAAAAAGTTTGCAAATAGTGTGCTTTATTTTCATTGAAGTACCTTGTAGATCTGATAATCTTAAAATACTCTACCTGCATAGTTGATATGCTTTTTTCTTTTTGGGTCCTTCTAAACTGTACCACATACATACAAAAATGCTGCCATTTGGACCCCATCAGCAGATCAGATAAAAGAAATACTTTTAAGTTTCCATATTTGTAGTCTATAATGGAACAATTTAAAATTATCTAGGTAGGCAATCAGTTGATATCACCTTCCCTACGAAACAATGAGTTTCTTGTGCATCTCACTTGTCTGGCAATATTTTTATGACTCTGAAGTCGTTGGGTTGTTTCTTGTTCTGTATTTGGGCATCTGGTACACGTGCACTCACATTAATTTTGATCATTTATTGTGACTTTATTTGGGTGATTTTGCATTGAATAGGAAGCGTGCTAAGTTTGTAACTTTATCTACCTCTGTTCTGTCTAAGCATCTTTTGGCATATGTCATTAACTAGGGGGAACAAGGAGTGATTCTGTCGAACATTTTGACAAAATATTGTGAAGGTGAGATTTACTTATTCTGGAGTGAGGACCATGTAATTTATTACTTGATTGAGGTTTTCGACTTCTTTTTCCTTTGACTATAAATATTTTTTAATGCGCTAATTCTTCAGCTAGTTGTTGTTATAAATTGCGAACATCTTTTCACTTCACACTAATGTTTTGGTGTGGGAATATTTGTACAATGGGTGATGCCTGCCTTCATTTACCTCTAACAGCCTTTTCTGCCATGGTGGATGGGAAAAGCAACAAAATGTCAACTAAAGAATTGTCAGGCGGAGCCAGGATTCACTACATTTTTCAGTCTATTTTTGTAAAGAGTTTGGAGGTGCCCGTTAAGCACATATGATTTTCTTTAGCACAGCATATTAGATGCATTTAATTCATACTTCTATTGCTTCAATTTCTTTTTAGGCTTGATGTGCATGGTTCATGGAATTAAGCTTAAGATACACCATTATTTAAGGGCATTATCAGATTACTTTTGATTAGTCCGTTTGGAAACGATGGAAAGCATTATGTTGTTTTCCACATGTGCTGGAAAAATTAGTTGTGACTATAACTTTTAACCATTAATTAGCTGCTAACTGCCTCAGAATACTTGTAGGAAGTGGACCCTTGTGAAGATCTGAATGATGATGATATCCGAACAGCTGTTCAAAATGCCACTGGTCTGGGAAATACTTTGTTTGTGCCAGAAGTGAGCATTGCGACAATTACATAGGGTGTATTTGTTTTGCATTTCACCTGGGGGATTGGATGTTAAGTTACGGTGTTGGTGCCTCAGGTTCCATTTGAAGTTTTGGTTAGACGACAAATTGCTCGGCTGCTAGACCCTAGCCTTCAGTGTCTACGGTTTGTTTACGATGAACTGATGAAGGTGATGTGTACAACTCGTGTACTGTTCTCTTGGGAGTTCCTCTTTTTTGTTAGTGTGATGAATTTCAAGATGTTAATGATATTTTTTCCCTGCAGATGAGCCGTGCTTGTGGGGCAGTTGAGTTGCAAAGGTTTCCATTCTTAAGAAGACGTATGGACGAAGTCATGGGAAAGTTCTTGCGTGATGGTGTAAAACCTGCTGAGAGAATGATAGCAAATCTTATTGAGATGGAGGTTACAAGATATCTCTGTTCAATTTACTTTACCTTTTAGTACTTAAGTTAATGATCATAATGGAAAAGTAGATGAAAAATTATCTATAGTTAGAACTTCAGATTGCGTCTCTGTCCTAGTTAATGTTAAAATCAAATCATAAATTTTTAGGATTAATTGAAATTTTGTATAGGATATACTTTCTTTTTGAAAAAATAAATGTTGGGAATTTTAATTACAGAAAGAAGTACAAATCTGCCTTGAAAATGGATTAAATTACAGAGATTTCTCCATATGTTTCATTGCCTACTACAATTTTGATACAAGAAATAAAAATCTGATTCCTGCTTTCATTAGAACATTAAATGTGGTTTTAGCTTTTCAATATCACCAACAAATGATTTTAGAAACTTGTATCCTGAGATGAAGCATTCAGAATCACTTAAATATTTTGTATTTTAACTTCCAGTAGCTTTGAAAATTTCCTGCTTCAATTGTGCACCCCCAGGATTAGTCGGGACACTGTTCCCGGACACACGGTACAAATAAAAAAATCATTCAATGCTGTTGAAATAATTCTATAAAGAACAATGACATTCGTCCGAGAAGTGCTATACATCACTCAGGTGGCATTAAATGATTGGAAAATTATTTTTTATCCATCACTTATCACCAATCATTTGATGCCATGCATAGGGATGGTGAGAGGATAGTAATTAGGATGATAGTAAATTAGTTTGAATTTTAAATTTTACATAACCACCCTCCATTTATAAGAGTTTTACAAAAAGTTGTATGTGTATTATTAATCTATTACGCTTTCGACTAAATAGAAGTTTTTTGCTGAGTGAATATGTAATTTTACTCTATGTTGTTTGCTATATTGAACTATTTTCAACAAATAGTTTTGTTACTATTTTTCATGGCTTTGAGAACCTGCTGCTTTCCTCAGTTCAAGCAAATGAAAGTGATAAATTCGTTTGCTTTCTTTTTTCTTGCATGACAAGTGATTTTACTTCAGTTACTGAGGCATTTTATTTTAGATGGCAATCCTTCTAATGATCACGTCTTGTTTCTAATGACATCAACTGAGATGCACGCATAAAGCTGGTTGGTTCACTGCTGACACATGAACTTATTTTGTCCAGATGGATTATATAAATTCTTCAAATCCTAAGTTTATAGGCGGCAGCAAAGCTATTGAGCTTGCTAAGCAGCAGTTGAAATTATCACAGGTATATGCCACCACTTTGATAGTATCAAATATTTAAGTTTGTGGACCCATAGCTGATAGGATTTGTGATTAAGACCCATTGTACGTGCTTGTAAATGACTGGATCCTGTGTGAATGTTTTATGATTTTGTGATTTATGATCGACTTGAACTCATATTAACAGATACATATTAATTTCATATTACATTTTTTGACCACTTCTCCCTCTCTCTTTAGGCTCACTAGAAGTATACCCACTATCTACGGTGATAGTGCTTATTTTTCTTGATTATCAATAAAATTATCTTATCAAAAAAACCAATAAAATTATCTTATAAAAAAAAATCAATAAAATTATCTTATTTATCAAATTATCAGGGAAAAAAATTGGATCACTTGTCAAAACAAAAGAAAGGGCACCATTTATTTAAAAAAAGGGACCAATTGAAATTGACTTCCCTACTAAAGACTTTGCCTACCTTAGCTTCAAAATTTTTTTGTTCATATGAGTCGGGGCTATAGAGATGTTGAAAAGGTACCCACATCAGAGAGGATCCAGAGTTCTCGAAAGTTGGTTGTGAATGGTGTTTTGCTAACCAGGTTCTCATTTTAAGAAATTTAGTGGAAAATACACATAGAACGTTTCTTGTTATAGGGTTAAATGCTAAATTGGTCCATGTGGCTTGTCTTAAAATAAAATTACTCCTAGTGCTTTTCAATTAGACTTTTTACTTTCTAAGGTTGTAAGATCGGTAAAATTGATTTCTCCATCAAATTTCAGATTGTAAACTGTTAGTTATGCTGATTCTGATTTGTATATGATTACTGATTTATGGAATTAAGTGTTTTCTTTTGTATAGTTCTTGTGTACATGGGCTTTGCCTATTACATTCGTTCAATAAAATTTCATTTTCCTTGTCAAAAAAAAAAAAAAAGGGAACCAAATAGGTCTTTTGAGTACAGTTAGTGAAAAATATTGTTTAAAAGTAATATGAAAAGGAAATATCTGGTAGCGAGTGTGTGTGTGAGAGCAAGCAATGTGGAGATTGGTATAATCCATAGAGGAGAGATGCATATCCGTAGAAAAGTCAATCAGCTCAGCTAAGCATTAATCGTACCCAAACCTGTCATTCACTAATTAGGTTTGGTCACATGTACCCAAACCTGTCATTCAAATATAGCATACTTCAAAATTTGAAAAATGCAAAAAAATGATTGTGCATTTAAATTTTCACGTTGTCAAATCCTTTTTACATTTGGATTTGATTTCACTGTAGGATCTTTTAAGCGTGTATGGTTTCAAAGTTTTAGGCCTTGTTTGGGAACAGAAGTATTCTCTGGTATTCTAAGATATTCTAAGATATTTCCTTCCCAAATATCACTTAAACAAAACATTTTTAAATTTCAAATTTTAAAATTTTTCATCTATTCATTACTTAATTATTACAACTTTTCCAAACTTGCAAACGAAACACAAAAAGCAATACAACTTTTTCAAATTTCAAAACAAAAATTATATTCAAATAAGCTTTTAACGTTATGATATTTTTATTCAACATTTTTTCTTTCCTTTCCCAAAATCCAATAAAACATCTTAACTCAATCCATTTAACTACTTTTCACAAACTATTTCACAAGCATCCCCTTAGAATATCTATGAATATTCCTGAAATTGTTTGTGAATAGTAGTGAAATAGTTTGAGTTATGATGTTTTATTGGGTTTTGGGAAAGGAGAAATAAAAAGTTGTTAATTTTTAATATAATTTTTGTTTTGGAATCTTAAAAAGTTATTTTTTTGTTTTGCCTTTTTTTTTATTGTATTTTATTTGAAAGTTTGGGAAAGTTGTAATGATTAGATAAAAAAGTTGAAGATTTGAAATTAAAAAAGTTTGTGTTTTAGTGATATTTGGGAAGGAGATGAGATGAGATGAAACCTATTCCCAAACAAGCCCCAAGTGTCCAAACGAGCACTTAATCTTCATTGCTGCTAGGTGGGTTGGGTTGTTGCCTCCATTGCAATTAGTTTGTTTGGGGTGCTGCCCCTTTACTCAACGTAGGGCCGCTAGTCATGGCATGCTTGGCAATGCCCTCTGCATGTTGGTCTGCAGGAGTGGATCTTCAGCCACCATGGGTGCGTCTTGTCTTGCACATGGAGCCAGCAGGGAATGAAAAAAAATCCTTTTTTTTTGTTTTTTTTTTTTGTTTTTTTTAATTTTTTTTGTCTATTCTCGATGTATGCATCCCAATCTAAGGAAAGAGGAAGTGAACTCAACCTGCACAATAGATCACTGAGGGGGGCCTGAGCGATATCCTCATTAAATGCTCTTTCAAGTGGGAGTGAGTGACAGAATGACCCAATGTGTCTTGCCTTAAGGACTTACATGAAAAACTCCTATTTCTGGCAGCCGGCAGACTTGTATGTACGAGAATGAAAAGAAGGAAGATTGTTGTCTTGCTCTAACTTAGGACTTTAAATAGAAGAAGTAGAAGTCCTTGATCTACTATTAGCAACTAAAGGAAGTATGCTTTAGTCCTAGTAAAATAGTTTGAGTTACGATGTTTTATGGAGTTTGGGCAAAGGAGAGAGAAAATGTTGAATAAAAATATTATAAAATTAAAATATTGTTAGAATATAATTTTTTAATATAACTTTTGTTTTGAAATTTGAAATAGGTGAATTGTTGTTTGTGTTTTGTTTGTAAATTTGGGAAAGTTGTAATGATTAGATGAAAAAGTCAAAAATTTGAAATTGAAAAGTGTGAGTGGTGTTTGGATGTTGAGATCAGATGAGATTAAATCATATCAACGTCCAAACAGAACCTTATAGGCTTCCACTTAGCACATACATTTGGATTTCATTTCATTGTATAGCTTCACAGTTTTAATCTCTTTCGAAGACACTGGAATTGCTTAATCTTGCCTTTATTTGCACGGTTCAACTTATTTCAATCATACTTGGTATTGCTTTAGTATCATTCAGATAAGTATTGGAGATAATCAGTTTATGTCAGAAGACAAAGATACATGACAAAAATATTTAGAAGGCTTTGTGATACCTCATGATAAAGATAAGGGTAGGTGGTGTATGGGATCTCACATTCTTGGCAAGGAGAAGTTCTTGCTATTTATAAGGTTCCAATGGGGTTTCAATTGTATCATTGACTAGTCCTTTTAGAGTATAGACTATGTGGTTTGAGTCTTCCATTGGGGCATTACAAATGGTATCAAAGCCTATCTCAACCAGAAATGTAGGACTTGAGCCGTGCCACCTACAATGGACAAGCCCGACGAGGATGTCGGGAATTTAAGAGGAGCAGATAGTGATACCTTATATGATAAGGATAAGGGTATGTGGTGTATGGGACCCACATTGCTTGAGAAGGAGAAGTTCTTGCTCTTTATAAGGTTCCAATGGGGCTCCAATTATGTCATTGACTAGTTCTTTTGGAGTATAGGTCATGTGGTTTGGATCTTCCATTGGGGCGTTACATCTTTCCTGTAAAATTGTGGGAAAATAAGCAAAATGAATTGGAAATAGCTGACGGAGTAAGGATTTTTCCAACAAAGGTTGTCATTTTGGGTGATGATTTTGGTTTCTTAAAGTTATTCATTTGGTTGTATCTATTAGCTTGACAACGTTCTTGGCTATAGCATTTGTTTTTGACTATTGTTGTGAAAATGGTTTTTCCCTTTCTAGATAGGTGAATCAATTGTATTGTTGTATACATCTTGGGCACTTGGATTGCTCATTTTGTGATTTTAGTGATATTTTAACTAACAGAAAAAAAATCGTCCGGGGTTACTAGTATTGCTTTCAATTTTGTCCTTTAATCTACCTTTTTGTTTGGCTTTTGGCAGGGAAATCATCCTTCCTTGAATAATGAGAGACCTGTATCATCTGGTAAATTTTATTTTGTACTGATGATTTCCTAAGTTTTGGTATCATTATTTGCTTCGTGGGTAGCACATGTATAACTTTCTAAATTTCTAAATCTGGTAAGCTCTAACTCAAATGGCATTGCCTTCTTCCTTAAGAATGGGCCGGAGAGTGAGGTTTTGGATCAGATTTTTACTGTGTGCGTGTTTAGCATCCTAATAAAAAGAGGAAGTATTACTACTGTTTATCTCTATACGTAGTTGTATAGAGAAATTTGTTTATTTACCTTTTACTGGGACTTTCTCACTTTGTTAATTTGTTTATCATTTAATAAAATTTTCATATAACAAAAACCGTGTATGATGGGAAAACCCGAGGGTTTTGTGAGTGTTATGTTGGCGCAAGAGGATTCCTTTTGGCTTGGATTGGTGTGGATAGAATGAAGAGAAAAACTAAAGAAATGGGTGAAACTCTTCACTTATTTATTCTCTCCAACAAAAAAACAAATGATAATATATTTTTTCCAGTTAAAACTTTTGCCCGTTTTGTGCCCTACCCATCCCCCCCGCCCCCCACACACACCCAAAAAAAAAAAAAAAAAACAGTTCCCACTGAACCATAGAGTTCTGTAAGTTAAATTAGCTCTTAATATTGTTGTTATTTTACGCCTAATGGCTGTTAGGGACCTTGAATCAATATGGATTTGTGCTGGTAGCAGTTACCGTATGAGAATAAAAGTTACAGGAAACAAAGGAGATATCAGTTAACCTATGCAAGAGAGTGGATGTGCTAATGATTTGCTTAGACCATTTTTGTGTTAGCGTTTTAAGTGCTGTAAAACTCAGGTTTCCAATCTATTTCTACCCCTAGGGCTTGGCTCAAGTGGTAAGGGCCTTGGTCTGGGGGGTGTGCTTCCTCCTGGTCTAAGGTTTGAATTCTTGAGTGCAAACAAGTTACGAAGGCATGGGGGGTTGGTGTTCTAGGGAAGGTAGGGGGGCATATGGGGTGTGGTTATGGAAGTATATAAGGAAAGGTTGGTGTTCCTTTGCTAGTTATACTCGGTTGTGTGAGGGGAATGGCAGTAGGATCAGCTTTTGGCATGATGTGTGGGTGGGAGACACGGTCCTGAAGGATGCTTATCCTACTATTTTCAGAATTGCTCGGGATAAAGAAGCTATGGTGGCTGATCTACGGGTAATAACTAATGAAACACAGGAGTGGAACATTAGCCTTACTCGGGATGCACATGATTGGGAGATGACTGGGCTGGTGGAGTTTTTCAGCCTGCTGTATAATACTGCTATTGATGCCATAAACGAAGATAAGATGGTATGGAGTCCTTCTAGGAAATGAATTTTTTCAGTATGCTCTTTCTATGAAACAATTACTATGCAACAAAGGCACAATAATTTTCCTTGGAAGAACATTTGGAGGAGTAAAGCACCTACCAAGGTTGCATTCTTTGTATGGACAACAGCATTAGGGAAGATTCTCACTATGGACAACCTAAGAAGACAAGGCCTTATAATCACAGAATGGTGCTGTATGTGCAGAAAGAGTGGTGAATCAGTGGACCATCTTCAGCAGAATGGGTATAGCATGGGTCATGCCGGGAAGGGTGGTAGAACTACTAGCTAGCTGGAGAGGAGCCACGGGGACACCACAGATTGCAGCCATGTGGAAGATGGCCACTTTTTGTATTCTTTGGTTTATTTGGAGTGAAAGAAACAATAGACTTTTTGAGGATCATGAACGCTCCTTAGAAGAGTTTAGGAGGTTTTTTTAGAAGACTTTATTTATGTGGGCCATTGCTCTAGAGTTGAATGGTCTCAGCTTCCATGATTTCCTTGTATTAGTCACTAGTTCCTAAATAGGTGTATTTACATGTATACTTCTAATGCACCTGAGCTATGCCTATCTCTACATCAACAAAATATCTTATTACTTATAAAAAATAAACAAGTTACAAGGGCCACATCTTATCAGTAAAAAGCTGTTTTACCTGATCTGTATGATGTTGGGCGATACATGGGTCAAGGGTTTAACTGGGGTAAAAGACATGTTGCATTTACATGGTTTCTGGGGTGTTCCTTGTCTTAGCAAAAACTTCGGGTTCCTTTATTTTAGTTTTTTCATTATTATGCTTTTAAGTACCAAAATCTATTTGTTGAATATCAGTACCAGAAAGCTTTAAAAACTAAGACATGCATGTTACAGTCAAGTAGAGGATATTTTCTGTGAAATCCTCTTAAGTAGCTGAAATTTATAAGCATGTTTTATGACGTGCAGAATTTAAAAATAGATGGCTATGGTCCGGGATTTGCTCATTGTAGTTGCTATTTTCATTGATTACAAGAACAATAACTCTTTTCATTAATGCAATTGCTTCAAGGAAATAAAAGTTACATGAGCAGTAACATTTATACTTGCAATGCAGGAGGTAACACAGCCTCGAGGACTTGGGGAATTTCATCAATGTTTGGCAGCAGGGCAAAATCTGGAGAGGTGCAAGGTAGCCAATCTGTTGGTGAAACTGTTCCGTTTGTGGAGCAGATACCTTCTACAATCCAGTTGAGAGAGGTAATAATGTGGTTCACAGATGCTTATATGTAATGTTTTGTATTATCCATTTCTTCTTTTTCACGGCACTTTCCTCTGCCTTTGTCAATTCCAGCCACCATCCATGCTAAGGCCACTTGAAATGACAGAGCGTGATGCAGAGATAATAATTGCAACAAAATTACTCTTAGGGTCTTACTATGACATTGTTAGAAAGAACATTCAAGACTTAGTACCGAAGTCTATAATGCACTTTCTGGTAAGGCTTTTTTAACATCTAGTATCTCATCTATGCGCTCTACTTTATATCAGAGCGACTTTCTAGATCCTTTATTTTTGACACTTTTTCCTGTTCATCTGAATGTTTATGCTATTGCCAATGTCCTTCAGGTTAATCATACAAAAAGGGACCTTCATATCGTCTTTATACAAAAACTATACAAGTACGTGTTTAACCCTGGGACTCTTGGGCCTTTTGTGTTTATTACAACTATTTGTTTGGTCTCTTGATTTTGTTAAGTACTTAAAATTTTTCCTATTTCATTGGGCTTAAAATTCTACCAGTTTATTTCCAAACAAAATTCACAAATGTAATTAATGAAAAGTATTCTCCAAATAATGACATTTAAAATACGTAGTATGTTTACTTATAAAAACTATGTATGTACTGCATTGAGTTAAATACTGTACTGTATTTCAATTAATATGCATAAAATATATCATGCCCAGCCAAACTAACCTTTGTATTAGTTCTCTTATTACTTGATTATGATTATAAATGGATAAACACGGCGACTAATCCCTTAAGGTAGGTATTTTGACGTGGGGTTTTCAAAGTTTTTTTTTGGCTCCAGATCATTCGGATGATTCTGATTACTTGAAAGTGGACTCTCTGGGGATTTTGACATGACTCTGGTTATCAGTGTGCTCACTTTTTTTGTACTCTGAATGGCTAGCCATGAGAAAAATGAATAATTCTACTTATCATCCCCACTCACCACACATTACACCTATTTTATTTTATCTTTTCATTTTTCCTATAACAAGTATGTGGTGTATGGATGATAAATAAAACAACTCAACTAGTTTAACAAGAATAAAATAAAAATAAAAATAATAAAAAATAATTTTAAAATATGTAAAGTGTGTGGTGTGGGACGATGAGTAGCATTCCTCGAGAAAAATTTATTGGTTTTGAGATTCCAAAGATCTCAAAACCTGTCTATGGTAGCTAGTCTATGGTAGCTATATAATTTCCTTGGAAGTACCGACTTAGGCTTGCTCATCATAAACCATTGATTCTGTGAAATATCCCATACAAACAAATATTGATGTCATTGTATAAAAATCTGCGTGCTAATAAAAAAAAAAGAGAGAAGCATGCGCACAAGCACCCAAACTATACAAATAAATGCTGATAAAGGACATTGAACATGTTATTTTGCTTGTAATTATGCAGAGAAAACCTTTTTGACGAGCTATTGCAGGAGCATGACGAAGTTGTTGTAAAAAGAAAACAGAACCGAGAAATGTACAATGTTTTGCAACAAGCCATTCAGGTAGTTAACTTCTAAATCAAAGATTAATGTTGGTGGCATTCCATCTACTTCTGGTCTTAGTGGCAAAGAAAATTTACTAATTGTCTTGGAAATCTCTTCAACACATTGATCTGAAACAGCTTCACTTGGTTAATCTTTATTAGATCTAGTCCTTATGCTCGTATGGGGAAAATTATTATCTTTCGAATGATACCTAATTTGATATGAACTTTATGTGATGCTGTTGGACATTAGGGTTTCATTACACTTCACATTGGCAAAAAACCTGAGCTCTCTCTTGTTATTTGTAGACACTTGAGGAGGTTGAGTTGGTTGTGTCATCCCATAGTTCAAACTTAAGACCAGGCACTGATGCTACCACCGGATTGTCAAGAATCCCTGACTTTTCATCCCATCTACGCTCAACAAATTATGGTGAGAACAGGTCATCTGACGCATCATCATTTACTAATTCCAGAGCTAGTAGATTATTTCATTCAGAAGGGGCGGCGGTATTGCCTGTCAACTCAAATGGACTGTAACTATCAAGCACGTGGTAGGGGGTGTACACTAATTCAGAAAATGCAATTTGGATTTCCATATAGAAATTTAGCTAGGGTTCGAACTTTGCTGCGTCAATATTCTTTGATTTAGAAGTTTGTGATCAAGATTATATCTGTGGGGGTTTGGTATTGCTCCCAGATTTGGAGGTGGGCGTTACTACATGTTCCTGAATAGGTTTATTCAGAATCTCATATATATATATACACAAATTATTTGTGGTGCTTAATGGGTGTTATTGTTGTTGGTGTGATTATTTCAATTTGAGAATCCCTCCTTTAATTTTTAAATTCATTTAATGAACTCTTGGTTCCGATTTCACTAACAAGTGTTAACTTAGTTTTATCATTATGTAATACATTAAATAGGTAATTGATGATGATCGATGTTAATTGAGGGGAAAATAAGATATTGCTAAAGAAATTATATATATGTACTTTCACATCGGACGTGGTGTTAAAAACAGATCTACACATTCCAATATAATTGAGACATCTGCTTCCTAAGAATTTAAGAATACGACCAGACTCGAGGATTTCATACATCTCTCTCTCTCTCTCTCTCTCTCTCTCTCTCTCAAGTAGAACGTTTGTTTGTTCGTGGTGATGAATTTACATATATAGGCACAAATGAATGTGATGGTTTGAGGGGGGAGAGAGAGGGAGAGCGAAAAGTGCTTATGCTTGAGGAGAGAGAGAGAGGGAGAGAGGAGAAAGCATGCAAGAGCGATCGGGAGGGTTTGGCCTTTTAGATTTTTCATAAATTTTCATATAAAATACAATAAACAATTTAACTTTTTCTTAATTTTTTTAAATTTTAAAATAATAATAATATTAAAATATAATATTTTAATATTTAATTTTAAAACTCAAAATTTTCATTTGAAAAATCTCAGTAGCCAAACAGAAGTTAAGTATACAAGATTTGAAGATTTAAAGACGTCACAAGTCTATTGAAGGTGTAAATCCCACTTTAACACTGCATCCAGTCCCTAGGCTCTCTCTATGTATATAAAGAGAAATGCTACACATTCTATACCGTACACTTTATATATTAAAATATTATTTTTTTATTTTTATTTTATTTTATTCTTATTAAATTAATTAAATTATTCTATTTACCATCCATACACACCGCAATATGCAAGAGCGATGAGAATGGTTGGAAGGGTATTTCGGTGGGCCATCTTGAATTCATAAATTTAAGGAGTGTTACACGTAAGAATGGGCCATCTTGAATTCAGAAATATATTCCCCACAATGTTGGGCCCAACCAACCAGCGAAATTGTGCCGAGTTAAGATGGTCTTTTATAGTCTCCTATGTATCCTTATGAAGTTGGTTGTGTTCAGGGCAATGGCAGTTGAGCATCCATAAACCCCAGCAGAGCACAAGGTTGCCAGTACTAAAAGAAGGGCCTTCCACTGCCTTCCAGTTGCAAGGATCGCCAAAGCCGTCAGTGCAAGAGCTGCGGCAGTAAGGGCATTTTTCCAGACTTGGAATGCTTTAATGACGGTTCTGCATCCCTTGCAATGGATTACATGCCGGAAATACCGGTTGGCCAAGTTCGGAGCATGCATTGTTCCAATCCCCCCCTTGGCCGGGGAAGATGCAGAAACTCCAGCAACCAGTCCAGCAGGTGCATGTTCCACCACAGCAGGCTCTTTAGGCAATGAAATAGTGCTGTGCCCAAAATGATAAGGCATCCCATGCCCTACCTTGTCCATCCACTTCCGATATTCCGCCACAAATGTATCAGAGGATTTTAAATTAAGGTACAGCTCCTTGGTTGGCACTTTTGACTTCATTAGGTACTCGTTTTGGGAAGAGAGGAAACCCATATCTTGCTCAAACACCTTACCGGCATTCTGATGGAAGTACCATTGCGGGAACAATTTGGACAAGGGGGATCTTTTTGTTCCTCCAAACCTTACAATAACCATGGATTTCCCTTGTCCCGTCGGTCTACAAAGGAATAGCCCTGTGAAGTAGTGCTTCTCCCCATTCTCATCGACAAGCTCCCGGTTATTTTGAAGAACACAAGGCGCTTCAAAGCGTAAGAAGTTTGGCAGAGGTTGATCTTTTGCCTTACCCCACCAGCCTGCAAATCCTCGGTCAGTACGCTCAGTCACCTCGAAACCCAGCGGTTGAGCATCCTCCCTTTTTGCAGTCCAATCTGTTCTATCATGTGAAATTGGAATGTGTGCGGGATCCATGAGGTTTTCGAGAAGTATGGAGTGATCATAGGGAAGCTCATGAGTGGTCGAAGTATCCTGAAAACCTGGCCTGGCAAAGTTCTCAAACCAAGGTATTTTGTCAATGTTGGGTGGTGTCTTCTGAGACATCCACACCCACACAACTCCTTGTGAGTCCCTCACCTCATACGTTCTGAGGCAAGCTGATCGAGGAATTCTGGCATCACCCGGGAGCTGTATCGTAGAAATTCATGGTCATTAACTTGGATTAATCTGGGAGTAAATTAGTGTTTACCCGCATACAAAAATTAGCGACAAGGTAAACCATGCAAGACATACCTGAGGTATCTTCACACATTTACCGTTGCCTTCAAATTGCCAGCCATGGTACAGGCATTCTAGTCTTCCATCAATCAACTGGCCTTCGGATAGTTTTGCAAGTCTGTTAAATCAAGCAGCAACAAGGTCAAGGCTTTGTTCTTCATCTTCATATGCATGTTATCAACTACTTTGGCATAATGTTATAATTATATGGTTCTTACATCTACCCCGTACCCAAATGGCGGAAATTACCCGTTCATCAATAGCATGACACATTGTCTAAAAAGGCAATTTCTTTTAGTTACTACTTCTCGAATTCAGGAGTAGAAAATCAGATCCATCATTTTGTCTTTGTATAATTGAGCGTTTGCCCGTTCATAATTTCTTATTCCTCCTTTCCTTTTAGCTTATTTCCCATATAATACCAACTGTAAAATGGCATTGAAAACGACAAAAATCTGTCCCCGAAGCATGAATCGAACCCCCAAATTCTAACTTCATTTTGTGATCATATACAACTGTCAAACTCAATTTAGAATTCCACTAGTATGTTTGGGTTCGTAGAAACCGGATAGAGAAATATGAAGAAAGTCTAATCTGCAGTCTCTTCTCAAATCCTCCTATATATATATATTTATTTTTTTGTACGGTTCTTTTCTTCACCTGTGGGGGCAGCGATCCTCGTAACAGCGCGGATGCCCTTCCGCGTCTCTATACAGAACGATATGCTTATCAAAGACGGTGAGACCCAGAGGTGCATCATCGGGCACGTTCTGGGTGAGGTACAGCGGGTACCATTCTTCCGTCCAATCGTAGTCCGCCACGACCCTCTCCCCACGCCGCTCCTCTTCAGTGGCAGGACCCACAAGAACCTGGTGATCCTCTTCAAGCGGAGGCACAGGTTTGATATCAGCGACCGCATCGCACTTGGTGTTGCTTTTTCGTAGAAGTGTTTGTCTGAGGGGCAGTGGCAGAGAAAGTAGCGGCGGTAATGGCGCTGCTGTTAGTTTGAGGTTTGAGGTGGTTAGAGAGAAAGAGAGCGAAGCATTGTGAGAGGGAAATGGGAACAACAAAACCATTTTTTGTTTGTGAAGTGTAATTGCAGAAAGACGGAAGAGGGAAGAGAGAAAAGGGAGGAAAGAGAGAGTGAGGTGCTGCTTGCAAGAGGGTGGCACCACTCCTGGCCACAAATTTCAGACTCTATAACAAAATATTACAGGTAATATTTTTCCGTGCCAGAAGTAGGAAAAAAACGTAGGTGGATGATTTTTTCCTTTAATCAATCATACTCTCTGGACTCTTGATCACGGTATTGTAAAGGCCCCGTCACCCCACGTCTACGATATTCATGGAATATATTAATCATTATAAATAGAGTTTTGTTACATATAAACACAGTCACGCATTAATCTGTATATTAATACTGATTTATCCATACTTAAAATTTAAATTAATACTATTTTTAATAAAATTTACTTTTTGATCAATCACATCACATTAGTACACAAATTAGTACACAATTATACTTACAATTATATTTTTCTTATAAATAAGCTGTTACGACTTTCTACATAGGAGTACGATCAATTTCTATCCACCTGTCGCATTTCTTGTCTTATGCTTCCTTTTTATTTATTTATTTATATTTTAAAATCTATTCATCATAACGTTTCATCTTCAGAGCACAAATATATCACTCGAAAGCAAATGTATTAGATTCTCAGGTGCAACAGTCTCGACAATATATGATGGGGTGGTAAAAGACAAAAAACAACATTGTTGAGCTCTATATTCGAATAGTTTCCGCTGATCAATGATTCCTGCAAAACAGACAAAATATGAAATTAAACTTGTCGACAAGGGTGATCTAGGTGGTTGCTTTTTAAGTTAATGATAGTGTTAATAGAAGAGTATGCGGAAATTAGAGTGCAAAGTGTTCCTTAATTACCTGGGTTGATTAAGCTGTTTCATACTTTCATGTCAGCTGTTTCCCGCAATATGTCATCTTCTGCTCCAACTATCAGTTCGTATCTCATGTTATGCTATGAACACACGTATATGCGATCATGCATATGTTTGTTTCTTGGTCATGACTTCAGATTCATAACTGGTCGTGATCATTTTCAAATTGTTGCGGATTGGATATTTTAATGTCAGCACCGGCCACATATAATCGGTTTAAGGCAATAGAATTTTGAATGGTAATGTCACCGCCCGCATTTACCTTCCGACATCACCAAAACAACATAAATCCAGCTTTAATTAGAGATATGAACGTACACACGGCCAAAATGGATCACCTTTCACTCTCTTTTAGATGTTTTCTTTGTCACGAAGGAAGAGACTGAAAGATCTCGCGTTTACATAAATTAAATTACTTGTTGTGCTTGGAGTACTCCTCCTAATTAAGATTAGAAAGCCAGGACCCTCATGGACGATCAGTTCCTTCTGCAATACTCTTCATTAATTTTGTTGTGTTCTCCATTGCTACTGCTTCTCCTTCTTCTGCCAACCTCTCGTTTGACTTCCATGCAGCTTCATGCCCTTCAGCCGAGTTTATTGTTAGAAACTGTTGATTTGATATATCTTGATTTGATTAATTTGATATTATCTTCAACAGAAGAAACACAGTGAGATCGGCTTCCTCAGTCAAACAAACCATCCCTACAAAACTTCTTCGCTTGCTGTTCCATGATTGTTTCGTGGAGGTGGGTCCTTCTGTTTATTTTAATGTCGGGATATGATCGGTGGGGAACTTCCGGGGATACTTCTTTCTTATGGTCACCTAGAATATATGGATTATATAATCATTTTAGTAGCTACAGCAAAACCTACTAGCCCACCTTTTCTTTTGGCGGAGAGGTTTCAGATTGACGCTGAAAAATAGGACGATGCACGTTTCTTGGAGTAATATCTTATTCTTTAATATGCTCTTTACAATGTGGAAAAGTGGTTTCCATGCAGATTTAAATTCCAGATACAGTTACTTGAGTAAAAAATCTTAGGGCCCAATATGCAGCAAATAAATATATATTTTTATTCCTGAAAATGGGGTTATTCTTGGGGTTTAAAACCTTTTAAAACTAGTATTCAGACTATTTCTTGACAATGGCTGATCTTTTGGACACTCCAAAAAAACATAAAAAATCTGTTTCTGCCTTTGGTAGTCTTTCCATCTTAATAATCCAATTTGTAACATTGGCGAATGAGAGTTTAGTACTACATGAGATTTCATATTGTCTTGGAGGGATTTAAAATATTAGCCTTTGTATCTTGACACTGATCAATCTTTTTCGAGTATAGGCAAATATGTGCCTACTCCTTTCCTTGATTCATTACAAATCTTGATGGGCGAAATTTCACGGCTATACAGTCTAGCTAATTTGGACGTAATCCAATAAAAAATTACTGGGTTGTGATGCATCTTAGCTGCTACAAGGAAAGGTACAGAGCAAAGTGATCCGGCAAACAGATCTCTTGGAGGGTTTTCAGTAATAGATGCAGCTTAAAGAGTGCTCGAAATTAACTGTCCAGGAACTGTTTCTCGTGCCGATGTTGTTGCTTTGGCTGCTAGAGATGCTGTTGAAATGGTGAGACAGCCCTCATCAAGTACTTGCACTTTCCTGTTTTATTTGATTTCCCCATGAGTTTATTCATGAAGGCTTGGGAACAGGCTGGAGGACCAGCAATTCAGATTCCAACAGGTAGGAGAGATGGGTTGGTTTCAACAGCGTCAAATGTTAGATTTCCTGTGGATGAGATGATAAAGCTCTTCTCTTCTAAAGGGTTGTCCTTGAATGACCTTGTCACTCTTTCAGGTAATGTTACTTTGATAAAACATTAAGGTCTCGATCACAACTTTTACAGGGAAGTTGTCTTGAAATTTCATTTCTTGCTTTTAAGTCATTATCGATGAACGACCACATAAAAGTTTCATTCCTTTCAGCTGCAGATGCCCGAGAATTTGAGTTTCTTCTTATATAGCTCATATAAAATAGTTTGGCATATATGTATGATTGAAAAAGGATACCAAGCAAAATTTCCTTATGTTTTGTAATTGTCTCCGTCCTACAATCTATGCTTATTGAGACTGCACCTCCATGTTTAGTCTATATTTTAGAATAGTTCATTTTTACCTCTGGAGCTTAATCGTGAAAAGCAAACGCTCCATGATTATAGGAAATAGTTGAAATATTAACAATATTCATGGGATATTAGATCTTTAGTTGCATTTTCCACTACATTTACAATTGCCAGCTCACTGCAAATGAAAATTCAACCTTGAGCCAAGTCTTTTTGAATAAATTTTTATGCGTATACGTTTAGGTTATGTGGCAATCTAGGGGACTTGTTATGAGTACCAATAACGGTTGTATTACTAGCTTATGCATGATGCTTTGGGCTGTGCAGGAGCTCACACCATTGGAACAGCTCATTGCAGTGCATTCAGTGAGGGGAAGCTCACACTCATTGACAGGTCCCTTGACAGAAGTTATGCAGATGAGCTAATGAAACAGTGCCCTGCAGGCTCAAGCCCCTTTGTAACTGTTACTCATGATCCCGAAACATCCTTTACGTTTGACAACAAATACTACCGAAATCTTTTAGACCACAGAGGGCTATTCCAATCAGATTCCGTTCTCTTAAATGATTACAGAACCCGGAAACGGGTAGAAGATTTTGCAAATGATCAAGTTTGTTTCTTTGAGAGTTGGGGTCAGTCATTTTTAAAGCTTACTAGCATCGAAGTGAAAACAGGTGATGAAGGGGAGATTCGGAGATGTTGTTCGGGAAGAAACATGTAAAGAGATGGAGAGAGGATTCGCTTTTTCATATAATTAGCCTCACAAAACAATGACACTTTCAAAGTACTCTTCAATGATACTTAAAACTACATTATTAATATGTGCAAACTTGGTGAAGTCAAAACTACATTTATAGTTATATAAAACCCTGATTTGGGTTGCAAATGCAGAGAAACTCTGGGAACTAATGGTGGGATCAATGCAAATGCCGCTGCCCTTTTTAATTTTTTATCGACCGTGAGTGAGTGAGAGACACCAGATTCTCTCTCACAAAACGGCCGATCAAATAGAAACACCCATGGGTTTCTTTCTTCCTCTTGAACATGATCTTTTCATTTTCAATCGCATTTATGAATATAATATAATTTAAATAATTTCTTATATTAATTTTAATTTTTTAAAATTATAATAAAATATTAGATGAAGAATTATTAATTGAGGACAGCTATAAAGATAGAGTAACGTTGGGAATAAGAAAAATTATACTCAGTAGTCCTACGTCACACATTTATATATGTGATTTTTTATTCTTTAGTTTTTCTACTTATCATTCATATATTACACATTATACTTGATTTTTTATTTTATTTATTTTGTTTTATTATTGCTAAATTAAGGAAATTCTTCTATATGTTGTTCATACACTATATATTTAATAAGAGAAAAAAAATCACATGGTGTGTGATATAGAGATGATGAATAGATTTTTTTTTTTTTAATTTTTATCTTTCTATGTCAAAATTTTCATAGAAGGATACTTTTTTTTTTTTTAATAAAAAGTATACACAAAATTCATACATTTTGAACTTATATATAGACGAAAATGTACTAATTACTGATTCGGCCCGTTTCGTTGGTGCGTTGAAATACCTCAAATTGATGGTGTTAGGCTCCTAAAAAATGGACCGGGCCCATATGTGAAATTAAACCCAACCCGGCGTCACCTCGCAAAGCCGCATTTCATTATCTTCTCCAAACGAAGAAACCCTAGGAGCCCTCTTCGCGCTCTACCTCTTTCTCATTCTACAGTCCCCACCTTCCTCGCAGCGCACCAGGAAACCCTCTCTATCTCTCCCCCCCTCTCTCTCTCTGGAGGACTTGGTAGCTGAAGAAAGGCCGCGATGGCAGACGTGATGTTGATGAAGGAAATAGAGACAACAGCGGATCGGCTCGGTATCGATCTCGCCACTGTAGACCTTGACTCCATTAGCTTACCTCCTGGCCAAGATTTTGGCATAGTAAGGTAACCATTTCGAAACGGAACAAAAAAAACCAGCTTTGAGCCTTCTGTTTAGTTACGATTAAACATAGAAAGGATTTGTCTCCCAAATGCCATTTTACTCTGTACCATGTTTTGACTCTGAGCCTTTGTTCGCTATTTTGTAGCGATGACGAAGATGTCCTTCAAGGCGGGGACAATCCAGAGTTGGACATTGGGTTTGGAAATATAATTATTGTTGATAACCTTCCTGTTGTTCCTCGGGAGAAGTTTGATAAGCTCGAAGGTGTTATACGTAAAATCTACAGTCAGATTGGCGTGATTAAGGAGGACGGGCTATGGATGCCTATTGATCCCGAGACTCAAAAAACTTTGGGTTATTGCTTTATTGAGTTTAACAGTCCTCTGGTAATTCTCTCTCTCTACGGTACGATTTAGCAAAGATTTTTTTTTTCCTTTTCATTTCTGTTGAAAGGTCTTTTCACTTGAAACGTCTTCTAATATTTTCACTATGATGTTTAACGTAAGTATAATAGTTATGTCCTGCTGAAGGATTGATAGACTGAATATAACAAGTGCAATGAGTACAGAAGAAATGTAGATTACTTACAGTCTACCTTGGTTTTGAGCATGGCGTCGCCAGCTGGGCCGATCTTTGGTTAAGATTAGCTGGATAGAAATATATCGTGTATATATATATATATAAAAGTAACGGTACTTTTTTTATATGGTTATTAGAGGTTTTCCTTGTTACGGAGCATTGTACAATCCATATCCGAGGGTGAGGTATTAATGGTGTAAATGCTTAATCATATGTAGCCGTCATCTTTAGATTTAGTGGATTATCTGATTCGATTGTAATTCATCTTGGGGATGAAGTTAAACTGCTCATACACTTCATTATCAATGTCTTATATTCATTATACATGGCTTTTCCTTTGTCATTATTAGTAATGAGGATAGATTTTATAATGTGCTTGTATCCTCCAGTGCTTGGTGGTTATTAGGTTTATTCTGTGTATAATTCCTGTGTACTTGGGCTATGCCTTTTACTATCAATAAAATTTTACTTACATAAAAAAAAAAAGACTTTGGAGTTCTTTTCTCAAGTTCTGAAATTTTCTTATCAAATATCAAGTGAAGCAGCAAGGCTTGTTCAAAAAATTATAAATGTAACAATAAACTTTGGAAAAATATCTACAATGCAATTGGATTATTAGTCAGTTTCTGTTCATGTGCTTGTTGCCAGTTTCTGTTATTCATTGGGAAAACATGTACAGCACTTTATGTGGGTGCTATTGCGGTTCTTTAGTAACTAGTGAGGTGTGCTTTAGTGTATTTATTGTCAGATATGGTTTTTTGTTTGTTGCTTTTATAGGAAGCTGAACTCGCCAGGGAGAAGACAAATGGTTACAAGTTAGACAGGTCTCATATTTTTGCCGTGAACATGTTTGATGAATTTGATACATTCATGAAAGTTCCAGATAAGTGGGCCCCTCCTGAATTTACACCATATACTTCAGGGGTAATTTCTTCAATCAGTATATTTTGTTTTGTTTTGTTTTGTTTTGTTTCTTTCTTTCTTTTCTTTTTTCTTTTTTTTTTTTTTTTTTTTTTTTTTTTTTCTGGAATTTGCCTTAAAATCCATATGATGCAGTATAATGAATTGCATGCTTAGGCTGCATTTGTTTCAACGTAAAATAAGGAAAGTAAGAAAACATTTTTGGGTGAAATAATATGTTTTCCACCGTTTGGTGGGAACTAAAAAAAATGTTCTGAAATATCATTGGGAAATTGGTTCATTTGCAAATTATTGACAGGCTTCTATCACTCATATTCACCGTGTCACTCATATTTTATTTCTGCAATCATCACAAACCTTTGGAAACTATCTTAATCCCATCTGCCATTATCAATTCATGAACCTGCAAACCCCTAGGGGTTGTCTCAAGTGGTAAAGGCCTTGGGCTTGGGGGTATGTTTTTCTAAGGTCTAGGGCTGAAATCCCCTTTGGTGTAAACAATCTCTAGGGGCCATTGGACTGGAGGATTTTCCCCTTGAATTACCCGAAGTGCATTTGCAGGAAACTCCTTGCGAAGGGCCTGTGCACCCCCAGGATTAGTCGCGACGCTGTTTCCGGACACCCAGTGCCAATAAAAAAAATTAAAGTCGTGAACCTCCAATCCCAATAGAGGCATAGATGTTGTCAAGATGGGTTCTGATTTGAACTTGTATATTGTATTTTAAACTGCTATATCATTGCAGGAAAATCTTCAACACTGGTTGACTGATGAAAAAGCTCGTGATCAGTTTGTGATTCGTGCTGGTTCAGATACTGAGGTTTTATGGAATGATGCGAGGCAGCTGAAGCCTGAGCCTGTTTACAAGCGTGCTGTGAGTACAAATTAGGCTCTGTCCTCTCACTGCCACTTAGGACCATTAATTATGTATTTATGAGGTTTCGGACTTTTTGGTAGTTTGGTACAGAAGTTTAGTGTGGCATGCATCTATGAAATATAATGAACTTCTGCTCACTGCTGCATCATCACGTTAATTGAAGTTAATAAATTGGTCAATCGGTTTTTTATTTTGCAAAAAGTTAGTTACCTTTATTTTTAAATTTTGCTTCAATGAATGATCCCACCTGTTTCCCTTTACAGTTCTGGACTGAGAGTTTTGTTCAGTGGTCCCCACTGGGGACTTACTTGGCAACAGTTCATCGGCAAGGTGCCGCAGTTTGGGGAGGTGCCAGTACCTTCAATCGCCTCATGCGTTATGCTCACCCTCAGGTTGAATTTGGTTTTTGATTCCATGTTGTGTTCCATTTTTTACCATGATATTTAGCCTTGTTGATGTTAATTTCAGGTTAAACTTGTTGATTTTTCCCCTGGCGAGCGATATTTAGTGACCTACAGCAGCCATGAACCCAGTAATCCTCGGGATGCAAATGTGAGTTTTTCTACTTTGCCATTCAGTTTTCAATGTAACTTCATTTTCCCCAAGGACCATTGATAATGTGAATTCATATTTCAGAGGGTCGTGATAAATATTTTTGATGTGAGAACTGGAAAAGTGATGAGAGATTTCAAAGGAAGTGCCGATGACTTTGCTATTGGAGGAACTGGTGGTGTTGCGGGGGTGGCATGGCCTGTTTTCAGGTGATTTTTCTTGGTTTTTAATTTATGCAGGCCCATTGACAAGTATTTTCCCATGTTTTTGGGTTGCTTCTGATTGTATTCAGTATCTAATGGATTAATTGTTCTATTTTTCCAGATGGGCTGGCGGAAAAGAGGACAAATATTTTGCCAGAATTGGGAAAAACATAATCTCTGTCTATGAAACAGAGACCTTTTCTCTCATTGACAAGAAATCACTGAAGGTTGAAAATGTTGTGGATTTCTGTTGGTCACCAACTGATCCAATTCTTGCACTCTTTGTTCCTGAACTAGGGGACCATCCTGCTAGGGTGAGCGTTGCTTGTAATGCTTTTTATTCACAGTTTCTATTCTTTTTATCCTCTTGTTAATATTTATATATTAAGTTAAGTCGATATTCTGCATTCATTTGATTCTCAGGTGAGTCTTATGCAAATTCCAAGTAAAGATGAGTTAAGGCAGAAGAATCTTTTCAGTGTTAGTGATTGTAAAATGTACTGGCAAAGCAATGGGGATTATCTAGCTGTTAAGGTCGATCGATATACAAAAACAAAGAAAAGCACTTACACAGGCTTTGAGCTTTTCCGTGTAAGAGAACGGGATATTCCGATTGAGGTTTTTGAGCTTGAGAATAAGAATGACAAGATAATTGCCTTTGCTTGGGAGCCAAAAGGCCACAGGTTTGCTGTTATCCACGGCGATAACCCAAGACCCGACATAAGTTTTTACTCTATGCGTTCTGCAAACAACACAGACAAGGTTAAGAAGCTCACTACCCTGAAAGGCAAGCAGGCAAATGCTCTTTTCTGGTCACCTACTGGTCGCTTCGTAATACTTGCAGGATTGAAGGGTTTTAATGGACAATTGGAATTTTACAATGTTGATGAGCTTGAAACCATGGCAACAGCTGAGCATTTTATGGCTACAGATATTGAATGGGATCCGACTGGAAGGTAGTTTTGAGAGTGCGTTTGGTAGTATTCAAATAAGTAGTGGTTTTGAATTGATCTGAATTTATTACTGCTATATTTATTTATTTTTTTATTAAAATACCTGCTCAAATTCCTTCATGTCCAATACCATGTTCCTTTGGGCAGCCACTATAGATTTTAATGGGCTGGGTTTTCATGTTTTCCTTGTATCTTTTTCTGACTAAGTTTTTCTTTTGTGCTATTCTATAAAAGGGCTGATAACCTGTCGATACACATATACGTGTAATCTTGTGACTCTGTATCTTACTTATCTTGGTTGTTATATGTGACCTATTATCTATATGTATATGTATTTAGGTATGTTGCAACTGCTGTGACTTCAGTTCATGAGATGGAAAATGGTTTCAACATATGGTCCTTCAATGGAAAGCTACTCTATAGGATCCTGAAGGATCATTTCTTTCAGGTAACTTTACTTCTATTCCTTGGTTTAAACTGTCTCTTTGTCAGCCTATAAAAAAATGAACTGTCTAATATGCACACATCCATATACATATATGCCTCTATGTATATGACTTGGCAACACCACCTGTTTTGCAGGATGGTGTAGAGCATTTCTGAAATTGAAGAGATTCTATAGATTATATTGTTTTATATTAGACATAACAAAGTGGAATTGGAGTGAACTATATATAAGATGCCATGCTCCTAGTGCTTAAGCAAAATTTGGAAGGAGACTCCAAATTTGTGGTTTCTAGATTTATTGGAACTGTATTAGATCTATAATGATCCCTAGGCTACGTTTGGATTGCTAAGGTGATTTGAGATGATTTGTGACTAGTAGTGAACTCTTTATGAATAGTAGTGAAGTAGTCTAAGACTATTTCATTTACCAAACATAGCCTTAATTATGCCAAATGGGCTAGTCCTATCAATCTTGCTGAATAATTGTTTGTGTTGTTTCTGACAGTTCTTGTGGCGCCCAAGGCCACCATCATTCTTGAGTCCTGAGAAGGAGGAGGAAATTGCAAAGAATTTAAAGAAGTACAGTAAAAAGTACGAGGCAGAGGACCAGGATGTTTCGATGCTATTGAGTGAGCAGGATCGGGAGAAGCGGAGGATGTTAAAGGAGGAGTGGGAGAAGTGGCTCAACGAGTGGAAGCGGTTGCATGAAGAAGAAAAACTGGAGAGGCAGACACTGAGGGACGGAGAAGTAAGCGACGAAGAGGAAGAGTATGAGGCAAAAGAAGTAGAAGTTGAGGAGATATTGGATGTTTCAGAGGAGGTACTTTCTTTTGAGGAGTGATTAGTGATAATGATTTGGAGCCTTGGATACCTCTGTTTCAATACAACATACCCAAGCAGGACAGCACTTAAGTGCTGAAGTGCTTTTGGACACGTTTTTTGGTTCTTTTTTTTCCCAGTTTTGCCACCTGCCTTTTTCTTCGCAGCATCTTTTGTTAATTTTTCTTCATGATGTATTTTTTTAGTATAATATTATCATCGACTAGAGTTGTGATAGTCCCAATAGCATATCAGTCTCTAATCCGGATCCAAATAAATATGAAAATGCTATTAAAAGAAAAAAAAAAAAAAAAAAGATACACTGAACGTTCCAACACTCCGAACGCTGACTTCGGAAATTTGAGGCAAGAATGTACAACCAAAATTGATTGAGATTTATTTATTTGTAATGCTCCGTACAAAATCGTGGACGAGTAGAGGTGCATTAACCTTCCTATTAATGGGTTGAATTAACCTTCCTATCAATGAATAAGATTGATATTCCTTGCCATTAACCTTCCTAGATACATCTCTCATCTTTCCTGGACTGGATACGATCCAGGTCCCTTCTTATGAGTTATAAGGTCCATAGCCGGCATACGTTACTGTACTGCATGAGCTCTCTCTACTGGCTGGGTTAGGCCCTATAACTAAGGAGTATTGTTGGTATTAAAATTTGTATTCCTGTTATATCCAATAAGGATAAAGATAGGTGGAGTATGAGAATCTACCTTACTTAAATGAGAATTTCTTACTTTTTATAAGGTTTTAACAAAGCTCCTATTGTTTTATTTAGTAGCCTTTTTAAAATATAAGAAATGTGGTTCAAGCTTTTTATTGAGGCCTAGAGATTCATGGTTTTAAAATAAATTTCAATTTTATTTTACCTTTTTGCTTGGAATGCCCATTTTACTTTAAGAAAAGATTATGTAAGATTAATTATCAATTACTTGCTTACATTTGGGTGTGGTCACAAATGTGTTTATAATACAACCCACGACATATGCTTGAAATTACTTGTCATTGTTATTCAAACGCGATCTATTATTATATGTTAATTAATAGGCAAATCAGTGGCTTCCAACTAGACCAACATATATTAGTATGCCTAAGCGTAACATCGTTACAAATTTACAATTTGAGCTTTTGAAGGTACGTAAAACCATGAGAGAATAAATTAAAACTTCGTGTTAATATCTAACAGATTACATCAATATAAATTAACTGGCATCGCGATTCCAGTCCATAGGAAGAGAGAGACGTATGGGCTACCATTTCGGCACACGGTTCGGTTGGCCGACTCAACTATGTAACGAGTAACATGTTGAAAATAAATGGGTCTGTAATATATCAAACTCAGGCGAGGATGTCAATGGGTCTGTAATGAGAGGTAAAAGGCATAATGTCTGAAATTAAGTTATGACTCCTATTCTAAAGTTCTTGCATCTGATTTTGAAGAGATACATTTGATGCAAGTGATTGTTTCACGACAAGCCATTAGTTCAGACTGATTCCGGGATGAAGATCTTAATTCTTTACCCAAAGGTCAAGAATTACTCAACTTTGAGGCGTCTCATTCAATCTCGATTCAGACTCCAGACAAATAAACAGAGACCGGCGAAAGACCAAAATTGAAACCAAACCAGTCCTCTTCCACGTCCGCTGTTATTATTTTCCAAAGGGCATTTGAATTTCGTAATTCGCTGTTGTACACAAACATACCATCTCTCGCTCTCTCTCTCGCTCAATTGTCCTTCTTCTCTCTACTGTTCTCCCTCATTATTTCTGTTCCGTCGGTGCGTCTCACTTGTCTTATTTCAGACTGCCACTGCCTTATCTATTCGTTAAAGAGAACCCATGTGGTTTTGATGATAAAGATCTTCATGGACTAGTAGATTAATTTACATTATATTCTCCTGCACAAAAGAACAAACGGCAGCCATGCATCTCGGTGGTTCCACTGCATCCCAAGAAGCCATTTGTGTCCTCGATTTGGTATCCCAATTGGGTCGCTTTGCATTCGACACGAGGCTCCACACTTCTGGCTCGGATGGGTGCAATGCCTTCCTCTCCAATTTCCTCTACTACGAAGCCCTTGATGGTTCAGAGAAGCGCATCTTGCGGGCCTCACTGAGTTTAGGTAGTAGAAGCGCTTCTGGTATTAGGAGTATTTTGCATGACTTCAACAGATATATAAAGTTCCGTTGCGAGAGACTTCCAATTGGGTTCGCCTCTGTTCGGGTTGGCTTGGGGAACAATAATGGGCTTAGAGAAGATGGGTGTGGTGTGTTGGCGGACGATGGCTTGGCATTAGACGCTGTGGAGGCTAAGGCCCCCAAAAAGGTTTTGATTTTGATGAGTGACACCGGTGGGGGTCACCGGGCTTCGGCCGAGGCTATAAAGGCCGCGTTTCATGAAGAATTTGGGGATGAGTATCAGGTCAGTTTTAATGGATTCTAGTCTGTATGACGTGGTTTCAATCAATATTTTCTGTTTCGTTGCTTAGAGAAATGTGGGAAGAGAATAGAAATTCTCAAAATTTGACTTTCGATTCTCGAAGTTTGCCTTATTATGAACACGAATATGGTAGGATTAGAACATTTAGTTCGCCGAATAACGTATGTATTCGGTTTAACTGGGATGGAATTTCAACTTTAGAAAGCCGGAGATACTTAAAATTTTCTTTATTTTCCCCACCATTTCTCCTAAACGAAATGGAGGAATTAGTAAATGAAGTCAGTTGGCGCGTGATTCGTGTTTGTTGATTATTTTCTGCATGTTATGAGTGCGTGTCGCAGGTGTTTGTTACCGATTTATGGACGGATCATACTCCTTGGCCATTTAATCAACTTCCCAGGAGCTATAATTTTCTGGTGAAACACGGGACCTTGTGGAAAATGACATACCATGCAAGTGTTCCACGCGTGGTGCATCAGTCTAACTTTGTTGCAACTTCAGCATTTATAGCTCGGTGAGACTGTTATTCTCTGAGTCGAATACTTGTTTTTCATTTTTCTGGCTAATTAATTATGTGATGTTATAACACTAACGGATACAATGATATAAACATTTTAAAATTTCTTTTTAACTTTTTTCACACAGCATACAATTTAGGCATTCAAAGTATTAATTGAAGGAACATGCCGATGGAATTCATGTTACTGATTTATGATTGTAGAAGGAGAACCACTGAATGTTGAAAGATGAAAGCCCTATTAAACTTCTTGAAATCCATACTATGAAGTTGTTCCCCTTTCATCAATTTCCCAGCATGGGGAAACAGTGTTTAATCCAATTGGCATGCCAACCAAACCAACATGTCCAGTACCTGAGTCACTGCTTTCTTTTGTCCTGTATAATTAATCCATACTATTTGTATTATTTTTGCTATAAGATTTGTTGATCTTCTTTGATTATTGTTGTTGTTGTTTTTCCCGGAGTATAGAGAGGTTGCTAAAGGACTGATGAAATACCAACCAGATATTATTATCAGTGTGCATCCACTGATGCAGCATGTTCCTCTTCGAATCTTGAGGTCAAAGGGTCTTTTGAAGAAGATTGTCTTCACGACAGTAGTCACAGATCTAAGCACTTGCCATCCTACATGGTCTGTTCAATGCAGTCTATTTTAATGATACTCTGGTTGTATGGTTTAGGTCTTTTACGACTTTATCTTCAGGTTTCACAAGCTTGTAACCAGATGCTATTGCCCATCAGCAGAGGTAGCGAAGAGGGCCCTAAAGGCTGGACTCCATGCATCCCAAATTAAGGTTTATGGACTTCCTGTGCGACCCTCCTTCGTCAAGCCTGTTCGTCTGAAGGTTGCTTACTTTCTAATTGATACTCTTTTTAAGTTTGCATCGGGTCTGATGCAACTTGTATTCTGTTGCAATGCATGTTTGGTGATGGAGCTTTTAATCCTTGTACATTGTCGCAATTTATGTTTGATGAAGAACTTTTGGTCCTTTTATGCTCATACATGGCAAATACCTGTTGCTTTGCCTCTACTTTTCTGGGCATTGTCTATTTAGTAAAGTTTTGGGATAACTTTTTCAAGATCCTTCGAAACTACTTGTTGAATGTGCTTTAAAGCATCTTTCCAGTATGTACTGACTGGTACTTCTCCACGTTGGATTTTTTTTTTTTTTTTTTTGGTGAGAAATCAAACATTCATTTGTAAACTGGTTATTTTTTGTATTCCAATGTCTGTTTGTCATTAGATGTGTACCACACGATGATATTGACTACCGTGTGCCCACTTCATGTTCAACACCTATAGTTTGAGCTAAGGAGAGAACTAGGAATGGACGAGAATCTTCCTGCTGTGTTGCTGATGGGAGGAGGAGAAGGGATGGGCCCTATTGAGGCTACTGCTCGAGCTCTTGGAGATGCATTATATGATGAGAATCTTGGGGATCCTATAGGTCAGGTGCTTGTGATATGTGGCCGCAATAAAAAGCTTGCCAGCAAATTGCTTTCTATAGATTGGAAGGTTCCTGTCCAGGTATTAATATTCTCTCCAAAACCCAGCCACTGCCTTGATTGTAGTTTGCCTTCTCGTCGTGTGTGTGTGTTATTAGCATTTGGTATATTAACGTGCTGCAATGGCCATGGAGGATGGCGTTTCTCTAGGAGCAGACCATATGTAAACTCATGGAAGAACACTAATATGTGAGCTGGCATATGTGTATGGTAATATGGAAATGCAAACTCATTTATCGTAATATGCTTACCTAGTGTGGAAATAGGCAGAAGTGGCTGAAGGTAATTACTTCATAAATATAGGTGAAGGGGTTTGTCACCAAAATGGAGGAATGCATGGGAGCTTGCGATTGCATCATCACAAAGGTGGGTTTCTCACCGCAAATATGATTGTCTATTCTATTTATAACAGCCATCTACTAACAATTTGCTTTTGCAGGCTGGCCCGGGGACTATTGCAGAGGCCATGATCCGAGGCCTCCCTATTATTTTGAATGGTTATATTGCTGGCCAGGTATTTCTGTTGTAAGCTGTTCTTTATATTTTCTCAGTATTTTCTGTTAACTCGATTTAAAAAATCTTCATAAAATGAACAGAAATGTTTATGAATTTTTACTCGCAACTTCTATACCCATAAACATTTAGATGATATGAACATTGCTGTCACTACAGATTTGAGGCCATGAACAGCAATGTTTATGAATTTGATGTTGGTACTGAATGGTCAAGTTAGAAATCTGAGAGAATAGTTTATAGATTAGATGATATGAACGTTGCTGTCAAAATTATCAAAGGATCTGAACACCACCATGATAGTCATTTTAATGTATAAATAGTAAGTGGAAGAAAAAAAAAAACTAAAGAAACTCTACCAATTTTGCTGTTTTATTTATTTAGTTATTTATTTCTTCAGGAGGTTGGAAACGTGCCATATGTAGTTGAAAATGGATGTGGGAAATTCTCTAAATCGCCATAAGAGATAGCAAATATTGTTGCCGAGTGGTTTGGCCCGAAAGCTGAAGAGCTTAAGGCCATGTCCCTAAATGCATTGAAGCTGGCTCGCCCTGATGCTGTGTTCAAGATCGTTCATGATCTTCACGATCTTGTTAAAGGAAGAAGTTTCGTACCCCACTATTCCTCCACAACTTAACCCTCCTCTCATCTCCTCTGCAATTTTGGTACATCATGTGTTGGACAGATAACAAATTGACCATAATGATCACATACCTGCATTTGACAATTGTAATACGTAGGGACTTTTTACTGTTTTTCAATGCAAAATTAGATTTTGTATGTACATTAAACTTTCCAAAATCGTGAGCATTTCGTGTGTAGAGCACATTATATGCATTACTTAAATGGTAAGATTAATAAGATTTAAATTTAAATTAAATTATATATATAATTATTTTAATTTTATTAAGTGTGTTTCATACATCAACTCAAAAATAATTTTTTTTAAAAATATATTGCGCGGATAAGGAGAAACAATCGCTCATCCCCCCCAAATGATCGGGTTTCACTGTTTACAAGCCGGGTGCCCACCTAATTTCTATTCAAACTGATTGGGCTTTTTAAGATTGTTGCAAGCAGCCTACCTACATTTTCTTCGGCCCCAAAAAAGGGGAAATTTCACTCTCCAATAGCGTCGGGCAAGAGATCGTACAGAAGGGAAAGCGCAGAGAGAGAGGGAGAGTGCTAGAGTGACAGTTCCATTCTTGAAAATGGAGAAAGGAAAGGGGGTGATGGTAGGGGGTAGAAGATGGGCCGTTGACTTCACTGACTACTCCACCTCTCCTTCTTCCCGCGACGTTCCCGATCCCCCTGGTTTCTCTCGAGCCTCTCAAGATCAGGTTTTCTCTTTGTTTTGAGTGTCCTTCTCTTTCTTTCTTTTATTTTTTAAGATTCTTTTTTATTTTTAAATTATTTTGGTGATTATTTTCTGTAGGATGATTCAACTCTGAGCCGGCAAAAGAAGGACGCAGAATCAAACTGGAAATCTCAGGTATTTCCTATTGCTTTCCATCTTCGTATATTTTGGATCCCGATTAGGGTTGGGGTCGATTTTGGATTTCTGTAATAAGGGGATGTTCCAACTATTGTTTTCCACACGATTTTTTTTTTCCGTGTCTTTTCACGTTTCTCCGCTTTATCTCTTGTGCTAAGATTGTGTAATGGATCCCAGAACTCTTAGAACAGAAATGGAAAATAGATGAAGATTTAACGAAATGGGTTGTCACTTTTACTCACTGAATTGATAAAGTCATACATCCATAAGCTTCAGGAATTGATTCGAGGTAATTCCCAGACCTCCAAGGAAAGTTCCAACTTCCAGATGCAAGCATTTCGAATAATTCCCCTTCATCCCTTCCCTTCCCTTTATATGAAATCACAAAGAAAATAACAAACTCTTCTAACAGTCTCCACTAACTTCTGATACAGCCAGGCTACTCGACACGTGAATAAGACTACCCATTTCTGCATGCTACAATCATAAAATGCAACACTTCACTAACACTAATACTAAACGGCACCGTACGAAAGTTCCCTTGAACGACACTGTATGAGCAGATGATAGTTCATGGCTATACATCACCGTGGGGTTTACTCCAAGAGCGACGCCGTCTCAGTCAGATTCATAACAGATTGCATGGTTTGGAGCAATGTTTGCGTATGAAGAGTGCAATTGGGAAAAGGAAGCAAGAAATTTTGGGGGGCATTGAGATTGATGGTTTTTAACATTGAATATAATATTGGTTAGATTAATTGGTCCTATAGACATTTAAAAATATCGAGGCTTCAGTAGTTTTGATCCTCAGTTTGGTAAAATTGTGAAATACTGGGCAGAAAGCATGGAATCAATGAATCAAGTAAGTAGATGTGGGAATAAGATTCGCGCTTGAAAGCGTTTTTGGTGATATATGTTGGGAGTAAGCATAATTGAGCTTGTTGTTGCAGCAGATATATGAGAAATATTTTCAATTTTTTTTATTTGAGGGTGATGAGGTTTACTGGAAAAATATGGACGTCATAACTCTAAAGAAGGGCAACGAGCTGGATATGTAACTTCAGTTGTGTTTCTAATTTCTTACGGTTGTTTATTCAAAAGCTTTGACTGTGCCATTGATTGTTACTATTCTGTCTGAGTTGTAGGAGTTGATCTTGTGTTGTCGATATGATATGCATGGGCATTAGAATTGTTGAATACTTGTTATATTCAGCTGTTTTCCTTGTATTGTCACATGCTAACCAGACAGTATTGATTTTATTGGTGATGCAAATATACTGGACAAAATAATGAATTCAAATATGCTGGATAAAAAATGCAGTAAGTAATATTATGATCTGTTTCTGTTTGGACAGAAAGCTTGGGAAGTGGCACAGGCCCCTTTCAAGAATTTGCTAATGATGGGATTCATGATGTGGATGGCTGGAAGTACAGTGCATTTGTTTAGCATTGGTATCACGTTTTCTGCTCTTTGGCAGCCAATCAGTGCTTTACAAGGGGTTGGGAAGGGTAAGATGACAGCTAATTTATATATCTCCAGCTGTTATGTCTTTTAAGTTTTCTTTTTTTCTATCAAGTCTTGGATTCTCTTTTTCAATGCCCATTTGAATGCTGTCTACTTTGTGCTTATAGAAATCGGTATAAATTTTTTTAACAAGTAATTAAAGAATTCATTAGAAAAATGCAAAAGGCATACCTCAAGTATACAGGAAGGGGAGTGATCGGAAGGGGATTCATTGTGGAGAGAGGTTTTTTATCGGAAGTGTGGATGTCATTGGGGGGGATGGTGTTCTAAGAAGGGTAGGGGGCCTTGTGGTGTGTGCCTATGGAAATTTATTAGAAAGGGGTGGGATAGTTTTGAAAAACATATTAAGTTTGAGGTTGGAGAGGGTGCAAGAACTCGTTTTTGGTTTGATGAATAGTCTGGTGAGAGAGCTTTTTATTCTGATTTTTTGGTTGTTTCCAGCTTGGTTGGAAATCAGCAGGCTGCTGTTTCAGAGGTGTTGTGTCGTGCTAATGGGACTGTGCATTGGAATGTTATTTTCACTAGAATTGTACAGGATTGGGAACTTGATGAGATTGCAGATTTTTTCAGCTTCTTGTATTATCTGAATATAGGAGGAAATGAGAGGGATCGAATGCTGTGGAAACACACAGGGAGCAAAAAGTTTTCAGTTAAATCATATTATAAGGTGTTGGCTGTTTAGCAGCATATCTCTTTTCCGTGGAAGAGTATTTGGAGGGTTTTTGTGTCGTCTAAAGTCTTTTTTACTTGGACAGCTGCACATGGGAAGATTTTGACAGTTGACAATTTAAGGAAACGTGGTATGGTTTTTATGGAGCGGTGCTTCCACGTGTAAAAAAAATGGTGAATCAATTGATCATTTACTCTTACATTGTGAGGTGACTAGGGCATTATGGGTTGGTGTTCTTAGTAGAGCTGGGTTGAGTTGGGTTATGCCAAAGAGAGTGGTGGATCTACTAGCATGTTGGAATAGGCATCAAAGTAGCTCTCAAATGGCAGCGGTGTGGAGGATGATTCCTTTGTGCATAATGTGGTGTATATGGATGGAAAGGAACGAGAGGTGCTTCAACAACAAGGAGCGAGCTGTTGAGGATATCTGGAAATTTTTTGTCTTCTCTGCTTCAGTGATTTTCTGCTGTTGTTCCTAAGGGAGGGAATGTTCATGAGTTTTTGTTTTCGTTTCAGGTTTCTATAATGTAATTAGGTGTTTCTTTTGGATACATCATGTGTACATGGGCTTCGCCTAGTTTCATTCAATCAATAAAGTTTCTTACTTGTAAAAAGAAAGTGTACAAGAAGTATACAAGAGAAACGTTTAAATAGAAATCAGAATACTAGCACAAATGACTTTTCTGTACTCAAAGTGGATTGTCTAAGTGCTCCCCACCCCCCCCCCCCCCCCCCCCCCCCCCCCCCCCCCCCCCCCCAACCCCTCTCCTCTTTCCTTCTCTTTTCTCCTCGGCTTCAAGTCCCTCCGGATTGTGGGAGCCTAAAGTCAACTGGAACTCAATCTGGATATTCCTAGCTGAATGTGTGGCTTTATACCAGTGTGCTCCTAATTGGGCCCAGCCATTGTTTTTATGTTTTTGGAGATTGTATTCCTCTCATGTTTCTTACTTAACCAAATATTTCCCTTCCCATTACAATCGAGGTGAAATATGTAACAAAGATGCATTAATATGGCCTAAGAAACCCCTAGGGGTTGGCTCAAGTGGTAAAGGCCTTGGGCTTGGGGATATGCTCCCCCAGGTCTGAGGTTCAAATCTCCTTGGGTGCAAATAATCTCTAGGGGCCATCGGATTGGGAGATTTTTCCCTTGAATTACCCAAGGTGCACTTGCGGGAAATTCCTTGCCAAGGGCTTATGCACTCCCGGGATTAGTTAGAACGTTATTCCCGGACACCTGGTGCCAATCAAAAATAAAAAAATGTGGCCTAAGAAAGCTAGTTTGATTTCGCATCTCCCTCTGCTGGGTTGCCTGTATAACAGTTGTTTCTTTTTCTTTCTTTCTTTTTTTCCCTTTTGTTGGGGGTTGGAGAATCTGTTGCATCGAATTTGTTTTCTCATTTGGCTTGACATTTATGCTAGTTAAATGTATTGAATGAGTTAGTGTGAATGTCTCTTTTGTATAAACACCCTAGTTTGACATGTCTTATTACTTCCTGTAGCTAAATATTTATTTGATCCAAGTTCATTCAAGCACTTCTAATTTGATTTTGCAGTTTTTGAGCCTTATAAAGACGTTAAAGTAGATCTTCTTGGGCCTAAGTTGCTCTTTATTGCCCTTAATTTGGGCGGTTTGGCCCTGGGTGTTTGGAAGGTGAGATGTATTTTCTATTTTTAATTATGTCTCGTTAAACATGCTTTCTATATTTCTCCATATTAGACTTTTTGGTTGTAATTGTTATCCTTCGAAAAAAAAAAAAAAATGGCAGCTAAACACTTTGGGACTTCTTCCTACCCATGCATCAGACTGGGTTTCTTCCTTACCTCCGGCACAGGTTAAATTCTTCCTCCTATGATAATTGAATTACCAGATCAATTTTGTTTACCTTAGTTGTTTTTTGGAAATGATTGCATCAGAATTGGCAACGTTTTTCTAGCTGGGCTCGGTGCATCTAGTAGCTGAGAGTTTGGGCAGACTACTAATGTAGACATTTAAAATTGGAGTCTCATATCCCATTGCCATGGTTTTCATGGCTATACCATATTCACCAACAGAAGCAGCCCTTTGTTTTGATGTTTCTAATTTCATTGCAATCATGAATACAAATTACAAAAGCATGTCTTTAAGGTTCATGTTCTTCACTTTCTTTTCCATTATTTTATAAGCTTACTCGAAATGAGGTTGATATTTTTCCTTTTGAAGCATTTAATCTTGGTAATTGTCATTCTTGGTGCCATATCCTGATTATTGGCTTGCAGCAACATAGGGTTTTTTTTTTTTAATTGACTAGAATGCTTTGCACACCTTGCTATATACACCATCTATGGAGTTCCTCCTTACATTTTTTTTTTGTCTGGTTTTCAGGAGGTTGAATATTCTGGCGGGGGAATTCCTATACGTTGACGTGAATTTTTGGTTCAATTGGCCGTGGTTCTTAAAGATAGAATGAAGGAAACTTATTGGAGGATGTTTGATGTTGTTTATTGGCTGACGGGTTTTGACGCCTGGCCACCACGGACTGTCTAACCCTGTCGCATGAAATGTTTAAATTTTCTCAAAACGCTGTAGCTGAATTTTTTGGCACCTAAAAGACGTTGGAATATTGATTCAACCAACGGTTACTAGCAGTCGGATACTGACTGTCTCAGAATGGCAGTATTTTCGTTTTATTACTATTATTAAAGATGATTTTTCCTCTAGTAGAAGATACCCGATGTTAAAATGTGGGAAAATTAACCTTTGTTAAAAGATGATTTTCTTTCCCCTCAATTTTTTTTATTCTTCCACTTTTTTTTTAAAAAAAAAAAAGAATAGTTTTTGCTTGCGATGTCAACTTATTTCTTGTTTGTAAAATAGGCGTCACAATTCAAGCGCCGTTTAGGGGTTTTAGATCAACGGCCTGCCTTAGTTTCGTTTGGTTATACCAAACATATGAGATGATATAAAATGTTTTAAATAATAATAAATAAAATATTATTATAATATAAATTTTTAATATTAATTTTGTATTAAAATTTAAAAAAATTAAATTATTTATTATATTTTATATAAAAATTTAAAAAAATTATAATTATGAGTTGAAATGTGATGTAATAAAATTTTTAATATTATATAACCAATCCGGGCCTAAAGTATTCAATCATTGAGCTCTTGAGTTGCGCTTATGAAAAGGGCTAATGCCCCACTGACTCCACAAGCCTCGTAAGCTTGGAATTTCATCAATTTCGACTTTACTGTGTCTGTGCGGCCCAATGGCCTTCAGATCCTTTGGAGATTGAGCCCTCCTCCATACCAATGTCGGTCTTCTGTTTTCTTGCCCAACACTCTTAACTTTGACCACCCAACCAGAACCCCCCACTGGGACAAAGTTCCGACATTGAGGGCAATGATTTCCCAAAAATGTTTACTCCCACGGGATGAAAATCGAAATTCCTCAAAACAGCGACGGCTCAGATTTGTCCACGCAAAAAACTAATGAACTCCACGCAGCGCCGCACTGGTTCTCCCCTTTGTTTTTTTTAGTCCCCTCCATTGCCTTGGCACACAGCAGGCGCATCGCTTGGGGCTTCACTAATCAGAAGTCGAGAGATTGTTAAAGAACCTTCTTCTTCCCTTCTTCATCAAGTCATTCCCAAACAGACCTTTACTTCTCTCTCTCTCTTCCTCTAGATCAGTACAACCAAAACAACTACAAAATCAAAGGCCATTCTTTTCAAATCCAATATCAATCCTATTCTTAATCCTTTATTTTTTCAATAATTCCATTGAAAAATAGAATCTTCTTTTGGGATTATTGAATTATTGTTATTATTTATAATATCGACAGCTTTTCTTAACAATTTTTCTTTTTCGTGATCTGCAACAAATCAAAGTCTCTTTCAATCTTTCATCAACATGACGACAGGAAACCCTTCGTACACAAACCCAAAACCCTGCAAGCACCTTGCAGATTACAAGCTTAACCATGGCTTGAGTGGCTATAAATCCCTCCAAAAGCACCTCAAGACTGCCCCGCATGGGAAAACAAGTGTTGGGAAACCCAACACAAAGACACCCAGATGCATTTCTTGTGATGGGTTTCAAGGTAGACTCTATTTTTGCCTGATTTGCTCCTCAGTCTCATGTTTGGACCATAACCTTTTGCATATCCAGTCTGAGATTGGTCATGATGTGGCTGTAGACATTGAAAGGGCGGAGCTTTATTGCTGTGTGTGCTGTGATCAGGTCTATGACCCTGATTTTGATAAGGCTGTAATCTCCAAGCACATCATGGGCATCACAGGAGACAAGAATGGTGATGAGAGTATTGGAAAGAGATTGGTTAAGAGGAGGAGATTGAGCTCAGGTGTAGTTGAAGAATTGGTGGATTCGAAGATATCTAAACAGTTAATTTCCATGAGAGATCGGAGGGCGAAATCTTGTTATCCATTGGGTTTGAGAGGATTGAATAATCTTGGGAATACTTGTTTCATGAACTCCGTGTTGCAAGCATTGCTACATGCACCTCCTTTCAGGAATTACTTCTTGAGTGGAGGGCATAATCACGAAACTTGTCGGAAAAGATCGGTGGGTCGGCTGTGCTTACCTTGTGACATTGATGTCGTTTTCTCGGCTGCGTTTTCAGGTGATCGGGCACCATATAGCCCTGCTCAGTTTCTTTACAGGTCTGCCATTGCTCTGCATGTTCCTCTTTGATTCCCTCAAATCTTGCTGGTTATGCATTTTGATCCCATGATTTTGATGATTAATTTATATTAAAGGAACACTCACTTAGATTTGTTGCTTGATTAAGCTTGAGCGTGCTCGTGTGGATCAACCAATTTGAATGAATTTACGATTTTACGGAAAATTTTTCATCTGATTCAAAGTTATGTAATGAGGATTATTCTTATAGATGTTGAACACAGTTATCAATATTGTCGTGCACATCATTTTTCCCATCACTTGTTATGTGTTTGAAGAAAGCTGAACGGAATCACTTGCAATAATGTCATTGGATTCTGGCTCGGCTTATTGTCTTAGTTCTTATAGCTTTATCTTCCCTCCCCCCCTCCCAAAATAAAAAATGTCCGAGTCTACTCTGAAATGATGAAACTTTGTTTGCATTCAAGTTGGTGGCAGCATTCAGCAAACCAGGCAAGTTATGAGCAGAAGGATGCTCACGAGTTCTTCATTTCAGTCTTAGATGGGATCCATGAGAAGGAGGTAAAGTCAACTCAATCAAGGAACCAAAATAGAGGTAATTAGAAGTTGACTTCTGCTAGGTCTATTTAATTCTGAAGGGGAAAAAAAAGTGGCTTTTCTTCTTCTTAGTCAAGGAGTTGTAAATATTATGGTCCATGGTTCTCTATCGTATATGTGGAGAGACCATACATATGATTTGCAAAATAGGGACTGTGTTTTGAAAGGTGTAATTCACTAAGCATATGGATAGTCTATTGCATTTCTTAGTGGTTTTGTGTCTTATATAAATTAGTGATCTATTCTACAGATAATGGAGATTGCCAGTGTATTGCTCATGGGGTATTCTCTGGACTCTTGAGATCAGATGTCACGTGCATGACCTGTGGATTCACTTCAACAACTTTTGACCCTTGTGTGGACATCTCACTTGACCTGGACACAAACAATTTCCCTTCAAAAAATACAGCTACCAAGTCAATCAAACCCGATGCAAACAGCAGTATGTCTACTCTTCTGGGTTGTTTGGATTTGTTCACAAGGCAGGAAAAGTTGGGATCAGACTCAAAACTTTACTGCCAAAACTGTCATGAAAGGAGAGACTCGGCGAAACAAATGTCCATAAAGAGGCTCCCATTGGTGTTGTGTTTGCATATTAAACGATTTGAGCATTCACCTGTTACAAAAATGTCGAGAAAAATTGACCGCTATTTGCAGTTTCCTCTCTCCTTGGATATGACACCATATTTGTCCTCCTCAGTTGTCAGAAACAGATTTGGGAATAGAATCTTTGCTTTTGAGACTGGCGAATCAGATATTTCTGCAGAATTTGAGATTTTTGCCGTGGTTACTCATGCTGGAACGCTTGAATCTGGCCATTATGTTAATTTTCTGCGCTTAAGAAACCAATGGTACAAATGTGATGATGCATGGATTAATGAGGTTGACGAGGGGATGGTGAGAGCATCGCAGTGCTATATGATGTTCTACGTGCAAAAATCGCTTTACCAGAAAGCCAATGAGGATTGGAGCTGCCTGCCGATTTCCCCAAGGAGAAACATGTTTGGCCAGTGAGAAGTGGGGGAGAAAGAAAAGACTTCCTTGTTGATGGGTTGCTTTCAGGGTTCAGCCATGGAAGACATCATAATTAACTGTTTATCAAGGTTTAGCCATGAAAGGCATCAACAAATGCAGAACAGGATGATCATTAATTTGAAAAGAGATGCTCGTTTTCAAATTCCTCTAAATATGATTTATTAAATGGCTGCACAGGAGATTGATTGGCTGTATATAGGGTGACTAAAGCTAAATTCTGGGGTGCCACCTGAACTTGTACAAGATTTTTCTCTCAAGATTCTTTGACCGCTGGCCAGTCGTGTGCAAAATAAATCCTCACGACTGAAGTCATTCTGTTTTTAATGTTGCTATTCAAATATCTAATTGGATTAGGAAATGACTGGTTTTGGCCTCCAGGGTAAGATACAATAGCCTGCTATGGTGCTATGTCTCTCACAAACTAAGAAATTTTGATTGCGAAGCTCTTTCTTGTAGGAATTACAGGACAAGGTCTCAATGTACACGCTTGATGGTGAACTATAGTTTTCTTTCTGATGGAGAGAATAGAGAGAGGAGTAAAGAAAGATTGATGATGAGGGATAACTTGGGCACTCAACTTTTTTCTCGTTTATTTTTTTAATTGAGAAATGTCTGAAAGTGTTTGGTTCTCAAGGAGATTCTCTAAACATAAAATTGACAAATTGACGGGACATTTTGTGATAAGTTGGATCATCAACTTTTTATAAAAAAATCTGATAGCAAGCAGAATTGTGCATTAATATGTACATTAATTAATGTGATTCGTTAAAAAGTAAATTTTATTAAAAATAATATTAATTTAAATCTTGATTTTAAAGGAATCAATATTAATATTCAGATTAGTACGTGATTTTGTTTGTATGTAATAAAATTCTATCAATCATCGTGGATCTTGCATTTTTCTTTTACGTTTGTCGGGCCACTTATTTGGACCGTTTCAAATAGAGTGGGCTGAGTCAGGTTGAATGTAATCCGACGTAGGCCCATATCTTGAAAGCCCAAAATCTAACCCAAGTCATTCTGTTGTGTCGACAATTCAGACTTCAGAGAGCTACATAAGTCGGGCCATCATATGAATTTCCATTTTTACCCTCCTAGGTGACTTGCCAGGCTCTCAATACGCCAGTAGCCCAGTCGCCCGAGTCGTTCTCATCCCCTTCTCTGAGTTCTCTCCCTCTGTCTTTCTGGTGCTTCGCGCCGCCCTGAACGGAGACCATAGTCTTGCTTTGAACTCCTGCCGATTACTATTCCACATGGTATTCTTTATTTAAAAAAAAAAAAAATCTATGCTTATTCATTTATTTGTTATAGCTTTTAATTCTCTTAATCCCATGAATCCTAAGCTAATTTGGGTAGACGTTTATCTTTCCCGAAAATTAGGGTTTCAGCACTGTGCTATAACTTCTTATGGCTTTTTACCTTATTTTTAAGTTTTCAAAGACGTTCCTTCCTTTCTCTTTCTTTCCATCTAAGGCCCTGGTACTGGACCAAAGTTTATAGGCATGTCTTAGATTTTTCGCTACGTACTTGTTACAAGCAAGAAAAACAGTATCCGAAACGTCTTCAGCGTTGGCCCAGTCTTGTTTTTCTTTTCGATTTGGCTTGATGACCAAACTCCAGGCTTGGATTTAAATTCCCGCTTGACATATTTCATGCTTTTGGATTCTGATAATAAATTTTGTTTGGATGCAACGTATTGTATTAATAATTTGATAGCGTTTTTAATGCTTTTTGTTAGGTTTGTTTCGCTAATAATAAGTACGATGTATACTTAAGTATTAAATATCTTTTTGTTAGAAAACTCTTCAGAATGTAACGAGAACGGTCAAGCATTTAATGTTTCGCTTTTATAATGTATTAATAATGAAAGAGAGTAAGAAGCCCCACATTTGTTGATTAAAGTATGATAGAGGTAAACGTATAGGATAACTGTGCATTGAGTGCCAAGTCTTATATTAATTCTTTACTGGGTGAAATCAAGTTTTCTAATGATTCCAAAAAGCTTCAATTGTAATCTTGACTAATCTATTTGGAGTGTAAGGTCAGATATAGTGTTTGCTATCCTTGGATCGTCACAAAGGATATTAGAGCTAATGCAGTAACACTATACGACGCTAGGACACTTGATGCCACGTGGGCCTCACATGGACATGAGAGATTTGAGTAGGGGATTTAATAATGCCTCGCCAAATCTCATATTGGTTGGGTGAAGTATCCTAGAGTGATTAAGGTGTATTGAGTGCCAAGTCCAACATGAGGTCCTTACCAGGTGGAATCAAATTCTATAGCAATTCCAAGGAGCTCAAATTGTAACCTTAATTCATCCTTTTCGAGTAGAAGTCTAGACGTGACCTTGAATTTCCTTGAATTATTCGATGAATAAAATCTTTACTTAAAAAAAAAAAAAAAAAAACTTTCCTTGAATTGTTACACATATCTATTGTCAACGACTCATTTGAGTTTGGATTTATAATATTGTAGCCACTCCTCATGTTAGGTCTGATGATTGATCTTTCTTGAGGATGTAACTTTAGTGTGAAATAGTTCACTTTTCCTCTTTGGATTGACTACATGCTTGTTAATGGCAATGATGCCTGCTAATTTTCTTCTGTCTTCTTATGTAGGCTAATAAGCACACCATTATCTTGATGCAAACTTCTCCAAACAGAGCTACTAGAACATTTATGGATTATGATTCAATAAGTCAAGCTATGGATGGTATGAAATGAGCTATGTATATATAACATACGGTTCTTAGTTACTAGTACACATTCTTCATGATGATCCGGATCTTTTTTTTTTTTTTTTTTTTTACTTTTTTTTAATGTTATTCTTCAGCCATGGTTTCTTTTATGCGATTGTAAATCTGTAATGTTTAAAGCTATTGGGTTTGTGGTTTTACTAAAGAGTTACTGGAATGAGTTTAGACTGTGTGGTTACTCATTCAATCTCTGTCTCTCTGTTTTTCTCTCATGCTATGATTCTATAAACTCTACATCTAACCTTCTACGAAAAATCTAATGGCTCCAAAACTACTATAATCAGGTTGATCTATCAATTTTCTTGCACTTACTAGAGGTGACATTGTGCTGTTTGCAGGCATATGTGGTTTATACGAAAGGAAGCTTAAGGAGTTAAATCCAGCCATCAGAAACATCACGTATGACATTGCAGATCTCTACAATTTCATTGATGGGCTTGCAGATATGAGTGCCTTAGTGTACGTCTCTCTCTCTCTCTCTTTCTCTCCCTCAAAAGTGGTACTCAAAGCTCTTGAAACTTCACTAAACAGCTCCAGAGATACAAGTCCATGACCCCTAAAACTTCATTTTATAAATCGAGGCCAGCCAGTCAGCCAGTTGATTACTATTAGAGGACTTATTGACAGTGAGTGTGATCTTAAACTATGATTACTCTGTTTTGGTGATAGAGAGTATTCTCTTTTCTGCAGAAAAATTCAGGAATGAACCCAACAACACCATGGTGTGATAACTGATATATTTGCCATTTGATACTGTTTTACAGTTATGATCACTCCATCCCTGCTTATTTGCCGTATGATAGAGAATGGATTAAACAGCGGACGTTTCAACATCTAAAGAAATTGGCACACTGAATTTAGCATGATGCTGCAGCTCAAGTCTGTAGTTACTACCAGACTGTTGAGTTGGAGCTATCCGTGTGGGAGTAGCTTGTCTTTTGACACAAGGTGTTTAAGCAGAAACTTTTACCCTCTCTGTGCATCTATATTATACTCCCTTCTCTAGGGAGGTTGACCTTGACATCGGAAGCTACTGTACTTATGTGTGAAGTTCGATGTTTTTTCGAAATCTGTTTGCCTATATTGTTCTTCCTCTATCCTTCTATCCGCCGGCCTCACTTCCAAATCAATGCGTTTATGTATGATACAATATACGGTCATTATTCCTTGGGACTCTGTAATGGACGGTCAGATGTTTCATGTCAAATATGTGGAATATCCTTTGAACTCGAAGGAACCAAATTATGGGCTTGTGGATCAAAAGAACGTGGCCTCTTTGTGAATTGTTGTTAATTGCAAATGTAAAAATATAAAGCTTATTGACTCGGTCTCGAGTGAGTAATTCGAATAATGTTTCATGGTGTGCTATTATTAGCCTATTTCCTTTTGTGGTTAGCATAACTAAAATAATGATAGCCTCCTCCTCCTTAACTCAAATTCCCTTTATAAAAATCAATTATAATTATTTTATTATTTATATTTTGGACGTGTATGTGGACGTTGTGTATTTAATTAATAAAAATTTTATGTACAGTTATTTTTGTTTAGTTTTTGCACGTGTCACTAATTTGATTGACTGTATTATTTTTTTAATATAAATTAATTATTTTAATTAATCATATCATGTAAAATATATACAAGTGACTAATAAAACTCTTTAATTAACTAATAGGAAAGAAATAAGATAGTAAGATACTAGTAGTTATGGACTTGTTAAGAGTGTCACGGTCTGGGCTCAAGCCCTGAAGCCCGTAAAGTTCTTTTAGACCTGAACTTGATAAATCAGACCGACAGGAGAAAGAGATCTCATAAAACCCAGAACCCTAGCAAGCAAATGGGGGTTCTCTAAGCTACGCTTCTTTGTAATTGTTAGTCTGGAAGGATAGAAGGAAATCGAGTTCAAAGAAAAAGAAAATGGTGGTGAGGATCCGCCTATCGAGGTTCGGATGCAAAAACAAGCCATTTTACCGGGTCATGGCTGCTGATAGCAGATCTCCTCGCGATGGCAAGCATCTTGAAGTTTTAGGTTACTACAATCCATTGCCAGGTTCTCTCTCTCCAGACTGAAATAAAAACGGCTCTCAGAATTTATCTGAATTCCCCCATCATTTTTGTATTTTTTTACCTTTCGGTTTAGATGAAGAGTAGAGTTTTGAACAATCTTATTTCCGTTCGTATCGATTTCGGGCTTAGGGGAATTTGGATTTCCGTGTTTAGGGAGAGAATTTAAAACGACTTAATATTTGGATTTATATTTTCCATGGGTAAGGTTATTGCTATTGTTGCTTCCACGTCCTTGCAGATCTCTAATTAAATGCTTGCAAAAGACTGTGGAAGCACAAAGTGGGTCTGGCAATATCGTTGCCATTTGTCTGTCTTCCCAGCCATTTTGCATGCTAACCAACCGAGGTTCACTGTCTGGTCGGTGCGAAATTGTAGCGTTTAAATTTTTTACTTACTACATTAAGAGATTGTATTAGATAAACTTCATTTTCAAGTTTTCTTCTTAAATATTAGACAAATGAAAATATTAATGATTTGTGATTTTCTTAGCGTTTGATATATGTATTAATTTGTGTAGGCCAAGATGGGGGCAAACGAATGGGTCTTAATTTCGAAAGGGTGAAGTAAGTAATATTGTTGAATTTATTCTGCTTTCTTAATTTCAAGAAATACGATTTGAATACTCGGCCAAAATAAGCATTTGAAGATATTAACTTAATTTTTCAGAGCTGAAAACGTACATGTCATTCCTCTTTGTTTTTCATTATTTAAAATTAGTTGTGGAGGTAGCTGCACATTATAACCGTATAATCTCTCTCTCCCTCTCTCTCTCTACACACACACACAGACGTCATTCGTTTGCTATCATTTTCCTCTTACTACGAAGGTCAGGTTTTGAAAATAATGAAACAGTTGGTGCGGCTACCTGGTGATCCAAGTGTCTAGAGTTTGGACCTCAAATACAGGAAGAAACATGTACGCTATGTAATATACGCCCTTAGAAATGTCTGTTTGGTTGTGTGTTGACTTATTTGTTATAGGTTTGTTGTTGGATAAACAAAAGACCAAATAGTTCACATAGAAGAAAAGAGTGGATGAGACACATAGAGAAAGGCAGAAGTAGGTCAAGGTAACAGAATGGTTGGGAGGTGAACCTGGTCTGCACAGTCAGACCACCGAAGTAAGGAGAAATATGCCTGGGATGTGCTCGAAGTCAATTTCTATATGCATGGAAGGATTAAGGAGATGGAACTTTCATGGGAACCCCCCCTATTCATTGCTGTAAAAGGAAGGAGTGGAGGAAGAAACTTAAATTTAGAGTATGAAGGACCAAGAGGCAATGCAGCATGGTTGAGGGTTCTAAGATGATATGTTTTATAAGTTTCAAGAGTAATCTGGAGTAAGCTTGAGCTGAGGGTATTCTTCAACCTGAACCATGCTCTTGGAAATCATGCTTCAGATGTTAAAGATGCTCCATACAGTCCATAGGCTGTCTTGAGAGGTTCCCCGACATCAAAAAAAAAAAATTATAGCCATTTGTCAGGTCTTGTGGATTGGTCTTTCAAAAATTGCAGTTAGGGGCCATTTCTCTCCGATTCTAGATGCTAAGATGGGTTTTATCTGGTTTCTGAGCTGCTTTCAAGAAGACCATCACTTCCTAGCCACCTACAAGTCTTTGCCTCTTTATGTGCTTTTCAGTCTGATTTGAAAATTGACCCTCCATTTTAATTCTGTTCTGCTAATTTTGTCCTCATGGTCTGCAGATATTGGCTCTCTGTTGGTGCTCAACCCTCAGAACCTGTGCAGCGGATTCTTTTCAGATCAGGGTTACTGCCTCCACCACCAATGATGGCGATGGGACGGAAAGGCGGACCACGTGATACACGTCATGTTGATCCTATGACCGGTCGCATCTTGACTCTGGAGAAGCCAGCTAATGCTGACCAGCCAAAAGACCAAGATAAAAATAGTGAAGACGGTTCAAGTACCTCATGAAACTCTTCATTGCAATTTTTAAGATCTTATTTTTGTTTCTTTGATCCTTTCTTAGAGGGAGGGGGTATCCTGGGTACGAGTAATCCGTGTTTCTACTCAATAACTTCAAGAGAACCAGTGGTCTTGCTTAAATCCAAAGAGTAATTTTCATCTTTTTTGGGAATCAGCATATACAATGGTATTGAATATTATGTGGTGCCTTCCCTTGTCGATTACGTTCTATTGAGTATTATGCAGGCTGCTGAATGTTATTTACTAAATTGCAATTCACCATGTGAAACCCATTGAGCCCCCCCGTCTTTAATAAACTGTCGCTATCCCCAGGCATGTGGAGGGAGCATCCTTTCTAGATTATGCTCTATCAAGATGTGCTTGTCATCTTACTTATTTTCTCTCAAATTTTCGATTTTTCTCCTCTCTGTTGCGTTTACTAAATTCCTATAAATGTAATCTTTGTTAGATGAGGCCACTTAGATCAGAGGATGGAGCATCGCAATTGTAATGTTTTGGAATTTCAATTATAAGCTTTTCTTTATTTGTTTAAATGTAAGATGAGATGAAAGTATGTGAGAAATGTTTTGGGATAGTGTGATGAGGAGCATACTTTGGAGGAACTTCGAAATTTTTTTTTTTGCTATTGCTTTGGTTTTCTGCTTTAGTGATTAACGGAGCTTCTGCTCATATTTTTTGCTATCATTTTCTGATCGACAGCTGGATACTGGCCGCAATTCAATAACGTTTGGAAAATGATTTTTACGGCAATATTTTTCACAACGTTTTATATATTTATATATTAAATAAGAAATATAAGTACTTATCAAAAAAATAGTTTTTGCTATCATTTTCCGCTTCTTAGAATGTATTTAGGTATTTTCTTTTATACACTTCTTGTCTACATGGGCATTGCCTATTTCATTCGATTTAATAAAATTGTCTTTCTTACTTGTCGAGAAAAAGGTATTTGTGGATGGTTATAAGATGAGTATGAGATTAGGTCTTAACATGCTTGATGAATGGTTAAAAATATATTAAGGCCGCGTTTAGACGTTGAGCTGAGCTTTTTATGAATAATAATGAATTGAGTATGTGAAATGAGTTGTATGGGATTCATCTAAAATGAGTTTAATATTTGGATGTTAAGATGAGTTATGTACTATTTATGAAAAACTGAAAAAGATTGTGGGTTTCATTTATAAAGATGTGTTGAGTTTGAAAAGATTGTGAGTTTTACGTGTAATGAAATTTGAAGTTAAGATGAGATTAGTAATTTAAAAGTTGGATATTTTGATGTTATAATTAATTTAAAATTATATTGAATTAAATTGATCTTAGATGGATATTACAATTAAATGGGACCTAAATCCAACTAAATGGTAGAGCCACGGGCAGTCCAAATCCATGGCACTGCCGTGCACTTTCACTTTTTTTCGTAACAAAACATTTATCTTTAGAAGTATCCTCCTTGTGAGTAATCGATTGTGTGATTCTTTAAAGAATGTAATGGAAGATTGTTTTTCAATTAATGAGTTCTCTCTCTCTCCCTCTTTTATTTTTTGGTGAAGTTATAAAATTAAACCGTAGATACAACTATGTTTTGCAAAACATAGTGTGTCTAGTTAATTACTCTCTCTGTTCTCGAATGATAGGCCACATTTTTTATTGCCATCCTCCTAAAGTGTCAATTCATTGCTGGAAAACGTAGGAACAATTTTTGAGTCATGCCATTGCAACCGACGTGTGCCTCAAAAAAATAGAGTAATGGATATAGTCATGGATTACGTATGTATTCAGTAATTTTTTTGAAAAAGAATAGAATTTATTATTAAAAATTAATTAATATTTATTTAAATTTCATATTTAATCATTTTTTTCAAAAATATTACGTAACTCCACAACTACCACTATTATTTCTCTAAATAACATTCGACATTATCCCACAATGCAGGTTCGATTCAAAGAAAAAGAAAAAAGCAAGTTGCAAGCCGAGATGGGCTTAACAAACGTGGCGAAGTGGCCCACAGACCCTATAATTTGGGCCATAAGTGGGCCAGTCAATAGTCTTTTGAGTGCTTTACTTATCTCCTCTAAAGGCTAATCCAAGACTGGCGGGGCGGTCCCCTGTTAAGACCTCTCTTAATTTGGTCGTTCCTGCCATTTCCGGTTTTCTGTTCCGATCCGCCACGTCCCTCTCGACTTGGTATACCTCTCCGAACTCGCGCTAGCCGTCTTCTTATGTAACCCTAGAAACGAACACTGATTCGAATCGTTCCGCTCCGTACGAATCGGTTCGTTATTTTATCATTACCTTACTCTGCTTTCGATTTCCAAATTACACTTTTTGTGGGTTGAGTTCAACGATTTCTGGGCTTTTATTCAAGTTTTTCTTCGTCCAAAATTAAAGTTGAATTAACTTATTTCTTGCTCGAAAATAAGTATATCAGCGAGTTTGTTTCTTTCCTTTTTTAAATGGAAACTATGGGGGATTTTTAGCTACCTGATGTTGGTCGTATATCCTTTTTCATGCTATAAGAATCGTATATCTTTTTTTATGCATTTACGTAATATGCATTTATGAACTTTGGGCGAGTTTTTTAAACATTAATGATTGCGGCATGGGTCTCAAATTTGGGTATTTATGACTTTGGCGTTTTAGCTTGAATGCATAATTTTGCAATAGTTTGGAGTCGAGTGCATAATTTTTGGCGCATTCTTTTTTAAAATTGGTTTTCAGAAGTGGATGCAAAGATGAGTTCTTTCTCCATTACGCGGAAGAAGACGCCTTTCCAGAAGCACAGAGAGGAAGAAGAGGCAAGGAAAAAGGTATAGATTCTTTTTCATTATTATTACTAAACTTGCTGAGCCGATGGATTTTCACTTATAAGCGGCTTGCTGATATGTTATTTGCAATTTGTTTTGCAGAGAGCAGAAGATGAAACAGCTCGACTATACCAAGAGTTTGTGGAATCATTTCAAGGAGATATTACGCCTGGGTCGAAGACTTTTGTTCGAGGAGGAACAATAAACCCCAATGAGAAACTGAAGGCAGTTTCTGAAGGTTAGTGTCACATTAAAACTCTATTTTGCCTTATATTAATTTCCGATAGTTTCAGTTTTCAATTATATGTTTATTCTTGTTTTGTTTCAAAAACGGATAAATAAATAGTTTTTCTATTGTTGTGGGGAAAAATTAATAAAAGCATGGGCCTTTTTATTCATTCGCGGATGGCAGGTGAAAAGTCCAAAGATGGGGTGTCTGTTCCAAAGAAGGGAAGTAGGTAAATAATGCTTTTGATTAACCATGTTGCAATACTATTTTTATCAGGCATCGTAAATAGGATAAATATTTGGTCATAATAGCCACAGCTTCAACCTTATAATGCCTCAAGAGTTATTTGAGATGTTCTGATTCTAGTTTTTATAGAGAGAAGCCAATAAATATGATTGAGAAAACAATCTGAAATTTCAGTATTTGCAAAGTCGTAGTTTTCTTCACTTATTCTTACTTTCATTCACTTTTATTGTGAGATTGTGAGAAAACACCTGATTGAGGCAGCATGTAAGTTATGTGTTAATCATCTACTCTTATATTGTGAGATTGTGAGATTTCTATCTTCTTCTTCTTTTTTATAGGTAAAAATATTATATATATTAATATCAATAGGAGTAAACAAGTACATTGGGCCTATACAAGAAACACCTAGCCCATACTTGAGAGCCCCTAGTGACCTTCTACCTTTTTAGGTCAAAGAATGTTATGAACTTTGACCATAATGATTCACTGAAAAAGTTACCAATCAAAAATAATGACTCAAGAAAAAGTTATCTTTTTTAATGGATGGCAAGGAAGCTTTGTACTCCAAAGCATCAACTATGTTGTTTACTATTTTGATTTTCATCCATTAGTGCTAGATTATGGAAAAATATGAGCAGTTTTTTTGTTAGCAAAGAATGTATTCGAGGTTAAACTTGCAATTGATAATTTGTAATCTACCATGTTATTGCTGCCTCCTCAATGTGGATAAGTGTTTCCCAATGTGCTTATGGCAATGATATTTAGCATTTTTGGTTTTGAGGGGGTTATGCCCCAGACAACGGAGCATTTATGCCTCAGAAAATGGCGCATTTGTTGACATGTTGGTGTAATCCTTGTGATGATCGCATAAATTCAGAGTTTTGGAGGATGGCCCTTTGTGCTTAATGCGGTGCATTTGTCAAAAATGCAATGCTTGAACCTTTGAAGACTGTGAGAGGACGATGACAGAATTAAAAGCCATTATTTTCAGCAATCTCTATGTTGCTGCTCATTACAGCTCCCTATTCTACAGCCTTCTAGACTAAGGAATTTTTCTCTTTTTCTCCTTATTGCTAGCTGGTGGAATCCTTTTGTATATTTCCTGTATACTTGGGTTGCGCCCCTCTGCGCTTTTAATAAAATTTGTTACTTATTAAAAAAGAGATTTTTCCTTTCAAAAACTCATTCTTGTACCCTGTCTCTTATGGGATTTTACTTGTGATAAATATGAAGAGCAACTCCATTTTTGGTTATGCAATTCTTGGGAATTACAATCATATAGTTAAGAAGGGTGTAGAAGTCACTGGGACTTCACCTGCTTGCTTCTATGGATTGTTTATGAATAATGAAAGCAGCTGTGAGTATATTTTCTCCCTATTTTAACTGCTTCGTTTATTGCCATATCTTTGTCGATTTTGGTTGGTGTCCATTGGGTGATGTTCTAAATTAATGTTTTTTCTCCCTATGCATTTGTTTTCATTTATATCTTCTGAACTCAGTTTTGTTCATCACTAGTTAATATAGCTATAGAAACTTTTAGGTACATTTTTAATTCAATTCACTGATATAATTGTGCATGTTTTGTTTACGGTGTAAACAATGTAAGTTATAGCAATGGCTAAAAGAACCTTATTCTCCATTGTGAAGTGGCAAGGGCATTGTAGACTGTGATTTCAAGCCTTTTCGAAGTAGAGTGGGTTATGCTTAGAAGGTGATAAAGTGTCATTAGATTGTTGGAGAGGTCAATGGGGAGATCATTCAGTGGTAGTTGCTTGGAGGATGACCCTTTTTTGTTTAATCTCCTCTCTCTAGGATTTGGACTAGTTGTGTAGAAGGCATAGTTGTTTGCCTGGTCGTAACACTAGGAAGTTAGAAGCTTTTCAGATCTGTCCTTTCTTTTGCCTTTTTTTATATTATTGTGAAAACATCTTTGTAGTATGAAACTTTTCCTCTATTTTTTTTTTTTTTTGCAGGTATGTTCCATCTTTCATACCACCTCCCTTGGCAACTAAAGGGAAAGAATCTGAAAAGAAAGTTAGTAAAAGATGGGAAGTTATGATTTTTATGTTTTAGCCTTTATTAGTAATTTTCTAGTATCTCTAATCCTCAATGCGTTCAAACATGTAGAAGGAGGATGACAAGCCAAAGGAAAAAGAAAAAGGAAAGTCTCGGAATATAGATCATTTCATGGAGGAACTGAAGCATGAGCAGGAGATGAGGGAGAGGCGAAATCAAGAGCGTGATCAGTGGCGTGATGGGCGCCACAACGAAAATTCTGCTGTAAGTGTTGTTTTGTGCTTGCTTCTTTTCAATCTTTTGGAAAAGACAATAGCAAGTTCATTTGACCATTTAGATATACTTTCATCATTCTTTCATCAATCTATATATTTTTCTCTTCATGTATTTATATAGCTGTCAAGCAAGACTGTAGGGTATGTTCTGGAAACTTATGCAAAGAGGTGTCATGCGACACACTCCCTTTAATGCACACATTGATTATACATAATTTTCCTTTAGGCTATTTTTGCACTACACCAATTTGTCAGTACTTTATATCATTTGCTGAACTGTTTGCATCAATTTCTCATCTTTCATTTTTATTCAAACATTTTTTTTTTTTGATAAATAAATAAATTATATTGATCAAAAAAGGCAATGTCAGTACACAACTCTAATGCCCTAACTAAATTTTTTACTAAATTATGTTTAAATGTCGGTACACAACTCTAATGACCTAACTAAAAAATTGAAGCTTATAAGGTTAATGTTTTCAGCCATCTAGTCGCTTTGACGAACTGCCTGATGATTTTGACCCAAGTGGAAAGCTTCCCGGATCATTTGATGACGGCGATCCGCAAACTACTAATCTCTATGTTGGAAATCTCTCCCCCCAGGTAAGATCATTGTTTTTAAACATGTTAGTCTCTTTACTTTCTTATGACCTGTTGCCTCTAAGAATAATGACGTGTCAAGTTCATCTTTTCCTATTTTCTTAATAATTCAAGGTTGATGAAAATTTTCTTCTGCGGACTTTTGGAAGATTTGGACCCATTGCTAGTGTGAAGATAATGTGGCCTAGGACTGAAGAGGAGCGTAGGCGGCAAAGAAATTGTGGCTTTGTAGCTTTCATGAATAGAGCTGATGGACAGGCTGCAAAGGATGAAATGCAAGGTCTGGTTTTTTCAACTGTGTTCATCTTTGCCATAATTTGGATGATTGCTCTCAAATAGTGCTTGTTATATCTTATGTTGAGTTGCCTGCTATGTTTATAATTTCTACAAAGCACAACTTTACCCTTCTAACGAATAACATTTTCCTTCATAATTGGGATACCAAAGTTTTTTTTATACTTGTGTAGTCATTATTTTCTGAGTCATTACACCTATAAAAAAATATATTTTTTGTCTGAGTCATTGCTCATGATTCTATGATTGATTTTTGTTTTTTACTTGAAATAACATCTCCTTTTATATATAACTATGTCTGAGGGAATGATGTTAAGGGATTGAAGAAAAATATTTTATGTGCAGGAGTTGTTGTTTATGAATATGAGTTGAAGATTGGATGGGGTAAGTCGGTCGCTCTACCTTCGCAAGCACTACCTGCTCCTCCACCAGGACATATGGCGATCAGGAGTAAGGAGGTATGTTAAACAATACTCTGATGAATTGAGTGTGTGCATGCATATATTTACTTTTTTTCTAGAGAAAAGGTTTTTTGCAGTGGTGTAACCTATATGTACTCTAAGTTTATTTGAAGTATCCCTATGGTGTAATGCCATTGGCTTATTGGGAAAAAGGTTTTTTTTTCTTTTTTTGTATTTGCTTTGGGCCCAATTCCACACCTGCAAGAATACCAACACTGCTTCTTTCACTATTCTCATCATCAAATGAAGAATTCAAAAAGGCTGATGCTATGATTTTCTACTTGTTAAATATAAATGAAATGACTGATATCTAATTTACATTTTTGGTTGACAGGGTAGCACTGTAATTTTGTCTGGTCCATCAGGCCCACCAGTCACTTCTGTTCCAAGTCAGAATTCTGAATTGGTAGGTTAGTTAAGTCTATATTGTTTCCTTTTTTTATTATAATTCCATAGTTACGCTAAAATATTGACATTAGGATGTTCCTTTTTGAATTATTGCTTGTTTCCTTTTTTTTTTTTTAACTAAAAATCTTATCTTTGTTTTGGGCCACCAAGGGAGCTAGAGAGAATTTTATTGTTTGTGCGTTTTTTTACTCTTGAGGTTTTCTCTTTTCATTTTCAATTGGCAAAGTATTACTTGTCAACGTACAAACAGTCCATACGGGAGGCTACATACGGCGCTGCAATAGAGGGAGGCTGGTCAACACTGCTAAATAGAGGGAGGCTACATACGGCGCTGTAATCTAAATCCTTAGGCGTAATTTTAGGGGCTCTTCCCGCTCAAACTAGACAATACATAGATATGTAAATATGTTCTATATAAGGGGGATAAATCCTCTGAAAATGATCATCGAATTGTAATCCATTTTTGACATGGTATCAGAGCTTGAATCTTTTTTGCTCTATCTTGTTTCAGCCTATCTCTAGTATTGTGGTCCTTTGAGGCTGTCGACAGTTCTTTGCAGTATTAGGAAACCCATCCGGTCAAGAGCCAATCCAGCAGATAACGGAGCCAACCCCGGCCAACCCACTAAACTCCCACTTGACCCATACTCGGACTTCAGCTCAACACGGGATGCAGGGACTTTAAGTAATTCTCGGTCAACTCTGTTCGCTTCTCTCCCTTGCCCTGTTTCTGCGAGCTGGCTTCAAGCTTTCACAAATCTTCGGTCAATTTCCTTCACGTCTCAGCTTGCAGCAAATAATTATTTTTTTTGCTGTTCTCGGTCCCAATAATTGTTCACATGCTATTATTGAACTCGATTCAATTTCACTTGCTCAGCCATGGGAATATATAGATAAATCCAAGCTTGCAAGTTTCAATAAAGTCAGAAACAGTAATAGTCAAAAGTTGAAGATATTTGATTGACTCACACCTCAAAAGTTGATCCATCTTGTCCAGAGAATATCAACCTGCGTGAATAAATCTTTTGGGTTGAGGTGAAAAGTTTTTAGAACTTTGTTTTGATCTGATCCCTTGCTAGTTATTCCAAAGCACTTCGTAATTTCTTAGCCTTTTAACCGTGGTCATTTTTTTGTGGGTTTGCCGTGGGATATAATTTATTAGTCTTATCTCGGGTTCTATTTAATTTTCTTCTCGGATTTAATTTTTTAACATGGACTCCGTACCTGTATGTACTAAGTTTTCGGGAAATAATTATTCTACATGGGCGTTTCAGTTTGAACTTTTTCTTAAAGGAAAAGATCTTTGGGGGCATATTGATGGCACTGATTGTGCATCTAATCCTGATAAATCCAAGGATTGGGATGTGCTTGATGCTCAAATTATGTCTTGGCTTCTTGGCTCAGTTGAGCCACATATTATCACCCACTTACGGCCTCATCGTACTGCTCAATTCATGTGGACTTACTTAAAGAAAGTATATCATCAAGATAATGGTGCTCGTCGTTTTCAGTTAGAGCATACGATTGCCTTGTTTTCTCATGACAGTCGTTCCATTCAAGACTATTATTCGGCCTTTCTGACTCTTTGGAACGAATATTCTGATTTGATTACTGCGGATGTTCCTGTTACCTCTCTTTCCACTATTCAAAGTCTTCACGAGACTCGTCGTCGTGATCAGTTTCTTATGAAACTTCGCCCCGAGTATGAATTTGTTCGATCTTCTCTGCTGAATCGCTCGCCTGTTCCTTCTCTTGATGTTTGTTTTGGTGAGTTACTTCGTGAAGAACAAAGGCTCAGTACTCAAGCTTCTCTGGAACACTCTCATGGAAGTTCAGGGTTCCCTCCTATGGCTTATGCTGCTCAACGACGAGGACCGCCTGTTCATTCTCGCACCTTACAGTGTTTCTGCTGCAAGGAATACGGGCATATTGCTGCTAATTGTCCTAAGAAATACTGTTCTTATTGCAAGAAGAAGGGTCACATTATCAAAGACTGTCGTATACGTCCGCAGAATCGTCAGGCTCACGCATTTCAAACTTCTGTAGCACATGGCTCTTCCTCAGCTGCTTCCTCCGATCTTGCACCTCCTGCAACAAATTACTGTACACCAGAAATGGTGCAACAAATGCTAATTTCGGCATTATCTGCAATGGGGTTTCAAGGTAAAAATACAACTAAACTCTGGTATGTAGACTCGGGTGCTTCTAATCATATGACGAATACTCCTACTGCTCTATGTCATGTTCGGCCCTATGCTGGTCAATCTGCCATTCAGACTGCCAATGGTAGTGCCTTGCCAATAACTGCTATCGGAGATGCCTCTTCTCAATTTACTGATGTGTTTCTTGCTCCTCAACTTTCCACAAATCTTATTTCTGTTGGTCAATTAGTTGATAACAACTGTGCTGTTCACTTTTCTGGTGATGGATGTGTTGTGCAGGACCAGGTAACGGGGAAGCCGATCGCGAAGGGACCTAAAGTGGGGCGTTTATTTCCACTATTTTTACCTGTTCCACTACTTTCTTCAGTTTCGTCTATTAAGTCCTTTACTTGTCATAATGTTCCAACTCTGAGTATGATGTGGCATCGTCGTTTAGGTCATCCCAATGCTCAGATTTTATCTCATGTATTGCACTCGGGTTTTCTTGATAACGAAGAACGTTCTTCTTTATCTTTTCAATGTGATTCTTGTAAACTTGGTAAAAGTAAAATTCTTCCATTTCCATTACACGCTAGTAAAGCCTCTCACTGCTTTGATCTTATCCATAGTGATGTCTGGGGACCTTCCCCGGTTAGTTCACGTGAAAAATTTAAATATTATGTGACTTTCATTGATGATTATAGCAGACTCACTTGGGTTTATTTTCTTCGCTCTAAATCTGAGGTTTTTCGTACTTTCACTGAGTTTTTTGCGTACATTGACAATCAATTCTCTGCGACTATTAAAACATTACGCACAGATTCTGGTGGTGAATATTTATCTACTGAGTTTCAGGCATTTTTGGCTTCTAAAGGTATTATTCATCAACGTTCATGTCTTGCTACTCCTCAACAAAATGGAGTAGCCGAACGCAAAAATCGTCATCTTCTTGATGTGGTACGTACACTCTTGTTAGAATCATTTGTTCCATCCATGTTCTGGGTCGAGGCTCTGAAAACTGCTACTCACTTGATTAATCGTTTACCTTCCCAAGTCTTACACATGGAGTCTCCCTATTTCCGCTTGTTTGCTAAACAACCTAGTTATGATAATCTTCGTATCTTTGGTTGTGTATGTTTTGTCCATTTACCTCCTCATGAGCGACATAAATTATCTGCTCAATCTGTTAGATGTGCATTCTTGGGATATAATGTGTGTCAGAAGGGATTTGTTTGCTATGATCCCACTTTACATCGTACGCGCATTTCTCGGAATGTTATTTTCTTTGAAAATCAACATTTCTTTCCTGTGTCTTCTATACCTTCTTCCTCTACTGTGGTCCTCCCATCTTTTGAACAGCAGTTCTCAGATCTTCATCCAGTCAGCTCCCGTTTTAAACCAGGTATTGTGTATACAAGACGCTCCCACTCACAGTCTCTTCCGGTGGCTCAACCAACCACACCTGGGACATTGAGTCATGTCCTCCCACCATTGTTCCTCTGGGTTGCAAATGGGTTTATTCAGTCAAAATCCAATCTGATGGAAGTTTAGATCGTTACAAAGCTCGGCTTGTTGCACTAGGGAATAATCAAGAATATGGTGTCAATTATGAAGAGACCTTTGCTCCTGTGGCTAAAATGACTACTGTTCGTATGATTCTAGCTCTTGCTGCTTCCAGTGATTGGCCACTACATCAGATGGATGTTAAGAATGCTTTCCTTCACGGGGATCTTAAAGAGTGTATTTATATGAAGCCACCCCCGGGATTGTTCAGCTCTCCGACTTCACATGTGTGTAAGCTTCGTCGCTCTCTTTATGGTCTCAAACAGGCTCCGAGGGCTTGGTTTGATAAATTCCGCACAACTTTATTACAATTTTCATTCAAGCAGAGCAAGTATGATACTTCATTGTTTCTTCGGAAATCAGACATGGGTATTGTTGTTCTTTTAGTCTATGTTGATGATATTGTGATCACTGGTTCCGATTCTGTCTTACTTGGCCAGCTCAAGACTCATCTCTCAGAGTCCTTTCATATGAAGGATCTTGGATCTCTCACATATTTTCTTGGTCTTGAAGTACATCGTAGTCCCTCTGGTATTTCACTCAGTCAACATAAGTATGCTAGTGACTTGGTGGCTACAGCTGGTCTACAAGAGGCTACTTCTGTGGATACTCCTATGGAATTAAATGTCAAGCTTCGCAAAGAGGAGGGTGACTTACTTTCTGATCCCAGTTTATATCGAAAGTTGGTGGGTAGCCTTGTTTATCTCACTATTACTAGACCCGACATTTCTTTTGCTGTACAGCAAGTCAGCCAGTTTCTTCAGACTCCTCGTCATCTTCATTTGGCTGCTGTTCGTCGGATCATACGATATGTTAATGGCACTTCTGCTCGTGGTTTATTCTTCCCAGCCGGCAACTCGACTCGTCTGGCTGCTTATAGCGATGCTGATTGGGCTGGTTGTGCGGATACACGTCGCTCCATCACTGGTTGGTGTGTATTCTTAGGTAGATGCATTGGTCTCTTGGAAGAGTAAGAAGCAAGACCGAGTTTCTAAGTCATCTACAGAATCTGAATACCGAGCAATGTCTTTAGCTTGTTCTGAAATTATTTGGCTTCGAGGTATGCTTGCTGAGCTAGATTTTTCTGAGACCGATCCCACACCTCTACATGCCGATAATACGAGTGCTATTCAGATCACGGCCAATCCTGTCTATCATGAGCGCACGAAGCATATTGAAGTCGATTGTCACTTTATCCGTGAAGCATTTGAAGCTCGTATTATCACTCTTCCACATGTTTCTACTGAACTCCAAATTGCTGATATTTTCACCAGGCTCTCACTCGTCATCGACATTGCTTTCTAAGTAGCAAAATTGATGCTTGTTGATCTACGGGCATCAATTTGAGGGGGGCTGTCAACGTACAAACAGTCCATACGGGAGGCTACATACGGCGCTGCAATAGAGGGAGGCTGGTCAACACTGCTAAATAGAGGGAGGCTACATACGGCGCTGTAATCTAAATCCTTAGGCGTAATTTTAGGGGCTCTTCCCGCTCAAACTAGACAATACATAGATATGTAAATATGTTCTATATAAGGGGGATAAATCCTCTGAAAAGGATCATCGAATTGTAATCCATTTTTGACATTACTTACGGATGTGATAATGATGGTACTTTTTTTATTGTGCTGATAATGATATACTAAAACTATATCATTATTTGCCAATTGAAAATGAAAAGAGAAAACCTCACAAGAGTAAAACATTATCACGTCCGTAAGTAATACTAAAACATTATCACGTCCGTAAGAGAAAAACTCACGTGATACTTTGGGTGGGTCCAAAGGGCCCTGCCTTGGAGAGGTTCCCCGACATCAAAAAAAAAAAAAGAGATATGATATACTAAAACTCCACAGCTGTGTGGTTCTTGAAGTTAAACTCGCATTTATTTGTCCCAGTTTGTGAGTCACTTTCAGCCTGTGTAACAGGGCTGTATGACCCTGAATATGATCTCTATCCTTAGTCTTCATGCTCTCCACTTATGGTAGATCCTCGCATTTATATTACTATTGTGAAAAACAAAAAACATAACATCCGTTGGAAAAATTTGCACCTATTATTTGTTGAAAAAGTAAAGTATATTTCCATGACCAGTTCCATGAGCTTTTGAACTATTGGGTGATCACCATTCTCAAAAGAACTGCAAGGGGTTGGCCCAAGTGGTGAAGGCCTTGGTCTTGGAGTATCACTCCCTTCAAGGTCCAAGGTTCAACACCTCATGGGTGCAAACAATCCTTTGGGGCCACACCCCCTGGTGAAAAGCCAACGATTTAAATAGTTCCGTGTAGGGAAACTTTCGAGGGTGTGGTACATGAGACCGGAGTTTACTCTGCAGTGGTGGGCCCGAGGGGCCCTGCCTTGGAGAGGTTCCTTGACATTTAAAAAAAAAAAAAAAAAGCATTCTCAAAAGGCCATTTGCAGGAAATCAATGGAAAGTTTTACAGAAGGATATTTTCCAGAACATCATGTGGCTTTCTTTTAATGAAGGAAAAAACTGTTCATTGATATTGGAGAATTGGGTTTTATGGCTTGGTGACTTGTTTGCGGGGGTTGTGTACTATCCGAATCTTTTAGTGCACCGGTTGAAGTCCTGAAAATTCTGTCATTTGCTGCGGACTCGAGGTTATCTTAAAGGGTTCTAAGAGACTTTTTGCCATTTTATTATCATGTCTTTGCCTCATTCTGGATTAATGTTGTCTTCACTTTAGTTTGGCATTCCAGACGGAATTTGGGAGTGCTTAATTCTTATAATTTATGCTTAATTTTAAGCCAGTGGTTTGGGTTCATTTTTTTCCCAGGTCCTGCTAATTGTTTCTCATGGTAATCAGGTTCTTACCCCAAATGTTCCCGATATAATGGTTGTTACGCCCAATGACGATCATCTCCGCCATGTAATTGACACAATGGCTCTCTATGTTCTGGATGGAGGGTGTGCCTTTGAACAAGCTATTATGGAGAGAGGTCGTGGGAATCGTCTCTTCAACTTCTTGTTTGATCTTGGCTCAAAGGAACATACTTACTATGTCTGGCGGCTCTATTCCTTTGTTCAGGTACATCCTATCATCTTTCATTCCAGCCACCAAAATAAGAGGGATATCCTCTATTTGCCTGAATTGAAATATGTCACTCTCCTCGTAGCTTTTATAATGCTTTCACACATTTTTTGTAAGAATAAAAATAACTTTTTCTCTTAAGAGTGATTTCCTTGTTCTTAAAATATATTGGTCTTTGTATTGAAAAGTAAAAGGTGTATTCTTTTCCAAATGTATATTGGTTTGGATATATTGATTTTTTGATATATTGGCATGAATGCAGGGTGATACCCTTCAAAGATGGCGAACAGAGCCTTTTATTATGATAACTGGAAGCGGAAGGTACTGTCACCCATTGTTTCCTATTTCAGCGACTACAAGAATGATGTGATACATTGTTTTATTATATTTGCTAGATGGATTCCACCAACTCTGCCAACAGTAAAAAGCCCAGAGCACGAAAAGGAGTCTGGCTCCACATTTGCTGCGGGAAGAAGCAGGGTATTTTTCAGTGTTAAATCCATGAGCAGAATTAGTTTGTTTTATCAACATTGTTTCATGATTTAACTCTCCCTTTATTTCATTAATACTTAAAGCGGGTGGAACTGGAAAGAACACTTACTGATGCACAGAGGGATGAGTTCGAGGATATGCTGCGTGCTTTAACATTAGAGAGGAGTCAGATAAAGGAAGCTATGGGGTTTGCCCTGGATAATGCTGATGCAGCTGGAGAGGTAATACTATTTTTCCTTATTTGGGCCACTTAATTTAGCTACCCATACCACAGTTACTTTGTGGATTGCACAAAGGAATTGTCCCTCCAATTTCTAACCGTATCAAACAGTGCTTAATTATGCACCTGTTATCGATTTTTTTTTTCCATGGATGTTAATCACATGGTGTGTTTATTTCGTTTACTCTACTATTGATAGTTTCCACACATTACCTCAGTTTGGCTAGTGACAAGCTCGTGCAAGCAGAGATTAGTTAGCTTTTAATTTAGCATTTTCATTAACACAAAATAATAGAAAAAGAGAGAGGAAGACCCAGCTGTGATCAGCTTTTGGAACTTCTGAACTGTTAAAAAATGTGCAGTGATTCAATTTCTTATTGATATAGTCTGTACTGCAGATAGTTGAAGTTCTGACGGAGTCTTTGACACTTAAGGAAACTCCCATTCCAACCAAAGTTGCTAGGCTTATGCTTGTTTCTGATGTTCTTCACAATAGTAGTGCTCCTGTAAAGAATGCCTCTGCGTACCGCACCAGATTTGAAGCAACTTTACCTGATATTATGGAGAGTTTTAATGATTTGTTTCGTAGCATTACTGGAAGGATTACTGCTGAGGCTCTTAAGGTGGGCTGTATATATTTCTTGGTTTTTGGGCTTACAGTCTTTCCTAATTTATTTTGTTTGTTTCTGATTTTGTTGAAAACTCTGTTTGAAAATTCTTGTCTTTTCTTCTTCGAGATATGCGTCTTTATTGTGTACATCATGTGTACTTGGATTGTGCCTTGCGTGCTTTTTAATGAGGATTTATAACTTACAAAAACAATCTGTCTGAAATTCCAAAGGAACGGGTGCTCAAAGTGTTGCAAGTATGGTCAGACTGGTTTTTGTTTTCGGATGCATATGTTAATGGTTTACGAGCTACATTTCTCCGACCTGGGAGCTCTGGTGTCATTCCATATCATTCCATATGTGGTGATGCACCTGAACTAGAAAAAAAAAATAGATCTGAAGATACAGGTGATGGGGCTAAGGTCAACCAAGACGCTGCATTGGCAATGGACAAAGGAGCAGCAATGAGGGAGCTAATGAATCTTCCGCTCACTGAGCTAGAGAGACGTTGCAGACATAATGGATTGTGTCTTGCTGGTGGTAGAGAAATGATGGTTGCACGGTTGCTAAGTCTGGAAGAGGCTGAAAAACAAAGGGTCTATGAAATTGATGATGAGTTGAAATATGCACAGAGTCATTCAAGTTCTGGCAGATATTCCCACAGCCGTAGAGAAATGACTATTGAAGCAGAGCAAGTGGGTCTGTCTGGATGGAGTCATCAAGGGGAGGATGATTTGCCATCACAAGGTGAAGAGTCTGTTCCTTTGGCTCCAACCCTTCCCATTCCGCAGCCTGAACTAAAAGCTTTCTCGAAGAAAGAGAAAATTGAACCTATCCTGCCGGCATCTAAATGGGCTCGAGACGATGATGAAAGTGATGATGAAGAAAGAGGTAGCGCTAAGGGTCTGGGGTTGAGCTACTCATCTTCTGGAAGTGAGAATGCTGGTGATGATCCTGGTAAGGCTGATGAGATGGAGTTTGCAGTTGGTACGAGCATCCCAACACAACCCGATTCTGGAATGAATGAAGAGCAAAGGCAAGATCATACTTCCACTGTAACATGCAGTCATAGTTTCATTCTTTCAAGAAAAGATGGTTTATCAAAACATTCTGATAAGACCTTGCACCTGTCAAAAATTATTTCGAATTTTCCTTTGTTCTTCTTTTCCTTTAAGGTGTGATGGAGCTTAAATATTCCAATTTGAAGTTTTTCTGATGCTATGCAGAAAAGGTGTAAATGAGTTCATTTACATCTACTGGCTAATGCTCCCTGCTTGCCATGAATTATGTAGATTGCTTTTTTTTGGTGGTCTATTTATGTTTACAGTTCTTGACTGTTCTTATGTTGCTACAGACAAAAGCTGAGACGTCTAGAGGTAGCCTTGATAGAATATCGTGAATCCCTTGAAGAGCGGGGAATCAAAAGTTTGGATGAAATTGAGAAGAAGGTTGCCATCCGTCGGCAACAGCTACAATCTGAATATGGGTTATTTGATTCTAACAGTGATTCTTCAGGGAACAGTAAGTGCTCTCATTTTGTAAGCAGGCAAGATTTAACATGGTTGAATTTGTGAATATCTGTCCACTCTTACTGTTTTGTTTACCGTTCTGTACTATATATAGGTTTATGTCTACTTATAAAAAAAATATATATATCTAGATAGGTTTATCTATTGCTTTCCATGCCTTTTAATTCTATCATGATGTTAGAATTGGTATGAGAACTATTTCGACAAGTTGCTAAGAAAAACAAACTGGATTTCGATGAGAACTATTTTATAGATTTTTATTTGAGTCCTCGTTTAGCTTCTGTGTGAATGGTTCTTTGCAAATTTCAAGACTGGATTGGATTTGGTGTTTAACATGTTCCGGTTAAAGCAGCCTATTCTTTGTGATGCTCCTGCTGATTATGCAGTTTCTGTTATAAATTAAATGACTGTTAAAGATGATTTTTAACTTATTGTCATTTGATTTGATCTGGGCTTAGTTGTAAGCGTTGTAATCTGTTTTCTTAAATATTGCACAGCACATATTCAGGCTAAAACTCCTAATGTTTCATGCTCGGCTATTTTAATAAAATATTTTTCGTTTTACTTTGAAGCTGCAGCAAGAACATCTTCTGAAAGGAGGGACAGACGGAATGATGCTCGAGATACTTCAAGAAAGCGGCACCGCAGCGAAAGCCAAAGTGAGAGCCCACCATGGAAATTCTTAAACCGAGACAAGGAAAGGGAACATGCATTAGACAGGGACAGAGAGAGGCATAGGGATAGAGATAGAACTCATGATTTTGAAAATGAGAGAGGGAGGGAGCGGGACAGTGAGAAGAGTGGAAGCAGAGAGAGGGATGACCATGAAAGGGATCGAGGCAGAGAAAGAGACAGAGATAGGAGGAGACGGCCAAAGTGAGTTATTCTTGGGAGGAAAATTGAGGTGGAATGTTTTGGAATGAAGAGATGCCACCCATGTAATTGGGCCAGAGAGGTGCCATAAAATTAAGAACGTGTCGACATTGCTATGAAAAGTAGCTTCCTTCCATTTCACGTAATAAACCCAAGAGTGGTTTTTTGGTAAATTGTATTTTAGCTAGATGTATTTCGATTCCAAATTTACAACTTCAAACTTTTTTAACAGTGATCCATGAGAAGTTCTGAATTGCTTCAGTTTACGTGTTAATACAACCTGATGTGTGGTCCATGCTCTTTTGTGGAGAATTAGACATGCCCCCAATTATTGAATGAAGCCTCCAATCTCTCTCGTCTTGTCTGTAAATATTGTATAATTAACTTCATTTGTTTATGTTTATCTCATTGTAGGTCTTAAATGTTTGTATAAATACTTCAAAAAATCTTGATCCTTGATTTTGAATCTCGCCTGAAGATATGGACTCGATGTCATTTGGCTCAAGATCACTCCCATCTAAAAAAACACCAGTAAAACTTGTGGTGCATCTAAAACCCAACGCTACATTTCAGAGGTGTAATCCATCTATAGAATATATTGACTCTTCTAATAAATTGTGTACAGGGATATGCTTAACACTGTTCTGTTTCTGCACTATATTTATATATGGGTGATCGGGTAAAGGAAAAGAAATAATTATCTTATTCCGTCCCCGTCGAGAACCCTTCTAAACGTGGTTCATAAGGTCTCTTATTTGGGTTGCAGGGTTATCAATCGTGGGTGGTCTTTTTTTTTTTTTTGTTAATATTTGTGTTATATATTCGTTTTATTATTTCATTTGTCTTTTTCGACAGTTACAATCAAATTGATACATTGAGAGAGAGAGAGAGAGAGAGAGAGAGAGAGAGAGAGAGAGAGAGGGGGGGGGGGGGGGGGGGGCGCTCAATCGCTTTAGATATGTATTGGAGCTATTTATTAAAAAAGAAAGGCAGAAAATGTGGAGAAGGTAAGGAAGAAAGCAATATTATAATTATGAATCACGAAATAACTTTACATGGAAGCTAAAACCGCGTGTTATGTATACTCCATACATTCCTCTTACCCCTAGCATAGCTGATGATCAATATATGCCTCTGCAGCTCTATGTTCATCAGTTCAAGCAGCAAGGAGCCGTTGGATATCCTTCTGAAATAATTTGAGCAATAGATCAGAGAAGCAGAGAGCAATTTCTTCCAGCACTCTTTACATATAAAACAACTTAAGCTGCAGAAAATGCATCACTAAATGATACCAATGATTTATTCATCTTTGCATTACAGTTCCTGTTTTATTAACATCCACAGGACGCCTATTGGTGTGAGCAATACAGTAGTGGATAGCCCTCCCACAAATGTTGGTAGGATGTACTCAAATTTAGATCTGATTCTTCTTAAGTTTGGACCTATATATTAGTAGTTTAGCTGAGGAAAATGCCATCCATATACTTCAAGAAGATTGCAATCGAAAACACATTCAAGCCCCTGACATCTTTATATACACAAGGAATACTAATATGTTTCTCTCCACCAGCAAATCTGGGAAACCATCATATTAAGCTGACTTCATATCAATTTATCTAAATTAGTTCTCTCCATGTTAGAGCTCCGAGTGTCAAAAAATAAGATGCAAAACAGGCGGTATAGTGTACTCCTGTTAGCTTCCGAATATGACCTAGTTCGAAAATCTTGCACTTAATAATGATTATGTGTCCTGAAATATGTCGAGTATTAACATTGCTAGTAGTTTGCAGTTGTTGAAATGATTGATTTCAACCACTATCTAATATCATGGAACTTCCAAAACTCTAGAACTGAATGTGAAAAAAAGAGGAAAAAATACCTCAATTTGAAAAGGTGATATTGTCGGTGGGTATCTTTCGACAACTTTACCCTTTTTGTCAACCAAGAACTTCTCAAAATTCCACTTGACAAGATCACCCAAAAATCCTCCAGCACTTGATTTCAGGAACTGGTAGACTGGAGCTGTATTTGGTCCATTGACATCAACCTGTTGTGCACGATCTTACTGCTTCAGTAACACTCTCGGCCATTCATGTTTTGTATAGAAGGAAAAAAATATATTAAACACACCTTATCGAAAATTGGAAATTCTGCTTTAAACCTCGTACATGCAAACTGCTTGATGTCTGGGTTTGATCCTGGCTCTTGCCCACCAAACTGATTGCAAGGGAAAGCCAGAATCTCAAATCCTGCGTTCAGAAACAATTTAGGATAATCATTATTCATGAGAAAGCAATTTCTTCCATAAGTTATAAAACCAAAAGAAGTCTCTTCTTTTTTCTAGGACTTCTACAAAATGAACATGAACCATACTATTGCAGCAAGTGAACAATGAGTGTTGATGGGTTGTTACCATATTTCTAGGACAATAAGAGAGACAGAAACGAACTACCAAGTTTGACTAATCCCTACATCCGTGAACGTTACACATTTATGAAAAGTACACAGCCAGAGATATTAATCACGGTTCACTTGGGTGCAAGTGTCATAGATCTGAAAAATGAAATAAATAAAATGTAGACACTATCCTCCACTAACCATAGCATACCTTGAGTTTTGTACTTTTCATATATGTGAGACAGTTCTGAGTAATTTGCAGTCGTCAAACCACTGTGATTTGGAAAAAAAAACAACGTTGTGACAAATTGAAACGAGTATTCATGATGCAGCAACCGGGATTTTAAATAGTCAAAAAAGAAGATAAACTTCAGCTTAAACACAAGTAATCATAGCTGCAAATCATCATTCAGGTGCGAATACCATTTTGAGGCAACATTAACAATTAAGAGAACCTTCTTCTTAAACTTGCTAAGAGAAACATCCTTCTCGTCAATATCCTGCACCAACAACCTCCAAGCATAAGCACAATATATATACACACACACGCATGCATGCTTACTCGCTCTTTCCCAAATTCAGCCGTCCTGAACTCCCTCTCATACTGATAAAGGACAGAGCTGGCACATACCAGTTCATAATGTTCGATTATTTTCCTCTCGTACAAATTAAAATTTAAAGGTAGTAAACTTCCACACACACACACATGCACGTATATGTGACAATAATTCATTATTCAACTAAGACCAGAGCCACTAACCAAACTCAGAAGACCTCACAGAAGAGTCACAATTCCCAAAAAAATTTACATTTAAACATGGCGAAAATTAAAACCGTGGGGGGTAACAAAATAAGGAGTTCTTCCCCGAAACACTTACTTTGACAGTGAAATCATAGATAGTCTTATCCGTAGCCGCTCTGGCGTTAACTGCCAAAGAACGAGATTTCACAAGGAACCCAGCAATAGTTGGTTGTTGTAGAGAGAGCCCGTTCTGAAAAATGTCTGATTTGGAGGAGCCCATCGAGGTTTTGAAGGATGGGATCGATAAAGACATCGAAGGCCATAGAGGATAAGAAGTTAGATTCATTTTTGTTCGAGAAAGGCCATTTAAAGAAGCAGAGAACAGCATGGTAGCCATTCTTGTTTGCTTTAGGAACTTTGGTGGCTTGAGAGTTGCACAACAAGATCAAGCTTTGTTGAACCAGTTGAAACTAGTTGAAGGTTAATCGTGGACGCTCTGTCTCTCTCCATCCTTGTTTCTCTAAACAGCTACTTTAGTGGAACTCATGTTTCCACGTGGTATTTTTTGTTTGTTTGCTCCTTCGTTATGTATTTTGCTCGAATTTCGTTTTCAGTGTTCACGAAGTAGATTTTCCTAGTATTTTTCCTTCCTGTTTCATCTTATCCAAAAGGACTATAACTTTGGAAAATTCAAAAATTCAAAAAAGACTTGCGAGAAGTTACCCAATGATGTAGCTGATGTTATCCGTATGTGCTTTGAAATTGAACAGATTCTTATCTTGTGTGACAGTTGTCGCCTTAAGAATTTAATTGTTTTATTTATGTATAAAGTACTTCGGTTTTTTCGGCTGACAAATTTTCCTATGGATAAACGTTATCATTTTGTCGTTTAATTCCGACGGATGTCCACCCTATGTTTTCGATAATTTTTTCGGAATAATGCGAGTGCGCTCCGTGAATTTGTTTCTTTATTTTGATCGTTTATATATTTTAATTTTTTATTATTATTTTATTTAATAATGAAGAAAATAAATATTAATATATTAATATATTTTTTTATTTTTAAAAAAAATTTAAAAATTAAAAAAAAAAATTTAAAAATAACATTTAATCTATAGGACACGGCAGACTATCACAACTCATTTTTTTTTTCTTTTATGCTGGATGAGCTATTTCTCATGATTTTAGATGCACTTTGCATATTTTTTTTTTCTTTTTTAAATAAAACATCCCTCCTTTCGTTCATGAAGTCAAGAATTACAGAGCTTTTCAACAAAAATACATTGCTTAATAACATCTGGTCCATCTTCCAGCCATATAACTTCATTTTCATAACTCAAAGCTAATTTTGCAGCCTGATGAGCAGTATTGTTCCTTTCTCGTACTGGTGTATACCGCAAGTGCCAATAGTCACTCTTAGTGAAAACCTTCTTCATATCATCAATGAGCTGATCAAACCAATAGCAGTTTTCTTCAAGTGTTTCGATATCCTTAATGATATTCATTGCATCACCTTCAAATATAACAATAGTCAAACTAATTTTCTTACAAAAAGTCATTACTCTCGTAAGGCATTAAGTTATGCTAGCACTAGCACTGGGTTAGTTACAAAAAACTTAGGCATACATAGAGAATCAATTAAATCTCCTTCACAGTTTCTAATAACAATCCCACCACCCATCTTTGAATGATTCTCATCAAAAGCTACATCCCAATTAGCTTTATACCAAGCCCTTGCACCTTTATGCCATTTCACATTTCTATCTATGGTGCTAACTGTTTCAGCCGAAACTTTTGATAAAGCCTGTGCCTTTTGATACTCATCTAAGTAAACTTTGGCATGATTTTAAAGTGTGGTTGGACTATCAAACTTCCCATAAAAAACAACAGCATTTCGTCTGAAGCATATAACACAGGCTATTTCCTCCAATTCATGCTTCATGCTTCATGCTTCTGAAGTCTGCTAATCAACTTCTGCCACAGAGTTAAACAACCTTCCGCAACACATGGCCATTTCCGTAACAAGCTATGAGATTTTACCCAGACATCAGACACAACATTACATGTCCATAAAGCATGACAGGTTGACTCCACCAATTTACAAATTGGGCATAGACCATTGTAGGATCTTTCTATTACATGTCCATAAAGTGATGCCGCCTTTATAATATTTAATGAAGATGAAGATTATATATAATTTTATTTAATTATTACACCTAAAATCAAGAGATGGATATACACATTTTTAAGTCATAAAATTAGTCTCATCCCATTAGTCTCATATATCCCACAATTCTTATAAATCAAGTAACATTGAATATTTATAAATCAAGTTGTGTTAAGATTGATTTTATATCCCACAATACTACTTGTTTTTTAAATATTAGAAAAATGATTTATATAGTTCTAGGGTGTGTCGCGTACTCATTTAAAAAAAACAAAAAAAGTTTTGCTATATATAAACACGGTCGCGTACTAATCTGTATACCAATACTGATTCATTCATACTTAAAATTTAAATTAAAATTGTTTTCAATAAAATCTACTTTTTGACCAATTACATCACATTAGTGTACAATTATGCTTGCAACTATATTTCTAAAAAAAATAGATAAATTTAAGCCCCATATAAAAAAACTTATTTTTTAATAAGTAATATTAGATACAATTTTAAGGTGTGCATGCAAGTTTTGCACACTTTCTTTAAAAAATAGTGGGATCCACCATTAAAAATTTAATTTTTTCACGTAAATTTTATATTTATTCACTTTTTCAAATGGAGTATTGAGGCTTTCAGTATCTACTACCTAGAATTGCAAATATTGTTTCTTTTTTTCAATGATTGACTCTATTTTTATTCAAATAGAGTATATGATACATGTACATCCTAACATTATATCTAACATTATTCTAAATATTATCATTATCAAACATATTTACTAATGTGGTATTTTGTCAGCAGTATTTTTATATGTCAACCACACAAAATATATATTTTTTAGAAGTCAGGGAACCCCTCCAAGACAGATCCTTTGGAACCACCCTTGCAGGATAAACTCTAATCCCGTGCACAACACCTTTGAAAGTTTCCCTATACAAAATTGGTTAAATCGTTGACTTTTTACTAAGAGTATAACTCTAAATAATGTTAAGAAAAATAAAATATGGAATGAAGACCAATATTTATGAATTCGTTGTCTTTAATTACGCTCACCACTTAAATGAATCTTTTAAGGAAAATTCTATGTGTAGCCATTTTTGTGGACTCCTTTGTACACTCCAGTGATATGATTGGTTGTGTATTAAAAAAAAATTAATCCAGCCAATCATATCAGTGGAGTGTGCAGAGAGTGCGCAAAAATGACTGTATGTAGCATTACTCATCTTTTAAAATGTGTTATATCAACCTTTTAAGGGTTAAAATGATAAAATCAAATGCAAATTATACCATCGCCCTTTTAATGTGTGTGTATATTATGCAAATTGTATTTTTTTTTTCTTTCAAATATTTTAAAACATTTTGAACGTTTTAAAAAAAAAAACACCACTTCACTCATAATTACTTCTTTGACTATTAAAAAAAAATTAAAATATCTTAGCAGGAACTTTGAGGAATGATGAGGCCAAATATCATTTTCTATATGTATATATATTTGTGTGTGGATGTATTATCATTCTAAATTCTAATAATTAGGAAATCCAAAACACCTGAATATATTTTAATTCTCAGGTGAAGTACCATTTTGTTTCAGTCTGGCCATATTTGGAAGTATGACAATCTTGGCCTGCAACATCCTATGCCTGTCGAAACTGCCTGACAACCCACGAAGTTGGAATGAGACCATTAAGGAGCAAGTGCTCAAAGGTCATCCAAAGAAAGCAATTCTAACATATATACGTATGCAGGAACTTGGTTTTCATGCCGATAATTATACATTTCCCATTTTACTTAAAGCAGCAGGAGACCTTCCTAGTTCTCGTGTTGGGTTTGCACTCCACGGCCAGACTATAAAAACTGTTTTCTGTGTTCATGTTTTTGTCCAAACTGCCTTGGTGAACATGTATTCTTCTCTGGGATTCATTGGTGATGCTTGTAAAGTGTTTGAGAATATGCCTGTCAAAGATGTGGTTGCTTGGAATTCGATGCTAGATGCATACGTATCTAGTGGGCAGATGGATAACGCAACTGAACTTTTTGATTCCATGCCTTTGAAAGATCTTTCATCTTTCAATATCATGGTCTCCGGGTATGCAAGCACAGGAAGAATAATATCTGCGAGGCGTATCTTCAGTAACATCCCTGCAAAAGATACAGTCTCGTGGAACTCTATGATATTGGCGTGTACCAATGCTGGAGACATGGTTGAAGCACAAACGTTATTCAAGGAGATGCCAGCAAAGAATATCATATCATGGAATATAATGGTAAGAGGCTATATACGCAATCAACTCTACTCTGAGGCGGTTGATTTTTTTGATAAAATGCAGGCCGCAAATGTGGAGCCTGATTTTCTAACGGTAACTGGTGTTTTAACTGCCTGTGCTCATCTGGGATCACTTCAAAGAGGCACTAAAACACACACGCATGCTAAAGATCACGGGCTAGACTCGAGTCCTCATGTCACAACAGCCCTAATAGTCATGTATGCCAAGTGCGGAAGCCTAAGGAATTCTTTGGAGGTGTTCTATAAGTCTCAGGTTAAGGATATTTATTGTTGGAATGCCATCATCTCTGGACTCGCTCTTCATGGCCATGGCGATGCTGCTCTCAATTTTTTTCATAAAATGAGAGAGAACTGCATAATGCCTGATGACATTACGTTCATTGGCCTACTCAGTGCTTGTAGCCATTCAGGTTTGGTGGAAGATGGATTCCAATTGTTCGACAGGATGGAAAGGGACTTTGGAATCACTCCCAAGAGAGAGCACTATAGCTGCATGGTTGATCTTCTGAGTAGAGCCAAACTTCTTAACCGTGCATTTCAACTCATAGAAGCCATGCCATTTGAACCGGGGGAGTCCATCTTGGGTGCTTTGCTTAGCGCCTGTGTCATTCATCGTGACTTTGATACCGGAGAGAAACTAATGAAACTGTATTCAGAAAGGACGAGCCTCATGAGTGACGGGGAGTTCATGATGTTTGCTAACTTGTATGCAGCATTTGGTAAATGGGAGGAAGCGGAGAGATGGAGAGGCAAGATGAATGATTCAGGCATTTCTAAGACTGCTGGGTGCAGTATAATCGAGGTTAATGGGAAGTTGCACAAGTTTTTGGCCGGGGAAAGTGGCCTTGACCAGTGGTTCACATCCTGTAGAGTAGCTGGTCTTGAGCATATATTATTTTTGTGATTCGATTGATTTACATGGTATTGTTGGGTTGAACTCTCTACTCTAAGGTATAAATCTCAAAAGTCCATAACTTTTAAAATGGGCCTTTAAAGGAAGGATATCTTGATCTTATCCATCAATATCCACCGATTTCTAATTAAACCAAAAAAAAAAAAAAAAAAAAAGAACGAAGGATAGAATGTGAGAAATGTCTTTATACTTCTTTAAAATATATTGGAAACCAGCTGTATCTAAAGTCTGCATTTTGTTAGCAGACAGCTAAATTTTGCTACACCAATTACGATAAAGATCTCCTGATTCTGCAATAAACATTTTGAAGTATGGAATATATATTTTTTATGCACCTCCCATTTGTATATTCATTCTCAAGATTTGGATTCAATGTACTGGAAGATTTGGTACCTTGACTGAAATTTATTTAAACCCACATGTCCACACACTCGTATACACAGAGAGATTCCTTGCAACTGCAGGCATATTAGGTCACATTTTATCCTATAAATAAAGAAAAGGATATGCAGCCTTAACACCGATTCGTCTAGCCATTTACAGGAGAAAATATAAATTAATTATAATTTTTTGAAATTTGTTAAGCTTATTTTTAAGGCTGACAAGGTTCCACGTCCCGAGAATTAAACCATTCCATGTCCCCAGCTCGCATCCTTTTGTCTAATCACCAATTTTCCAAACTACTCTTGTTGTCGTTATCATCACCTCCACCGCGAAATCTGTGTGCTTCTATCTTTCTAGCTATACACGCCACTCAGAGAGATTTCAAACAAAATAAAAAATATCCTGAAATGTATTGTTAATTTGTTTTACTAATGAAAAATTGTAGACCCAACGGTATAATTTATAATCGTTTTTGCTTATAATATGTGTGTGAGCGCGTCGTAGATTTGGTTGAAAAGCGAAGAAAAACTGGCTGGGCACGTTGCAGGGCCCAATCCCATTTGTATTCATAAATTAATCAGTTTCTTCTTTCTTTTTTCTTTTTTCTTCTGACTTTTCTTGGTGGTGAAAGAGGCATTTTGATGCCATCTGAATGAAATGGAAATTATTTATGTTGTTGACGTTACAAAGTCATTTTCAGAAACTAATGTCTTATAAGTATATTCTTTCTAGCATCGTTGGCTGATGATAAGCCTCGTATTTACTGCACTAATCTCATCTCATGACTTGTTTATATATAGGAAATAAAACTGCGAGGTTAACTGGAAATAGAAAATATACGAGGGGACCAAAATTTATTGGAAAAGTGTAAAAAAAACTCGTACAGAATTTTTTTTCTTTTCTTTTCGTTTTTTTTTTCCCAGATATTTGGGAGGGTATGGTCCCTCTCCTCAAGCCCGCTGGCTACCTCGTTGGTGTAAATAACATTAATGATGAACGTCTGTCATGGCAGTGGTTTGCCATGAGTGATATTAGCACCAACATTTATGTTTTTTTACAATTTATTAACGAAATTATTATGGATGAATCAGTTTCATAAAAAATATATATATTCAATGAAAAAAACCACAACCATCAATTGAACTTCTAGGAAAATCAAAGGGATTAATTTTGTGTCAGAAGATTAAAATAAAATGGCCTCTTGATAATAGAACACAACATTCAGAATGTTAGAGTTGATGTACTACAGGTTTCTCCGATGTGTCGATTTCTTCATCGTTACTGTCGATGAATCGTCATCCTAGTCAGACATAAACCAAAAATGGAGGCCATCTTATCATTTGAAGTTGGAACTTGGGAAGAGAGGAGCACCGACTGTCTTTCACATAGATGACATCCTTAACATTATTTCCAAATAAAGGATTACCCAAATTCTCAACAAATATCTTATTAGTTTTAACCCAGTTAACTATTTTAGTTGTTATTAACTAAATAAAGCAATAAAGAAAGGCTTTATCTTTATTAGGTAGGTGGACAATAGAGATATGTCTCTCTTCGATTTAAAAATAATGGAAGTTCGAGGGAGAGAGAAGAAACAAATGAATGAATATAGAGGATGATACAAAACAGGTAGGAAGAGAGTGATAGAGACAGAGAGAGGCGCTCGAGAACATTGGCGCAGTCCACCATTAGTCACCAGAATTCCCTAAGCTTCACCAAGACACAAAGTAATCTCTCTCTCTCTCTCTCTCTCTCTCTCTCATAATTCATTGTTTCTATCGTCCAAATTCTGTGCTTTTCTCCTTATTGCCTAATAGTTCTCGTGGGATGTTTTGAATTCTTCAAAAGAAGCCTCCTTGATAGGCCCTCTTCTCCAACTCTGAACGGAGCCCCTATCATGCATCATATAAGTGTAACTCCAAATCCAAGGCACCTGAGCATTTTTTTTTTTTTTAGCTATTCTTTGCTCCACTTTAGTCACTTTTATCTCCATTGATGATCTATCGTTATCTCTGAGTGAAATTAGCTTCCGGCCTTGCACATACATATATATATATATATTTTAATCTTGGTTATAGTTTTCTGTACTTCGAAATTGTCTTCTTCTTCTTTTTTTCTCAGTAGTAATTCGTTTCTGATTGGTGTACGAGGTTCTTTCATGCTCGGATTCTGAGTTGATTTTGTGATTCTTATTTTGAACACGCAGGTCCGTGCTGGATTGAGATTAAAGATGTGGGTGTGATCTTATTCCATTGATCTTGCAGTTTGAATTCGACGTCTGGATGACTAAATTTCTCAGTTTGGTTGATAAGGAAACCGAGAAAACAAAGTAAAGAACTGCAAAGAAAGTTGATCTTTGTTTCATCTATTTACCATTTCTAAAAAGTGACAAGTGGTTGTGTTAAGCCAAGTCCAGTGGAGATTCTTCCTATACTCGGTACCAACTAATAAGAATGGAAATACGTTATGAATTTTTACTTTTTTTTTTCATTGTTTCCCCTGCATTTTCCGGGCAACTGAACGTAATTTAGAGGAACAAATGTTGTGAATTTGTGGCATGGAATCAAAATGGCCCATTTTATTAAGATGTTGTTTGATCCATGTTTTAGTTAATCGTTGCTAACCACGAGCAGAAGAAAGGTTTTTTTATTGGGTTCTGTGTGGTTTCAGATAGATATGGGTACATACCTCAGCACTCCCAAAACCGAGAAGTTCTCTGAAGATGGGGAGAACGATCGGCTTAGATATGGTTTATCATCCATGCAAGGTTGGCGGGCAACCATGGAAGATGCTGTGAGTAAATAAACAAAACCTTCGCAAATTCTTTTATTTTCCCCCATTTTGCTTCACTGATGTAAGTGGGATTGGGTCCTCTATCAAGTGACTGGGGTGTGTGAACACGGACTGCATTGCATCAACTGCTATCAATTGTAATGCAGTCTCCGGGGGTCAATAGCAATTAAGTAATTATACGACATATGGTGTTACACTTAGCATTGGGTTTGTCTCCTCATTTCTACTAGCTTCCACGGTTAGTTTGGTTACAATTTCTACTGATGGTTTGTTGGATTTCACTCTCTTGCAGACGTGAAGAATTCAGTTAGGACTTTGACAACTCGTTTGATTTTGATAATATAATCGTCACCTGTATGATTCTCTGTATTGATTCTGTAGTAGTTCCACGTTTGTTTTACTTCATGCAAAATGGTGCATCTAGTAAGCCCCCCAAGGATGTTTTTCTTTTTCATTTTCTTTTTCATTTTCCTCCTCACTTGAATCCTTTGTCGGGTGGGATTTAGGATAATTGCAACAGCTGGTTATGAGATTGATTCAAGCATTTAGCGTAAATTATTTTTTCTTTCCTCTATTTGAATTTATATTTTGATTTACTTAGTACACATGTTGCATGATTTTCCTGGAGTCTTGTAAACTGCTTTCTACTTTCTGTTCGGGAAGTAAAACCTTAATTCTTTAGGAATGTGGAACATCACAAATAAATCTAGTGTTCATTCTGGTGATTTAGCCTTTTCTGGACTTATTTGATTTTCTATTTACTTTTTAGAAAATATTAATATGTTTTTTGCTGATATGATTGTTGCTTTTGTCAGCATGCTGCATATCCTGATCTTGATTCATCCACTTCATTCTTTGGTGTTTATGATGGCCATGGAGGTAAGAACTGTCAGGTTCAGAATCTTCAGATGCTCAAATCTATGTCAGATGGCCATTTTGACACATGAAATGGGGATTTTTTTTGTTTTGAATCATTGTTGCTTAATATTTGTGTAGCTTTCCAGTCATTGGTTATGCTGTCCTCTGGACTTAATAATGACTTCATAGATCAATCTGTGGTGTGATTGCATATGTTACAATATTATGTGAAGGGTATTCTGCCAGATCTGATCTGCCTCTGTTTTGGTTATAGTATACGATCAACTATTTACATGCTTATAAAAGGACTAAGTTTTGTTGTATGCATTAATCAGGCGCATTGGTTGTTGTGGTGCAACTTTATATTTTCACAGATATATTTAATATCTCAAAATCTTTTAATATTTCAAAACCTTTGAGGTTCTATAGATTCTATTTGGCTTTTTTGCTAATCTCAAATGGTTAATCTATGTAGTAATCAAATTCTGTGTTTGCAAGTGTCCATTCCATTGTCCTAAAACATCAAATCTCTTGCCGACAGAAAAGGAGGGGGGGTGGGGGAAGAAGATCGTGCAAAATCCAATATTGGAAAACTTAAATTAGTGGTCCTATTCTGTGTGTAGATATGGGTGGGGTTTCTTTTTATTGACATTTTGTTACAGGGGCCTGCAGAGAACAGATTTTTAATTCAGGCTCCACGAAATGGCTCTTATGTACTCTCTTCTTTTTTTTTTAATTTTTTAATTTTTTAATTTTTTAATTTTTTTATAGAGACAAGACCCCATAGAGATCTTATGTACTTAGATGTTTGGCAAGAATTCAGTTCTATTTCTAATCGTATTCCTTGTTGGAAAACTATCTGACTCAAAGTCTGAACCCCTTCTGCTTCTTGATCCAAGATCCAATCTATTTCTCATATTGGTGTAGTAACTGAGAAAATTGTACTCATGTAAATCCAATTGCTTTTCAGGCAAGGTGGTTGCAAAGTTCTGTGCCAAGTATCTTCACCAACAGGTGCTAAAAAATGATGCATATGCTGCTGGAGACATAGGAACTTCTGTTAAGAGAGCTTTTTTCAGGTTTCATAATTATATTCTTGAGGATTCAGTTCTTTTTAATAACTTTCTAATAATCAGGATGCTGTTTCAAAAGGCCACTGTTCTGCTTCATGGTAATCATACCCAGATATTTATATATATAATTGATTGGGAAAATAAATTGGTAAGACTGTTGGTAGCATTATTTTTTCTTGCAAAAAAGAAACTTACGTATGCATATATACCTGTCTGCAGACATTTGTGTAAAGCATGCACATGTGCTTTAAGAAGGGTATATTATTGTATCTTTTGTGACGGGTAGTTTTAGCTTCTTGGATTAAGTGATAAGATATTATACCTCATTATTTACAGGCTTACCATTGGCTTTCAAACCTTTTGTGGGTTTATGTCTCCATTGTTAGTGGTGCTGAGTTTACACTTGTGTCCTTTTGTGGTTTGAACCAGTGATGTTTTGGTTACGCAGAATGGATGAAATGATGCGTGGACAAAGGGGTTGGAGAGAATTAGCTGTTTTGGGCGATAAGATAAACAAGATTACTGGCATGATAGAAGGGTTGATTTGGTCTCCAAGGAGCAGTGATAGCAATGAACAGGTTGATGATTGGGCTTTTGAGGAGGTAGGATGAAAACCAGTTAGTTTGTTGAGGTTATTGTCCTTATATACTGTCAACAGTGATCTTTTTGTTCCATTTTTGTTTCCATGTTAAGTCAAAGGGCCATTCAATAAGTGAGTGGAACTAGATCATGTAAGGTTGAGGGAAACATCTGTTGGGCATGGTATACGAGTTTCCTACTTAGATCACTGCATAAAGCTGGCCAACATAAAAGTGAAATTACTCAATGGAAGCTTTGAAGGTTTAAATGCGTTTTTTTTTACTTGAAAATCATTTGAGGTTAAAAGTATAGATGCCATCTCATAAATTCACGAGTGCATATAGCATGCATACAGAATTCATCACACTTATCTATGAATAAGGAGTTACATATAAGGATACTGGTTCATAAAAGTGGCAGCAGTTTTCGGAACATAAATATAAATCACAATAGAATTTAAAATTGAGCTCATATGAGTTCCACATACACCTTGCCTCAAAAGTTTGCATGTATGCATGTGTTTAGTATGTAGAACTTAAACAGGCTTATGAAATTTGTTAATTTCATTTGAGACTAATTGGTGCAGAATATTTCATCTCAACTAGAAAATCATTTTTTTTTTGGGAAGAAAAATGGAAATTCTCTGGGGCAATCATCTTAATCAAGCAATTGCAGTAATCTGTTTACTGATTTTTTAGGAAACGGGTTTTAAAATCAGAAAAATTATTGGATCAATCTGTAACTTGGTTTCTCAGTGTATGGAATTTGAGATTAAAAGAATCTGATTTAACCATATTCCTTGGGTTTAAATGCATCCATTGTTACCAGGGACCTCATTCTGATTTTGCTGGGCCAACTTCTGGGAGCACAGCCTGTGTTGCAATCATTAGAAACAACGAACTTCTTGTTGCAAATGCTGGTGATTCTCGTTGTGTGATATCTAGGAAGGGTCAGGTAACTTTTTAATCTGCTGGAGTTCTTACCAAATTTTGTGTTTCATACGATGGATACACATCATGTAAAAGAATCTGTCGACAAAACATATGACAATTTCATTTTTCTCAAAAACCACAGGAAATATATTTTTTTACTATTAAAAACCACAGGAAATCTATTGACAGTTTCCAAAGGTATAGTTAATTTGTAATCACTCATAATCACGGGTAGGTAATTTGTAGTTTGCCCAAAAACTTTTGTATTCAAAATCGTGGACATATTCCGTGTTTATGCTGGAGCATATCCCAGACAAAAATTCTAGATTTAAACTTTGTTACTGGATGTATTGTGGCCTCTCTGTCTGTCTCTCTCTCTCACTGGACATCTCTCTTTCAGGCATATAATTTGTCTAGGGATCACAAACCCGATCTTGAGGTTGAGAAGGAAAGGATTGTAAAGGCTGGTGGTTTTATACATGCAGGGCGTGTTAATGGCAGTTTAAATCTTGCTCGGGCTATAGGTAACTTGTCTACACCTCTGAAAGCTTGATCCTGAAAATTTAATCAATTTTTTGATATCCAAGTTCCCTGTGCTCCAATTGCATAGCTTAGGCTCAATTGAAAATATGAAACTTTTGGACATGGCCTCTGGAGCTTCCTCCGTGGAGGCAGTTAGGTACCATTAGTAGAAACCCCGTGCTACTCTTTTTGTGGATTGAATATATATGCACAAATGCATCTTTCTAAATTTCACGTTTGATGGAGAGAGGAGAGAGAGAGAGAGAGAGAGAGAGAGAGAGAGAGAGAGAGAGAGAGTTTGTTGGTGTAGTTTCCATAATTTGATTCAGTTCCATTTGCTGCAGGTGATATGGAATTCAAGCAGAATAAATATTTGCCTGTTGAAAAGCAAATAGTAACTTCTAATCCCGATATAAATGCGGTATGTATATTCTCATAGTAATATGAAAAAATTGCTATGCATGTTATGTACCTCACATTCTGTATAAATGCTTCAATATTTTTTTGTCAAGACTGAATTTATTAAAACATTGATATGAAATTAATTGTTTTCTCTCAAGGTTGAGCTTTGTGATGATGACGATTTTATTGTGTTAGCATGCGATGGCATCTGGTACACATCTTAAGCTTTTTCCTTTCCAGTATAGCCATTTTAGTTTGTTAATGTCTAATGGGGGGGAGTCAGACGTACTGCTTCCAAATCCTTGAAACATGAAAGCTACTGAAAATATATTTTCAATTGGTAATGCCATTAAAAATGGAGCACCTTCTAATGAGAAGGTGAACTGAACATATCATTTTGCGCAGGGAAAGGTTGATGAGACTAATGGGTGACAGAGATTCCTGTAGAGCCTTTATTTATTTATTCTTTTTGTTGCACAAGGGTACCTTGTAAAAGAGCCTTCGTCAATTTAAGGAATTTATTACCTATTAATTCCTATAAACTACTTATTGAGAGATTTGTCCTGATAGTGAGTTTCTTAATATAATAAGCTATCAATATAACTTTATAACTCCTGGGCATTTGATGTGTGATCTTTATATGTGGATTACTGTCTCTGTTAATTGCTTTCAGGGATTGCATGTCAAGCCAGCAACTGGTAGATTTTATTCACGAACAACTAACCTCGGTGAGTGCGTAGGTCTCTTGATACCTATTTAATAACATGAACATCTAATTAAGATTTATGGTGTTTGTACGTTGGTTGTGAAGAAGTAATGAATCGTGTTTGGTTTTTACTTACATATATACATACATACATATATATATATATATGAATATATATTAAAAAAACAAGAAGTAAGTTTTAACTCAAGCCTTGAAGGTCTAAATACTACAACCTGTTTGACAGTAAACGTTGTAAAGATGCAGGAAAACAAGCTTTCACTGGTTTGTGAGAGAGTGCTTGATAGGTGTCTGGCACCAACAGCTGGTGGTGAGGGATGCGACAACATGACCATGCTCTTGGTGCAGTTCAAGAAACCCATTATGTCCGTGGCATCTCCAAACAAACAATCCTCACCATCCAAACCAGCTGATCCTGAATCAAATCTGGAGGACAGCGGATCAAAGTAGTTGCTGCAATGCATCCACAAATCAGATCCTGTACCGGACTACTTTCTCTGGGAAAAAAAAAAATGCAAGAAACCCAATCTTCTTGGATCTTTCTTTTACTGTAGATGGTCTTGTAAGAAAATATTCGGATCGAGTACTAAGAAAAATCTTTCTTGTTGATGTGCGTGTTTAGATTTAAGAATTTAAAAATGCCACAGCGTAAACAACATGTACAGTTTATCAACAACCAACCACATCGCTAAACACAGTCTGTAATAGCAATCCTTACATATATTTTGTTAAGTGTATCATGCCCCTTAATTGGGGTCTTTGTTACTTTTAATTATCATCTTACGCCTCCAATACAAAATTAATGCAATTTCTTGTAATATTTTAACCATCTTTTGGGATCTTATATAATTCTTTGCGTCTTTGAATCAACAGTATTAACTTGCCCAGTCTTTACTAGCCAGGGTGTTGCAAAAGCATTTTCACTTTAAATAATTGTAGTACATAAAGGAAGGGAGTTATGCTATATACTACGTTCTCATCCCACTTCCCTCCCATTATGCTAAAACGGCGGTACCTGTCAACCACAAGATCAACTCTTATTTTTCAAATCGATAAATTCAATGATTAAAAGTTCCGAACAGGGGCGGATATCTTACTACCAACCTTCATATAGATTAGCGTCGATACGAATGATGTGATTCCCATACCATTCAATTTGAAATGGATGATCACCCCCCACATCCATCTACTGCAGTTAGGATAAAATAATATCGGTGAAAAGCCAATTTAAGCATACATAAATATAAAATGAACCCCAACACCTGAATTTTAATCAGAAAATGATGGTTAAAATGTAGAAGTATCTTCTAAAGAAGATTTTCAACAGTGCATTTCAGTTTTACAAGGAGAGTTAAAAAAGGTAGTACCTTGCATACCTCAAGAACTGTGAATTGCAGCATGTATAATTCCGTAACCCCACGAGCACAATGAAGTCAGGACTGATTAGGAAGTTGGGCAATTGTTCCCATGTTGGGGCTGCAACCACCTGCCATCATCTTTTTGTAGACTGTGTAAGCATGGTCTGGAGTTCCTGACGTACTATATCCTCTAATGAGGGCATTATAGGTGAACACATCGGGCTCAAGACCTAAAAGCTGTAGTTCTTCATACATCTTCCCAGCTTGCTCCACCATTCCAACAATCCCAAGATTGAGGATTAATGAATTGTAAGTGTAAAGATCAGGAGTAATGCCTTTATGCCGCATTTCATTGAAAAGAGAGAGAGCTTCTTCTACTCTACGTGATCTTCCAAGTCCACTAATGATAAGATTGTAAGAGACCAGGTCAGGATCAATGCCGGTCACCTTTAGTTCCTCAAAGTAATGCAAAGCTTCATCAACTCTCCCTGCCAGGCACAAGCTATCCACGAGAATGGTGTAAGACTTCAAGTCCGGTCTTATTCCTTCTTTGACCATCCTCTTAAACAACTCGCAAGCAGTTTCCAGGTCACCAGCTTTCCCATACCCATTAATGAGAATATTGTAAATAGCACAGTTGGGCTTGCATCCATAGCTGAGCATCTCTTCGAAGAACTGCATTGCTTCCTCCAGTCTTCCTGACTTCAAAAGTCCATCTAGGAGAGGGCCATATGTACAAGGTGTGGGAGAAAAATCACCACTTATGAGATCATAGTATAAATCCATAGCCTTTTCTAAACAACCTGTTCTTACAAGACCAGAAATCACTATATTATGAGTTATGGTGTTAGGCTCGCAACCCAAGCAATGCATCTCTTTGTATAGGCCAAGAAGTTCATTGGTCTTCCCAGCTTTCCCATGGGCATCAAGAAACAAGTTGTATGTGAAAACATCTGGGGCACAACCAATCGTCTTCATCTCCTTAAAAAGATCCCAGGCTTTTCCAGTACTCTGGATTTCAAGAAGCCCATCAATCAAGCAATTATATACTTCTAGTGTTGGATTAATTCCCAGATTTTTCATGAACTTCACAAATAAATTATGTGCATCAAGAGCTTTCTTACGCTCACACAAAAAGACAATCAAAGGTATCAATACCGACCCATCTTGACAAATCCCATTGCACACCAGTCTTTCAGCAAATAATGTGGCCGCATCTATTTTGGCTTCAGTCAAAATCCCTCCCACTAAATCTCCCCAAAAAGGCCCATCTATTTTAACCCCAACTCGACATACAAAGTCCTCGGCAATCTTTAAAGCATCTTCGATCCGACCATCCTTTACAACACCAGGAAGGAGGGTGCACAAAGTCACACGATCTGGATACAACAATTTCTTCATCTGATGGAAGAACCAGAACGCATCACCAACTCTGTTTTCTTTAACTAATCCATCAATTATAGTGTTGTAAGTCAAAACATCAGGACGACAATTAGTTGTCATCATTTTAGAAAGTGTTTTCAAGGCCAAATGAACCTCTTCGTTCTTGCAAAGACAGTCCATGAATGTGTTGAAAGTTACTGTATTCGGAGGACACCCCAGTACAGTCATGCTCTCAAACAACTCAATAGCTTTCTCGACTTGACCATTCTTCCCTAGTCCAGATAGTATTGTGTTGTAGGTCACGACTGTAGGAGCAAGCTTCATGTCCTTCATTCTGCAAAACATTTGCCACGCTTCATCTACTCTATTAGCCTTGTAAAGTGTGTCGATCAAAGAATTAATTATAATAACATCAGGTTCACAGCCATTTTCCATCATATCAAATAGTAATTTAATGGCTTCATCTACTTGACCCACCTTACTGTAGCACTTCATCATCATGTTATAAGTTATTGAATCAGGAACAAGCCCACTAATTTTAAGCCCATTAAATATATCTTTCGCCTCTCCAAGCCTACCCATTTCAGCAAGGCTATACAAAGATGCGTTACAGGCAACAAGATTAGGAACAATTCCTCTCATTTTCATTTGTTTAAACATCTGAAGAGCTTCGCTGGGATTGCCAGACTTTCCGTAGTAGTCAATGAATAGGATATACGTAAAAGCAGTAGGTTCAACACCCAGAGCTCCCATATCATTGAAAAGTTTCAATGCTTCATCCAACCTACTTACCCTCAAAAGTCCACAAATTAATACATTGTATGTGTGAAGATTTGGTGAGATCCCTTGCTTTTCCATAACATCCAACATGCCAAATGCCTCGTTGAAATTCCCAGCTTTGCATAGGGCATCAACAAGAATGGTAAAAGTAACCACATCAGGAGCATAACCATCAACTTCCATTTCATTCCAAATTTCTTTAAATGTACCCAAGTCTCCACAGTCACTAAGCTTATTCAGCAAAGTAGTGTAGGTTACACGATCGGGTTTATGACTGGAAGCTTTCATCTTTGCAAATAATTCTTTCGCATTATCAAGTTTCCCTGCATTACAAAGAGCATCTATGATAACCGTATAAGTAATAACATCAGGCCCACATCCCTCATCCTCCATTCTCTTCAGAATTGCATTTGCTTCATCAATTTTCCCAGCTCTCCCAAGTGCCCTAATGCATATAGTGAACGTGTATATATTTGGCCTCAACCCCAAAGTTTCCATCTCTTTCAATAAATCCATTACAGTTTCAGTATCCCTTCTCTTCCCCATTGCCACCATAAGCGCCGAGTAAGTCTTTAGGCTGGGCTTAATCCCTTCGGAAACCATACCTCTATAAACCTCCAAAGCCTCCCTACAAAACCCAGATTGAAGGAGCAAATGGATCAACCCATTATATGAATATGCATTCAAAACAAACCCAGCTTTTCGCATCTTTTCAAGTGCACTTGGTGCTCGCCGAATCCCCCCTCTTATGTAAAGGCCTTTAAAAATAGTCAAATAGGTCTTCATGTTCCTGTTAATGATTTGCTTTTGCATCAAATCAAACACCAGAGCCATATCCCCTACCCTCCTATGAATCCTCAAAACCTCAAGCATGAAATTGCACGTTTCAGTGGTGTGCACAACACTGGGCAGCTGGGCAACATAGTTAAAGTAAGAAAAAGCACATTTTGGGTCAGAAATCGATTTTAAAACCCCAATAACTTCCTCAGAAGACAATGCTTTGTTGGGCTTCCCCTTAGCCACCACCACCCCATCTGGACTCTTCATCACAAACCCACAAAAACCCACTAGCTTTCTCCTATGCTTCTTCCAGTTCACCATAGACCCACTAGGCAAAGCCTTCAAATATTTACTACTTCTACCTCCTACTGACCCATTGTGGCTTAAACCATATATCTTACCATCAGTAAAAGCACAAGCATAATTGATACCCGTACAGGAAATACTTGAAGAGCAGAGGATTACCACAGCCATGAAGAGATTATTAACATATAAAAAAAATGAAAGAACATAGCAAGTAGATCCTAGAAATTAGAAATGAACTGGTCTGTGCATGTTTGATGATTGCTGAATTGCTTGTGAGAGCGAAATTACATGGAGATATAAGAGCTGGCTTGTACTGACCTGTATCACTTAAGGCCAGAGAGAGAGAGAGAGAGAGAGAGATGCTAGGTAGAAGATGAGATTGGCTTTGGTAAGAGTGGGGATTAGCTAGGAACTCCGTGGCCACGGACTTAGTTTCTGTGGCTGGGTTGCTGGGTAGCTATGGATATTTTTTCCCGAGTTTTGAAACGCAGAGTCCAACCCAAGTTGTCTCGTCAAATCGTCATGCAGGGAATCCGTAATCGTACAGACAGTACGCACACTAATTAAATTACGATAAAATATTCTAATTTAAATTAAATAAAGAGTATTTCTATCTCATTTCTGCATAATATTGTCAGATAGAGTTACAATTGTCGTATAATTTTTTAAAAGGAATATAGCCATCATTAAAAAAATTAATCAGTTCATTGGATTATAATTACGATAATATCTTATTAAGACTACAGCTGTTAATCAACGTTTTCATAACAGACAAAAAAAAAAAAAAACAAGATATTCGTTTCAAAAAGATATTGATATAATTACAACCACATATCATTCCTATTATCGCCATAGTAATTTCTAATAGATCTTGAAAGAGAACATCTTTTATCACGAAGAGTATTGACAGAAATAGAGTGTTTTGCAGTTTTATTTTAAGCGGAGGATATTCTTTTAAAATAATTAAAGTAATATTATTATAAAAAGAATTATCAAAATACTTTTGATTTAAATTATTATTATTTTAAAGAAAAGTTTTGCTATATACAAACACAGTCGCGTACTAATCTGTGTATCAATACTGATTCATTAATATTTAAAATTTAAATTAACACTATTTTTAATAAAATCTACTTTTTAATCAATCACATCATATTGATACACAGATTAGTGTACAATTATATTTGTAACTATATTTTTCTTTTAAAGAATATTATTAGATATAGTTATAAATTATATAAGTATAACTTATTTTTTTATTAAAAAAAGGAAGTTTATTATTACAAAATTAATTTTTTAATATAAATTATATATTTATTATTTTAAAAAAATACACGATATTTACTTATTCAATAATTATAAATATCATTTTTTTTTTTAAATTTACATATTTCTTGAAAAAATTATAAAACATTTTGTATATCTATCCGGCCGCCGTAAAGAGAGAGCAGTGAAAAGTGAAAACCAAATACCCTCTTGGCCCCGACGACTATTAGGACGACTTGGAGGAAATGCCACTGAAGCACCAAAGCATTATTAAAGCGCGCGCAAGCTCTCACACTCTCTCCAAACCCATAGGCCAAAGCCCTAACCCAGCAGACAAAATTCTTCCTTCCTCTCTGTTAGCATCGTAGTCAATACGGTGATTCGTGATTCGGGGTATCCATGGAAGGAGGGACAAGAGAAAGCTCGGTGGTACCAGCCTCGGTCTTGGACTCTGTGAACCGTACCTTGGCCAACGTAGGAGAAGTCGAGCCCCACTTGCTCCAGTTCTTGTCTCTGTCCGACCCGGATGTCCTCTCCCAGATGCCGCCTCTACAACGTGCTCAGTCTCTGCTCTTACTCGCTAGAACCACCTCAACCCTCTTTACATGTAATGTTGTCAATTAATGTAATATCGATGATTCTGAATGTTGGTTCTGCATGGTTTAATTGCTGGGTTTTGTTATTTTACAGTGAGGGTGAGGTGCTCTGGGGTTCACCCAGATGACCATCCAGTCAAATCAGAGCTTGTGAGTGTGCTCATACTGTGGATTTGTGTTTGATTCTTTGCTTCAGCCTATGATAATTTGTATATTTGTATTTGATGTTAGATTATGGTTATCATATCGGTCTTTTCTCTGTTGGTCTATACATTTGGGAGATAAAGGGCTCATTATTTGCACTTGTATAATTTGCTTTTTGGATTTGATTGTTTGATTCTAACTATTTTGAAGTTTTGACGTTAGGTCTTGTTAAACTGTTTTTTCCCCTGCCCATGTGATGTAGGAAAGATTAAGCTTGTATCAGGACAAACTAGAGAGGTTCATAGACTTGAGTAAAGGTACATTTCTCTCTTTGAAATTTTGACGTTTGTAGTAAATTTCTCATCTTAAAATGTCATCGTGAATGGTACTGCAAGGGCACTCCTAATCTTACTATGAAGATTCTACTTTGTTTTAAGGTGAAAGTGACTGGGCTGGGTCATTTAATATGCAGAGCATACTATCATATGTTCAAATTTGAATATTTTTTAAGAATCTCTTTTTCTAATAACATTATTCTTGTGTAGTTCTTTTCCTCTTAACTGATTGCATGATTTTGAATTTGTTCTTCAAGCACCACTTCGACCATCTACTACCTTGAATTATCAGGCTGCAACGCGTTTTATTGAGCATTCTTTGCCTGACCTGACTCCAGGTAAATCGTTCTTTTCTATTTGTTATGTTCATGAATATTTTAAACAGTTTTAGCTCTTTGCATTGAGGGGTTGCTCATTTTTTTGCAGACCAGAAGCAAAGTATGAGAAATATTAGTAGAGGAGAGGGCCCAAAGATGAAGTATCTAGAGAGCAGTGTCCAAAAGAAGCGGAAGTATCAATCATCTGAAAAACAATCGGTCCAAACAGCTGCCAAGGAATTTCTTGAGAAGGCAGCCCGTGAACTTCTTGGTGATAATAAAGGTGGTTTTAGGGGGCCTCTACAGGCCGAAGCTTCGGAAGAAGAAGATGCACCTATGGGCTGAGTTTCCTGATTTACTCAGGTAGAGTTTTAGCATGATGCTCATATTTATGTCATCTTTTAATTTCCCTTGATATTTACAATTTGTTTATTTGTTCTTTATAACATTTAACTTATAATCTCTACCCCCCCAAAAGAACAAACCTAATTTCAAAATTACTTTGGAAAATTTTGTTGTAGGCCCTCATATAAGTTTTATGAGGATCTTATGTGAGCTTCATTCGGAGCTTTTATTTTCCTTACCTGTCCTAGAAACTAGAAAGGAAGTCCTAACACTCATGCTTTTGTTGACAATGTAGTTGCTAATTGATTTTTGGAGCTTTTATTTTCCTTGCCTGTTCTAGAAACTAGAAAGGAAGTACTAACACTCCTGCTTTTGTTGACAATGTAGTTGCTAATTGATTGTTAAATTGTAGCAACTTTATATGATAACTATTTTATTTTATGATTAGTACAACTGTGATATTTTTTCACTGATTTTTTATGAGAAAGTAGTCTGCCTTTTTCAAATAGCTTCATGTATGGCACTCTAGTTTAATATTTCATCATTATTTTATTACACGCATATACGTTGTTTACTTGTCACAATCCCAATTTGTAGAACGCACTAGGTGTATGATTTGTCTCCTGAGCTTATTCCTTTCAAAGTGCAGATTTGATGTGGTGTTGTTTGTGAGAATTGGGTTTATGCTTATTGGGTTGGCTGTCTCAGTCTTTCTTTTTTATTGTATCTCCACAGGATTGCAGGACCAGATCGCTCATATCTGTAATTGTCTTCAAGCGAGTGTTTATTTCAATTTTTAGTTGCTCGTCTTCTTCTTTAAGTAGTATTCTGCTTTCCAAATATTCAATTTCCCGATCTCTCTGTCTACCTACCCGTGCCGATAGTTCATTTTGAGACAAAGTTCACAATATTTGAGTTTTGGTTGTGCTGTTTGACGTTGTCATCAATACCCAATTTTAAATTAGATCCAGTGGAAAGAAACGGTATTCATCATATTTTTTAACTATGTCATATTCTTTCATCGTCAATATCAGTTTTCTAGTGAATGTAGCCAACAAGCAGGCCCAACACAACAAGAAAGGTCCTTTCTTTGATTCCCACATCTAATTTTGCCGAGATGCAGCACACCTCTGGTTCAAAGCTTGAGGGATTTTACTTCTAAGCAACCATAATCGGTTGTGGGTGACCGTTGATGGATATGATGAATGCTTTTTTCTCAAGGACCATGGATTCTTGAAGTTATAAGGTTATTTTTTTAAGTGAAGCACTAAGGAAAATGTCAGAATCCCCCATCTGTGTGGAAAAAAAATTTGAAAATAGGCAGCAAATCTGTGCATGGAAGGAAAACGGGTGTTTGTTTTGTCACAATGTCAGAATCCCCCCATCTGTGCATGCTTTCTGGAATCTTTTTGGTATGGGGATTTTACTTCTAAGCAACCATAATCGGTTGTGGGGTGACCTGACCGTTGATGGATATGATGAATGCTTTTTCTCAAGGACCATGGATTCTTGAAGTTAAGGTTTTTTTTTTAAGTGAATGCTAAGGAAATGTCAGAATCCCCCCGTCCGTGTAGAAAAAAAATTTGAAAATAGGCAGGCAAAATCTGTGCATGGAAGGAAAACTGGTGTCACAATGTATAAGCCAAGCCTGAACATGCTTTCTGGATTCTTTTTGGTGGGGTGACATAAATTGTATTTGGATGCTTTTTTGTATGATATGAAACTGACTCCTAAAACAGTCTTGATTGTAGGGGAAAAGTGGAAAACATCTTTATCATTTTAATGTTTGTTGTCATCTAATTTATTGTAGGGACGTTGCTGTTAACAATATTTTATTGTTTGTATTTCCTATCTCCAGAAACGCTATTGTGCACATCCGAAAAGTGCAAGTTTGAGAGCGACTCAGATGAGTTTCCATTTGAGCTTTGCTGTAATCAGTATCATTCTCGGATCTTTCGATTGACTCAATTGTGAAACTATCATATCTCTCACAGGCCAAATCTCCTGGTTGCTGTCTCCCAAAAAGGAATTGTCAGTAGTTCTCTTGAGAAGGGGTCATTGATCGTATAACAAATGCAAATTTATTGTTTTATAATCAGAATTTGGAATACATATATCATCAATATCCAATCCACCGTATAGATTAAAAAATATAAAGAATCCCCCGCAAAAGATAAATTCAAACGCCGGTAATCAAATGAATCACCCTGGGCCCTTTTCTTCTTTTGGAGTCGCATCAAAACAAACCGAAAGCAAAAACCCACAGTGCAACCATCAAACCACCCTGCAACCTTGTAGCACTGCTAGTCGGAGCAACAGCTGGACCCTCTAACTCTACTGGAGAAGGCGCTGGAGAAATGCCAGTGTACCTGTGTCTTGGAGAAAGGACCACCACAACCAACTTCTGACCCTTCTCGCAGTGTCCGTTCGCCCCGCTGATGAAGTAGAATGGCCCAGATCGGTCAAGCATTACCTTAGTGTTCCCATCTTTGTACTCTTCAATGGGTTTAGAAGTATTGCAGCTAAGATAATCTTCCTTGTTAACTTGCAATACCGAGTCTTTCCCGCCGTCATATTTCCACACTACGAGAGACAAGCATGAAAAGAGGTAGGTAATGTTCGAAAAACTCGATAAAATGATTGAACAAAAAAAGACTGATAATATCCCAATTCGGATAGGAATTTACCGAGAGAGTCACCGACGCGGAAACGAAAACTTTCGGCCCATTTATTGAGGGATTCAGATTGAGAGGACGGGGTCTTCCATGCATCCGCACTGCCTCCAACCACGATCTCTCTGGCTTCAGAGAAGCTGAAGAGTAACAGAAGCATAAAAACTGGAATTGCTCTTGGAATAACTGCCATTGAGAGAGATCGAGGGGCACGACCAGCAAAAAAGGAAGGAGCTGTGAGAGCACCGGAGCAGTGAGTTTGTATGGGTGTGTGTTTTCTTTCAGAAGAAGATAGAGAGATTATTGATTGGGATTTATAGAGGAGAAAAGGAAAGAAAACTAGCCGTTGGACCTTTTGAGCTTTCTGGGTTTTGTCCGTTACCAGTCATCCTTGCGTTAACTAATCTACAGATCAAAAGACCGTAACGGTTAAAAAATAAAGCATTATATGTTTGAACGGTCTAAATAGCATGAAAAAAAAAAAAATGAATACAGAGCAGAGCAACGGTCAGAAAGAAGAACGAGTCTGGCAAAGACGGGCCCCATTCACGTAGAATAGAGCACAGAGTACACAGTCGCATTGAAGATCATATATTCATGAGTACAGAGGCGCTTCGGGACCGTCCTGTTGTTTATCGGAGAAAAACAGCTCTCCAACCAGCATCAAACACGTAAGAAAAAGGAGAATCAGCACAATACAGTCCTACACAAGTGATTAAATCCGTAAATAGCAAAACACAAGCTTTCTTGAACGGTTTTTCCCTCGGTGCATGTGTCTCTTGCAGTAATTAGAATCTGGGAATGCCTCTTCGAGCACCTCCATTTTTCCCATCTGTTCTTCTGCACCTGCCTGGCTCTGGGTCGATTTTCCTCCCCAAACCTATCTGCAAGTAGTTCCAGCCAACTGCACCCAGACACACCTCAAATCCCATTTGTTACTGGAAAAAATCTACACAACCTCCTAACATCCCACCCTTTTTTTAATTTTTTAATATTTTTTTTTAATTTATTTTTTTTTAAATTAATTTAATTAATTTATTCATTATTTATATATTAAATATTTAATAAAAAATAAAATAATAAAAATTAAAAAAAGGATAAGGTGTTGGGGTGTTAAGAAGTTGTGTAGCAAAAATTTTTGCATAGCCTTTTAAAATTAAGCTAATATTTATAATTTATGTCTCTTCTTTAAAATATTTTTATTACTGCAAAGGTGGCGGATGAACAGAAAGTAAAAAAGCCCAAGCCCAAAAGAAAGCAAGAAGATTGGTTACATGGATGGAGCCTATTGGACAAGAGTGCACCGAAGCCTGCCAGTATTGGACCGAATTGAAGTAATGAACCCATGATAGCCTTGCCTCGTATACCAATTTCTCTTCTTTGTTACTACTAAAGGACACATGAATATTCCCACAGAAAGGAAACGACTAATTAAAATAAAAAAAATTGAAGTTAAAAGGAAATGGTGTGGGAACAGAAAATGGGGTCTATAGTATCAACAATTCCACAAATAGAGAGACAGTTGTGAAAGGGGCAAGGGGACACCTAGAGAATAAATAAATATGCCAACAAAAATTATAAATAAATAGGGGGGCAGAGTTAGATACGAGGAGGGTGAGTAGTTAGTACAATGATGGAAGGCTATAGAGAGCATATAACCCGGAGAGAAGAATCCACTACGCCTAGCTACTACAATAATATTGTAACTCTTAAATAAATAATATTGTAACTCACAAAAGAGGTAGGGCAGGTGGCATTAAAAGGGATTCCTATATTTTCAGATCATAGGCCTTTGCTCAACGAAAGGCCCATCCATTATTACATTGGGCCCCCTCTTCTTTTCCATTATCATTCATTTATGATGCTTTTATCCTCACGCCTAATTTCACCAGCAATTATAAAGCCACGCGTGGTGAATCATTTGACCACCATTTGCCTTTTTTCTCAACACTCATCAATATTTTCTTTTATTATTCAAATAAAAACTCATTTTTTTTTATATTATAATATATATAGAGAGAGAGATAAATATGTAGATGGGACCCTAAGGGACTACTATTATTATTATTATTATGAGGCAGCTGTAATGGATGAATGTGAAAGGGAAATTGGTCCAATAAATTAGGCAGCCATTAAACTATAGGATATTGCATATATGTACTGCCTAAGGTCCCCTACTCTCATGCAACCCCCCACACGTCTAGCTGTTGGGACCATTCATTCATGCATGCATGCATGCACGCACATCTCTCTAACTCCAACTCTCCAAATTCATCAGCCTTTGTTTGTGTAATAAAAAATAAAAGAATTACAAATATTAATATAAACGATGCCTATCATACAGCTTTTGGATTGCTGTTGAATGCGATGGATTGCAAACCAGACCACCTTTTTAGCTCGTGGTCCTGACTAATTAAACCATATAGTTGAACTATTAATTATCAACATGATAACTCATGATTAAAAAATGGACACCAAAAAAATAAAAAATAAAAAAAATGATGAACATGCATGATGCCATGTCCACACACATATGATGTAATGCTTATTAATAATTATGGTTTGTGGTCCAATATTAAATTACTCGATGAACTGATATTGTAATTAATCTGGAAAATCAATTTATGATTTGTAAATAAAAAACTCGCAAGTGTATATTGTCCCCTCACTCAAGTGTGACAATTCATATTTATGAATTATGTTCTTATCGGTGTCAAATTATATATATGATTTAAATAAATACACACTTGGCATCATAATTGAGATAAACTAATATTTTAGATATTCTCGACATTTTAATAATAAATTAAAAAAATATTATTTTATAAACGTGAAGTGTTTAAGGGTTATATAATTATTTAAAAATAATAATAAATAAAAGATTGACATAAAAAAATTAATTAATTTTTTTAAAAATTATACAATTATTGCGCGCTCTATAACACTATAAAGCCATTCGTACATGGTGAATTTATTCGAAAACAGAAACACGTACATGTATATCCAAAGAAATCTTAAAATTCGATAAGTAGAAGGTAAAGGAAACTACGCGGAAAATAAATCCCGTTGACCAATACATCCGACCACATTACAGTTCAGGCTACCGACAGATTTATGTAAGAGTGGACTCGTCTCAGGAAAGATTAACACATGTAGGGCATCAAAATCAAGGTTAGTCAATTTGATTAATCACTGCAAATTTACTTTAAACTTTCTTTTTTTAAAATAATAATAATAATAATCTGATTTAAGAATTAAGACAATAACGGCTGTAATCAACGGTTAAACGATTTCACAATATTAAATATTGTTATAAGTAACGTAGACTTCAATATTAAATATATAATAAAGTCTATATATTGTGTGTATTTCTCTTCTAATTATAAGAATTTTTTGGATAAAAAAATATAAAAAATAATGATAGAAAAATGAATCAGAAATATTTTTTTCTGTTCTTAATGTAATAATCTGTCTTTTTGGTTAATTGCGGGACATGTAATACGTATAATTTTAACGTTTGTAATTCAAAGAGAGTTTATAATAGGAGTTTTGCTATATATAAACATAGTTACGCATTAATCTATGTATCAATACTGATTTATTTATACTTAAAATTTAAATTAATACTGTTTTTAATAAAATCTACTTTTTGACTAATCACATTATATTAATGTACAGGTTAATACATAATTATATTTGTAACTATATTTTTTTTATAAGAGTAATTTTTTTTATTTTTTTTATATAATGTACGAATTTTAAAATATAAGGAGTAGTTGTATATATGCATGTGTGCAAGTAGAAAAAGATAAAAAAAAAATGGAAATAAAATTGTAAGTAGGCCCGAGCTAGTGGAAAGATAGGCAGAGGAAGAGAGTAGCACTGTAGCAGAGTACTCGATTTACATTGCATATAATAATGTTGGACAGAGTTATAATTACATTGCGGCAGTAATAATAGTAAAAGAGGTAGCTGATAGCAGTGTATTCTCTGGAAGAGTCACCGCTTTTCCAATCCAATTGACGGGCAACCTCTCTGTGTCCATTGGAAGAAAGCTCTCTCCCTCTCTCTCTATCTCTCTCTCTGTCTCTCTCGTGAATTATGGCCCATGGAGGTGCCCTTTCCAAACTAAACCAAGCTACTCCATCTGCCATTTGAGAGCTCTGCCCATTCCCCATTCCCCACAGTACTCAACTCTCCCGCGTACACATGACAATTCTCAACACAAGGAAACAAGATCCGAGACAAAAATCTTTACTTTTTAGAGGACTAATCAATTCGCCAGTTTGCTCTGATCCGCCACTGTTTGTTTTAATGATTTGTCTCTGGATTTATATTATCATTCTCTCTCTCTTTCTTTCTTTCTTTCTTTTTAAAAAATTCATATATATAGCTGTAACAGAATGCTTTCCACATTGTTGATCCAAATTTGAGTGAATTAATCCTGAAACAATAACCAGACTCAAGTATTTAATACTTATGGCTCAATCTTGCACTTGTGCGGGTATAGGAGACCAGTCGAAGAATTTTCAATATGCGATTCACAGCGTCTAATTCTTTTGTAGAAACATTTCAACCTGTTATGACTGCACAAGGCTGGTCAGTTTGGCTTGTTAGGTGCAATACATATATAGGATGGCACCAATCTATATATACTGGACCCAGATGATACTTTGTCGTAAAGTTCTTGTAAGAGTATATTTCTTCTGTTGTACAAAGCAGAAAGAAAAGGACCCAAGCTACGTCCTTAGTATCAAAAGGAGAAATCGAGGGAATACATCCGTATCTGTAGGTATCATTTCGACCACATGTTTCTAAGATGATTTGTCAGCAGGTTTGGTATTTGGGCTCTCAAAACCTACACAAACCTAATCTATTCAATGCCCCATTATGAAGAGGGACTCGGATTAAAATGCAACAATTCTCGGCTTGATTTTTGGTTGTGGTCCAATCCAATTTATGGGAGTAATGAGAACCGAATTGGTACTTTCGTTGGGAAGTTGGGAAATGGTAGACATGAAAATAGAGAATGAAAGGAGGGGCAGAGGGGTGAGAAAAGTGAGGGTGGCGTGCTTTAACGGCACAGAAAAAACCTTCCTTTTTTTAAGAGGGTGTTGCTTCTCTGACAGACTGACTCTCCAGTCTCGGCCACTCTGTAAAACACAGTGCCCCCCCTACTTTCAAACACAAACCTCGGTACAAACTGCAAAACTACGCCCACGCATATATACTACCGCACACGCACGCACAAACTCCGTTTGTGTTTCTTTTGTTTCCTTCTTTCTTTGCATTCTGCAGAATCTTTGCATACTGCAGGAACTCAGGGGCTACGAGAGACAACTGCGTCAGAGAGAGAGAAAGCCATTGAGATTTGCGCCAAAAAGAGAGAAGGAAGATCTTGAGCGGATCACGATGATTTAAAGCAAAGGCGGCGATAATTTATGAGCTTGAGAGAGAGAGAGCTCCTCTCTAACGCCAACACTGCTCTCTTCATCATACAGCTTACAAGCACTCTTATTTTTCTCTGACGCTCTGTTTCCTTTTTGCATTACTCTGAAGAACCATCTCTGTAGGATTTTTCGTGGTAGGATATTCATTTCATTCTATCGTATTCTCTCTCCTCGAGCGTCATCATCGTCACCATAGAGCCTCAGAATCGATGGCAACAGCTCCAAGATCGAGGCGGGGGTATAAGGTCGGAGACTGTGTTGGTCCGGTGTTCAGCTGTTTCAGCATGTTCCAGTGGCAGCGTGTAAGTTTGTAGACAGAGGAGGAAGTCACTGAAGAACAGCCATTTCTGGACTGGGTTTTTGTTTGTCGTTCCTGGGTTTGTCTCTGAATCGGTCATTTCAGAGAGACAAAGTTGGAGGTGGCGTGTGGACAGCTCCACTGCATGACAGGGCCGTGGTTTTGAGCTTTCTTGTCCGAAGATTTGTTTGTGATTTGTGGTACTTGTTGCGGAGTATTTAGGGTCAACAAAAATGAAGTTTATGAAGTTGGGTTCAAAGCCTGATGCATTTCAAGCGGAAGGGAAAGCTGTCAGGTGAGGGTTTTTCTAGTCTTGCCATTGGCAATTTTTAGAATCCATGCAGGCCAGGCCCTCTTTCTTGTGAATTTTTGTTTTTGGTTTTTATTTATTCTGTTCTGATTTTAAGGTTAAAGTTATACATAATATTTAAGCATGGTTTTGTTCCTCGGTTATATTTCTTTTTCTGTGGATTGTGTATTTGGTTGTGTTTCTTTGTCATGGCATGCTCTGGCAATTTTAGGGAAAGTGTAGGTTTTGTTTAATGTTCAGACTAATACGACGTGAAGTGAAAAATCTAAATTAACTATTCCTTTTCAGATTTTGGGAAAAAAAATAGTCATAAACTTTTGATCTTTTAGCTATACAAAAAAGATATTGGCAAACACAAAAAGAATGCGGGTATTGAAAATACGAATACAACTACTTCAAGAAGAGAGAATGGGAAGGAGGTGTCGCCGTTTTGTATGAGTCCATTCAGGATGTGGTCCAGCCATTGAACTGTCCTTTTGAAGAAGTTGTGGTCCAGATGTGGAAAATTCATTTGCGGTACCCGAGTTCTCTAATCATCAATTCGAGTAAGTTCTTACTGTACGGGGTGAGAGGGACGTTATTCCACCCACCATTTATGATTTCTACCTTCCGCAAAACATCAACATGTGGACACTGCTTGTAAATTTGGATTTGTCTAATTATGCCTCAAACAGGTCAGGGGAAAGGTTTAATCCGTAGATGGATGGTTTGGCTACGACCAATCTAGCTCTCTTGCTGTAAGATAATGTTTGACAGTACGATTTTAGAACTTCTTGCATGTGCAATGTCTGGTTACATATTGAAAAATCAGGCAACCACAAAACTGGATTGGTAGTTACCATATTTAATTACGTGATCATGTGATCATAGTGCAATTTGCATGTTTCTTTGGCTGTATTATTGTGATAATTATGGGTATGTTCCAGTACACCCAAGTTTGCAGATCACGATGCTGTCATAGATTAGTTGAGATTTAAGATAGTTCTGGTGCCCGTAAAATGTGGTTTCAGATCTTTATTTTCCTATCACATACAAATCCAGAGAGAAATGATATCACCTTTCATGAAAGTAGATATCATATGGCCCAATTTTGTCTGTCTTGGACATTGATTTTGGTTGTGATTTTGGCTTTTAGACTCTAGAGGGGTTTTCTTGACATTTGTATCCAAACACGAGATAAATCTGTTCTGTTCATCTACTTAAGCATTGAGCTCAGTTTGTTGTATAGAGCTTAGCGGAAAAATCTTATAGCGCACATTGGACTTTTTAATTGGATTTGGGTGTCTTGGTACTCAATACTCGAGTCACTATCCTTCTAAGACTAGGCCTTAATTCTGAATTTAAGTTGTCATACTCTTTTGATTTAAGAGTGGATGAAAATTATAGTGCACTATGACTGTAACTGTTTTGATCAAAGCTATTGACTTTTTACGAGATCAAGATTAAGTTCTCTAATTGATGTTGCATGCAACCCTTCTGGTACTGGTACCTTATGTTCCATATGGCAATGCTTTAGGGATTGAAGCCTGTTTCTATGGTCTTTGGAGATACAAAGCATTTTATATGGAGAAATATGCTTTGTTTTTCAAAAATAGCATAGATTTGTGTACATAACTACCAACAGCACCAAGATAACCATTTCTGTTAACTTTTTCTTATAAAAACAAAATTCTAGTTTATAAAACATGAGATAGTCATCTGCACGTATTTCTTCCGTTGCATGTTCAGCATCATAGTTTTCTCTTTATTGGAGTAGCATATCAATTTCCGTTTATGCAGGTATGTATCATCTGAATTGGCAACGGACGTCATCATAAATGTGGGTGAGGTGAAGTTTTGCCTTCACAAGGTATGATATCCTCTTTCTACTTTTTCCTCTAGTGAGTTGAATGTCCGCATTCTTGGGTGATTGAATTGTTATACTTTGACCTTTAGTGAATTGAAATTGGTCATGTTTTGCTGAAGAAAAACCTCCCAAAAAAATCTGTTAAGAAAAGCATAAATAATTGGTTTTTTTTCCAGACTGGGATTTGTGCTGGTTTTTAATACTGTGACTGTCTTTTCAGTTCCCTCTCTTGTCCAAGAGCAATTGCCTGCAGAAACTAGTGTTGAAGGCCACTGAGGAGAATGATGACGAAATTTGTATGGTTGATTTTCCCGGTGGGCCAAAAGCCTTTGAAATTTGTGCGAAATTCTGCTATGGAATGACTGTTACGCTCAATCCATACAATGTTGTGGCTGCTCGTTGTGCAGCTGAGTACCTAGAGATGACTGAGGATATTGATCGAGGAAACCTAATATTTAAGATTGAGGTATTTCTCAACTCTAGTATCTTCCACAGCTGGAAAGATTCCATTATTGTTCTCCAAACGGCCAAATCTCTTCTGCCATGGTCTGAGGATCTGAAAATTGTTGGAAGATGCATAGATTCCATTGCTTCTAAAACTTCTGTGGACCCTGCAAATGTTACTTGGTCCTACACATATAACCGGAAATTAGCCGAGCTTGATAGAGTTGTTGAGGATAGAGTAAAGCTCCCAGTGATAGTGGAATCTGTTCCAAAGGATTGGTGGGTTGAAGATATATGTGAGCTGGACATTGATCTTTACAAGCGAGTAATGATTTCTGTAAAATCCAAGGGAAGAATGGATGCTACTGTGATTGGAGAGGCACTAAAGATGTACGCAGTTAGATGGTTGCCAGATTCTGTTGATGCTTTGGTTTCTGATGCTCATGCCCAGAGGAACAAATCTTTGGTAGAAACAATCATTTGCTTATTGCCATCTGACAAAGGCGTGGGTTGTTCTTGTAGTTTCTTGCTGAAACTGTTGAAAGTTGCAATTTTGGTTGGAGCAGATGAGTCATCAAGGGAAGATTTGGTGAATAGGCTCAGCCTGAAGTTGCATGAAGCTTCTGTTAAAGATCTATTGATCCCAGCTCGGTCTCCCCAAATTACTATATACGATGTTGAGTTGGTGCAGTGCATTTTAAATCGATTCTTGATGCATGAGAAGTCCAACCAGGATATGGATGTTGAGAAGAATGAGAAGGAGACTGATAACTTTGTCTTGAAACTTGGGTCCTTGTTGAATGTTGGTAAATTGATTGATGGATATCTGGCGGAAATTGCACGTGATCGAAATCTCACTCTCTCTAGTTTCATTGACTTGGCACGGACGGTACCTGAATTAGCTAGACCTATTCATGACAGATTGTACAAGGCCATTGACATCTACTTGAAGGTAGGATCTTATTATGCCATATATTCCAATATTGTGCATCTTTCCAATTTTTTCAGGAAGCTTTCTTAATATTGAAGTGGCATTTTCATTCTCATCAATAAAGTAATTGTTTACCGGTAAAAAAAAATATATTCGTGAATGGGCATCTGCTCATTTTGTATGAGACAAGCAGGTGACCGAAGCCACCATTTCACAAGTTTTTCCAATTCTTTGGGCTCTGGCAGATGAGCCTGAAAATTTGGAGCTGTGCTATGTTGATTTATATCTGCTGTGTCTGAAATGCCGATTAATTTTTTCTCATAGCTTCCAGCATCCAAGGGACCAGTTTCACTGCTTTGCCCATCATGTTTACAACACAAACAATCTAAAGAGACTAACATTAGGAAATCTTGTGAGGTTAATACCAAGGTGGCCCCTGCAACGGGTTGCATTTGAGTTTAAACTTGGTGTCCAATGCGATTTGAAGTGGAAGAGCCACTCAAATCAATCCCTTGGTGTTCCAATGCTCGCTCTTACTGAGCGGCAGTGTTACTTGCTCTATATCAATGATATTTTACGTACTCTTACACACTTGTGAATGTGCTTGTGATTTAGAAGATGCAGCCTTTTGGGGTTTGAAGCATGAACGCATTTCTTTTATGAAGATCTTATGGATTATTATGTTCCAGGAACATCCAAGTTTGACAAAAGTTGAAAGGAAGAGGATATGTGGACTTATGGTTGTCAAGAAACTGACGATGGATGCATCCATGCATGCTGCTCAGAATGAGCGCCTCCCACTTCGGGTTGTTGTCCAAGTTCTCTTTTTTGAGCAGGTCAGAGCATCTGCTGTTTTTAGATCTGTTAGCAACAATTCACGGGATGCTTCACTTTCCACGCAAAATACAGACGAAGAATGTGAGAAGACAGCCGAAAACTGTAGAACCCTCGAGAAGCAGATGAATCAAATGGACGGGAAACTTGCTAAGAAGAGCAGCAAAAACAGCAGAAGCAGCATGCAGTTGCTGCCATCCCGGTCAAGGAGAATATTCGATAAACTGTGGGCTGTGGGTAAAGGGCATGGAGATGACAAGAGCCCTGAGACGTCCGTGAGTTCTCAGAGCCCAACTTCAATGGTTCCTGGGGACACCAAATCCTCTGGTTCATCTTCAAGACACAGGAGGCATTCAATCTCGTAGAGAACTTTTGAGGGAGGGTTCATTCAGACTTCAGAAGCAGAGGGAGACAAACCACTTTTCAGGTGTAAAAAATGGTAGGTTTTGTTATAGCTGCAGAGTGCAAAATGTTAGTTTGAAAAGGGTTACTACACCCAGGAAAAAGGAGATGTAATGAGCCGTTTGAGTGCCTTTTTATTTCTAACATCTGTTGGTTCCAAATTGTAACTTTGTTCTATCATATAAAAGTCCATAGATGTAGGCCATTGGAGTATGGGCTCTATGATTTTCTTCATAATCAATCATTTTTCTTTTAATTTCGAAATTGCTTTTCGATTATTTATTGAGTTCATTTTTCATGTCTTTCACCTATTGAGTTAAATTTTTTATTTTATTTTAAAAAAATTGATTGTAATTTGTAAGTCATAAAATAATTTAATTAATTAATTAATTATTATTTCTAAAAAAAAAGGGATCGCCAAAGTGAACATCGGGTTCAATTTGTGGGCACCCGGTTCGCGGTATATGTAACGGAGCATGAGACAAAATCACTGGCCCACAACGAAGGGGCCGCCCCGACCCACTGTAGGCCCGTCCGGCCCAGAGAGAAAACAGAATTCCCGTGCTAGTGTTTTCCGAGCACTTACCGTTCCCCTCCAAATAAACATGCCGAATACAAAGTAGTTTGGCTGATGGCCGCGGTCGCTGGTCACCCAAAAGCCTGAGTTAGCTGCTGATACTAGCGAAGAGACACCAAAGAACACCTCAGCGAGAGAGAGAGATCCAAAGTTGAAAGCTACGGAGGCATTGAGAAGGAGGTCTTCATTTCAGAGTGTCGGATTTCTCTGTCTCTTATCAGAAAAGAGGCTTCTCTGCTCTGCCAAACCTTGAGCAAAACGATAATCTCCAAGACCAGGCCATTATCTCACTCTGACTCCCACCCTCTCGCCCTCTCTCGCTATGCTCGTATGTTTTAGGTTCGAAAATTTAAGTCATAGTTCGGTTTGGTAAACAAAAATTTTTATCTCAAATTTAAAATTCTCATCTCATCGTTACAACTTTTCCAAATCTCCATACAAAATATAATAAATAATTTAACTTTTTCAAATCTCAAAACAATAATAATATTAAAATATTTTATCTTACACTCAACATTTTCATCTCACTTACACTCAAGATTATATTACCTAGCTCTATGCCTACGCGCTCTCTCTCTCTCTATAATCTTTGTTCATTTTCAGTCTAAGGTGCAACCCCATTTACGGGTTTGTTTTGTTACTGTCAAAGCTTCCTAATTTGCGCGTGGTTTCAGGTTTTAGTTCAAGGAAGAGCTAAGCCAATAACTACCATTCTCCACAGACCTGCTCTCTCAATGCTCTTACCCTCAAAAGTTACCAGAATTCTTTCCTCGTCGCTGTTTGTTCATTTTGTCTTTTCAGGTCATCCCCATTTGGTAAAACCGTGAATTGGAGTTCTTTTCTTTCGTAGGCTGCTCGGCTTAACAGATTGTATAAATCATGGGGAGAAAAATCAGGTATCGGCTTTTTCTTGATGAAGGTATTGCATTGTTATTCGTTGCCCAAGGGGTTGGTCCTTCGAACCCTGACTAAACACTAGAAGGGAATAACTTTAGCAACAAAAACGCAATCTTTACGTTGGGATGACTTGGGAATGGAATTTTGAGAACATATTGCCGTCTTTATTTTCTAACTTAATAGAATGTAGATATAAATGCTTACTAAGCTGCTTTAATATGTTTCTGAAGATGGGGAATTTGAAATAATCTTCTTACTAAGCTGCTTTAATATGCATCTACCTCGCCAAAAGCTGGCGGTTATTCAACTGTAAATAAAGCACAAAGAAAGTTTTATTCCAGAAAAGATGCCGGCAGAGATGGCCTTTGCTTCTAGAGGATATATCAATGACTGGATAGAGATCAATGTTTCCATCACTTGGATATTCTACAGGCAAAAGGAAATAAAAAACTGATCCTTATCACTCTGATAAAGCCACCGCTGCAACTGAACATGAAAAAAAGAAAAAAGAAAAAAGAAAAAAGAAAAAAGAAAAAATCCTCATACAATCAAGAATATGCCTTTTCATCTCATCAACAGGTTAAGGCTATATGCTTGCCTTAATGGTCGAGATTATAGGGTAAAATCCAAACAAAGTACTTCACTTCGAGGAACTCAACACTTCATATAAATGGAAGATACAAATGACTCCTAAAAAAAGTTAGCAGTAATAATTCAAGTTAGCAGGGCATTTTTAGTTTTGATAAGTAAAAGAAACAATTCAAGTCAAGAGGGCATTGCAGCTGTTGCATACAGTTTTATCGGAACATTCCTGGAAGGCACCTCCTCCCATGGTGATACAATCCAAGATAGCCAACAGTATGGATGTGAATTAAAAAATCATCAATGGTCCAACTCCCAAATGTTAGAAGAGAAAACCTTATGACCGGTTGGGCCTATAACTCCAAAAAATCAGCCCCCCAATAGTGGATTGCCACGTAGACTGTACACTCAATTTTCTGTGTGACCGCACTACACACAATCTCTCAACTATTCACTCCCCCTCTCCTCTCGCACGAAACGCCCTCTTCTTCCTCTGAAATTTAGGGTCACCAAAAGTCTAAGATGTTGAAGAAGACGACCCATAAGTGATCTTCCCCTTCTTGAGCTTCAACTCCCTGTTGTTGCCCATCTGAGTTTCTTTTCGCCTTTCTACTCTCTTTCCACCTTTTTTTTTCCTTCCAGTAATTTATTTTGTATTTCTGCATGTAAAAGGGTAATTGGTGACTATTTTTTTTTTTTTGGTATAAAAAAATTGAGATTGCAGAAAATATTTTCTTCAAAACATCGGAGTCTGCTTACTTGTATTTTTCTTCATATTGTCTGTGTTCGACAACTGGAGGTAGGCAACATCTTGGTCTTGGGCAGTAGTGCAAAGAGACGGGGTTGATGGTAATTGACGAAGATGAAAAGAGGGGAAGAGTTCCATTGGGGTTGCTATGGCTGAGTCAAAGGGTTTCCCCTCAGTCTCGACTCTGTCCTGGTAGACAAGATGAGTAGTTGGAAAAGTTTTGAGAGGTAATTTTCAGATTGAGAAACCCTAACTTCGTAGTTATTTTTTCTGGGATGTATCTATGTCAGCTTCCAAGAACATTTTGTAAATGGGATGAACTAGGAATTCGAAGATTTTTCAATGGAATGGTTCACCATTGTCATCGGTTTGATGCTCTGATTTTTTGATCAAAACAAAAGGTGATTCAAATTGGTTTGCATGTTTGGATTTGTGATTTGATTTGCTTTTGTAAAAATCTAACTTCATAGAATGTTGATTTGAGGCATTGACGGTGGTATCAGGGATTGAGGCATCAATCTGGGGTAGAGACGAGGACAATGATAGTGCAGATTGACGGAGGAATGGGGGGTCCGTGGGTGAGGTGTGACGCGATTGTGTGTGGGTGCATCTACTCTCTATTTTGTGTGATGTCTAACGTGGCAACTGATAATAGGAGGGCTGCTTCTCTAGGAAAACCAGTCGGACCGCTCAGAAGCGTTTCTGTATTTTAAAAACTAGGATAAGGCCATTTTTTCTTTGCTTTTTTAAAGCCGAAGGAAAACTTGGTTCAACTTGTTTGTGTGAAGCCTGTTTTCTATTTGTGTGCGACCCGATAAAAATTTATTGTGGTTTTTTTGGTGGATCTTTAATAAGGAAAATTTTGACCTGTTTTTAGCTCTTGAGCCGACTTCACCCGATCCCCTAATTACGATTTATCCGTTAGCTAAGGTTTTGCTATATATTTGTACTATTTCATGCAGCCGCCGTACTGCTACAATGTCTATTTGACTTTCATACGAATAAGATCATCTACAGTACTGTAGACGTATGTACGTTACGAAATCACGTAAATCTTATATTCATGTGTGATTGAATTTTTTTTTTTTTACTTTACTTTTTCTCTTATAGTTCCACAACCATGCAATTCCCTTAATATTTCTACAAACCGTAAAAGAATGATTAAACATGGCCCTATCCCCAAGTAAAAAACAGATATCTTAGATGAGATGGGTCATTCACCAAAAGTTTTTAAACTTCAAAAGGGTTAGTCACATGTGGCTTCCAATATATTGCTTGAAGATATATAAACATATATAATGTCTGAAAAAACTGTTTAGTCAGAAACATTAAAATTTTCTAACCTATGCATGAAAATTGCAAGTTTTTTCTAATCCAGAGGCTCAAATAGGTTTCCATCCTAATGCAGGGGCATCCTTTTATCCTTCTCGTCTATCAGGCTATTTGTGTGAAGTATTTTTCTTTCTGAGTTTGCAATATGCTTTGTTTCCAATAAACACAAACTCAAACATAATGATGGACGGAATATTTGGATTCACACAGTTTCTGTAATCTGTTTAATCACTAGGATCCAGTATTTAACTGTTTTGAATTGGTAACAATTTCTCATGTAAAACCCTATCCTGATTGGAAATGTTTGGTTTTTTTTTTTTTTTTTTTTTCCTTTCTTTTTTTCTCGCAGGGGAATACTTAGCTCTTACAGAAGACAGGCTTAATATTGCCTTGCTACACACTATTCACTTAATGCGCTTTGTTTTCACTTAATTTATGTCGTTGTTTCTGTTTCTTTGTTGTTCGTGTTTTGTTCTTCATTATCAGTAGCTTTTGCTAACCATTCTCTTTGACAGAGACTTGCTTTTATTGAAGAACGCCTGGGTAAATTGATCACAGATAAGCCTTCTGTTATAGAAACTTGCCTTGCACAATGGGTGGTGACCTTGTTTATCCAGAAAGGAGCAGTGTTCTTTGCAAGTAATGTTCTGTCAAGCATATCTTAGTTCTGCAGAATTCTTGTCATGTGATTCTTGTCCATCATATACTTGTGCAGAAATCTTTTATTTTGGTCCTCAAAGAGTCAAAATTATGCCTAGGATGGATTTGTTTTGCAAATTTTAGTAGTCCTAAGCTTCTTCCGTAAAATCCCACATCCATCAAATGATAGTTGAATTGCATACGTGACTAACCGAAGGCTGAAGTGGCAAGGTTATAATCCAATGTGGCATTCAAACTGATGGATGGACGGACAACAATTATGTTGAAGTATGGTAGGGGGGTATTTTTCTAGAGTTAGTATAAATACACATTATGTAATCCCAATTGATTGATAGTGAATTTCCGCGCCGCTCACTGCCTGTAGATGTAGACGCATCGCCGAACCACGTTAAATCTCTGTGTCAATTTTTTTTTTCTTTTTTGATCATTCCATACAATTCATCAACAATTACCGCACGTGTCACAACAAATTACTATTACTTAGATTTTTCAAAGGATAAAATTGTTTTAAATTTGATAGATGATAATTGAAGGTCAAAACTATCAATTGATGGTGATGGCCTTTTCTGTACATATACATTTCTCTGTTCTTGTAATTCTGCATTCCTGAAATGCAGGATTTGACTTTTGATGGCCTGTTTGAGAAATATATGCTGCAGCACTGATCCAAATGTTTCCACAGTTAATTTACATTCTCTCCTGTTTTGATGTTGACTCAGGATTGACACCATTGATAAATGTTTCAGTCATGATACAGTTGAGGAAATCATGGATGCGTTGTGAAGCATCAAGTCCTCAAATCTCAGTTGTAAATATATTACAAATATGATTTTCCTCTATTATAACTTACATTCTGAAACCGGGTCGGTTTTGAAACTCCATCGCGTTGATGATTTGAATATGAAGGAGAATTAGGCTTCAATCAAGGCGGTGTAGGAGGTACTCAACTTCGACAAGCTTGGTAAGAGGCATCACCCACTCCCCATAGAGTCGAGAAACTATAGAGGGATCAACCTTGTACTTTCCTCTTTTTTCTTCCTTATTGTCCAGGGTCACATCTTCCCCAAACACCATGGCCTTCTTCGCAACTCTCTTCTTCACTTTCTCTTCCACACTCTCAAATGTCAGCAATTTCATCAGAGCATCTCTATCCTGAAGCAACGCAATTGTTGTCAAATACATGACCTTATATATCTCTTCAAGAGTTGGTGCCTATAAAAATTAGGTGTTAAGTATTCTTATGTAAAGGTCCTTCAATATATGTTCTCGTTTCTCTCAAATGCCTCTCGATTAAGCATAAGTAATTGCAGTCTAACATAAGATGGCTATGATGAATTTGATTAATGGATCACCATTCACTGCTTCCTTAATTCGTTGATCACAACAAATCAGATATAACTACGAAAACTGTCTACTTTAGAGTAATGATGCACTCATTATACCTGGGCGCGAATTGCTGGCTCATAATCTTGAGGGGATTCTCTGAATTTTACCTCAGCTACTAACTTCCCATAATGAATCCTTCTGGAGAGGGCCTGATGGTAATAATAGTCATATCATTCCTTATCAAAATGAGAGCTAGGTCAATCAAATGATCAAGACACCCATTTTTATCCAGAGTTCTTCAAATCCTAAACTCACCATGCATGTCAACTAAAATTTAAAAGAAGAAAAGGTTTACAGCCATCTTTACCTGTAAACAGACAAGATCACTAGCAGCAGTTGATGCATAATTGCCATCATCACCCGGGGCAGCAAACAACGCGAGAAGTTTCTCAAAATACATTTCCCATATGGACTTGTTCATGTTAATGAAAACGGCTGGTGGATGTAAAACCTATAGCTGGAATTAGATCCAACAAAAATCGACCTTTTTGCAAATTTGAACAGAAGGACATATCATTACCTGGGTATAGTTGTAAGGAGGAACCAGCGAGGGCAGTAAATCATCGGGAAAAAAAGGATGTTCTTCAGGGTTTGTAAATCTGCCAGCCTGTAACATTGCAGGTCATATTGCAAATCAGACTCAAATAGGGAGTAGCAGCGGGACCTAAACCAGACAAGTCATTTGTGGCTCATTGTACTGGTTTTATCATGTTCATGTTTGGCACCCACACTGAATCAGAAAATATTCAAATCCATGACACAACTTAGCAGACAGAAAAGAATCAGTTCTAAGATCTTGAAATCCCTTGCTGAAAGGATTGTATGGGCTTAGGCGCCTGTATCAGTTACCTTTAGCATCGTAAAGGAGTCGGGACAGGTCCTATTGCCAATTTTGGTCATTTTTTTTTATGTAAATTGAAACAGAAAAAGCCATGGTTCAGAGGTTTTAACCAATCGAACTATTTATCACGAAAAACTTGACAACAATTTTTTTTCTGTAATGATTCTAGCCAAAATCAAAGAATACAGAACCTCAAAGTTGCCTGTATGCTGTCTAGTCTGCTACAATGGTGACATTTAACATGAAGCATTTTTTTCCCTTTGGAAGTTGGAAGAACAGCACATACATACATACCTTAGCTTGGAGGGCCTCGGTTTCCCGGACAAGAAACTGAAGCAAGGAGCCTGAAAACCCCGGGATTTTAGCGTAAGAATGATCGTAAGCCGGAGAATTGATGGGGAAACGGGCCCGCTCTATCAGAGCGTAGACGATAGTGTCTTCTTGTCTCACCAAGGAGTCTCTTACCGATTCCAGCGTCAGCGCATTCGCCGAATGAGAATCGCAGAGTGCCATTGCAAAATGATACTGTTCAACAGCTCCACGAGATACCACAAAAAGAATCAGTACTAACACCAACATGTCAACGCGGGTTTGTTTTTTCGTTTGTCAGAAGCAGAAAATAAAGAAAGAAAAAAAAAAATGGAGAATTATATAAGGATACCAAATCTCTGACATTATTATCCAGAACAAAAAATCTAAACCACATAATATGGTTATCGTCATTAAGAGGACAATTCCACAAAGTCGATCAAGAATCACGCTGTTGTTGTTAGCATGTGGATGATATAAAGAAAAAAACAAAAAAAAAAAGTACCTGGAAAATGGTGGTCCCGTGGCTGTGGCTGTGGCTGTGGGAGAGAGGGAAGAGCCAAGAGGCAGGGAAGGAGGAGGTGAAATGATGATGGTATTCCCAGAGCTGCCTGGAGGAAAACAGGAAAAGAAAATCTGCTTAGTGCTCGCTAATGGGAACGATCTGATTTTTATGGGGTGTTTTTACTACTTTTTGCGTGTGTACGTGATGGCTGGCCTAATATGCGGAAGTAGCTAACTTGCTTGGGATGTGGGACTTTGAGGGGCCCACGCGGCCGTTCCTACAGTTTGTTTGGTCGGTACGCGTAATGCTTTCGGTTATATTCTATTTTCTGTGTATCATATCTAATTCATATGAATTGTGAAGGTCTCATGGCAACCCGAAATTCATCGAAGGGAGGAGGAGGTTGTTGCAACTTCAAACTAATTTCATCCAAACGCCAAAAAATTGATAGAGTACGTACGTACACCCACTAGATTACACGTGCATATATGTTGCCTTGATCGCTCAAAAGCAAAGCTGTTTGTTTACGAGTTGATGCTTACAGTGACGTCATTAATGTAAAAATTAAATCTTCATCGCCTAAATTATTAATAGGAGATGTCCAGTCCAATTATAAAAATAACTGAAGCCCAACTCAATAACGATATCTCAAAACCAAAAGCCCATGGGCCCTGTAAAAGTTAAACAAACCAACAGCTTTTCACTTCAACGGGGGAATTACCACCGTTCAGACCATTCATTGAACACCATGTGTGTATCGGCCCACACGACAATGTTCTTTCTATCTTGGGCCTGGCCCTTCTTTGTTTTAATAGTTGTTTAACGTATCACACTCGAATTATGATTTATTATCCGAATTAATACAAAGTTTATTATATATAGTTATTTTTATATATTTTTAATATGTTTTATTAATGTAATTAGTAAAAAAAATTATTCTATATTTAAAAAAATATACAATTAATCCCATTAATAAAATTTCAAGGTGGTCGATTAATTATTAATTAATTAAATTGTGGTGGAGAAGTGGCATGCAGGGTTGCGAGTAATCATTTGCGTACCGAAACGACAATGAAAGAAGAAAAAAGGGAACAAGGTAATGATGAAGCAATGGTTGAAGAAAGTGATGATTGATGAGACGTTGATTAAGGTTTTAATTACATAATTTAACAAACACGTCAAATCGTTTACTCCTAAAAGCGAGATTTGCTTAAAGGGTCACCGTGGACCAATCAGAGCGGAAGCCACGTTCCTTGCCAAGCTCCATTTAATATTTTTCTACATATATATATATATATATATTATTAAATTAAATTAAACCTACTACGTAACATGGCTACCACATTTCTTTGTTCTTTTATTAAATTAATCGGAAATAAACATATCACTACTACAACTTGCTTGCTGTTACAGTTGTTGGAATGTTGTTAAGAAAAACATTATTAATTCAAAACATAAAACGGAAAAAAATTATATATATAGTATTTTTATTGTTCCAAACTTTAAAATGAATATATGAAAAAAACAAACAATTCTAGTTGGATAGGTCGGTTAAAGTACCTTTACAGTCGTCGGGAAGAACCACACACACGTGCCACATCATTATCAATTTATCGGCTTCCTTTTGCTTCGAAATAAACAGAAACGGGCGACACGCACCCACTCAGGCAGAGAAAGACAGAGACAAACCTCAGATCCTGCGAATAGGATCACATAAATAATTCCTCCTTAAAACAACCACCATATCCCACTCTTTTTGTTCCCAATCTACAACGTAAGAATATGCCTAATCTCTCCTCTCGATCTCTCTCTTTCTCTCCCCTCCTCTCTCTACAGCTCTTCATGTCTTGATTGAAAGGAAAGCCAAGTCTCTCTCTCTCTCTCTCTCTCTCTCTCTCTCTCATACACCAAAGTGTGAATGTGAAGACAACGACAACAATAATACCCAGAAAGTGTTCCTTCAAGAGCCAGCAAAATCCATTCCGCTGGTTAATTTCTGAATATTCACTCTCTTCAATACCATCATGGCCATTCTCAAAATTATGCATTTTGCGGTTCCTTTGATCTGGGTATTTCAGCTGAGACGGGGTTGAGCTTTCGTACCATATACGAGTGTTGCATTGGACCGTTTAATTTCTAGGTTTCCCCGGTTGGGTATTCTGTCGGATCTCGAAAGACCATGGCATTGTTCCGCAAGTTCTTTTACCGGAAGCCGCCAGATGGACTCTTGGAGATCTCTGAAAGGGTTTACGGTATGTTTCATTCGGTTGAGTTCTTTTAAATTTTGGTCATTTGAGGTTGCATATTAATGCGTCCGTAAAAAACGAAAATAGTGGGATTGATTGGAGATTATTGGGTTCTGTTGAATTTTTATGATTTCATTTCAGTGTGGTGAATTTCCATCATTGGTGTCAATAGTAGTGCCTCTGGACATTCTTTATATATACGTTGGTGAATTATTTCTTTATGCATACATAATGGTCTTTTTTCATCATTTTACACATTATTATCAGTATAATTGGGAGTTGCTCAATGTGTGATTAGCATTTTGGATATGCTTAAAGATGGAGATTTTGTGGGTAAATCATACGTCAGGTATTGGAAGCACTAAAATGTCAGCGATTTAGAATTGTAAACTCTGTGTCAATTTGTGGCAAAGTCCTTAATTAGTTGCTTATGACTGCTGACAGGTTTTGGACCCTGTTATATTTGTCCAAGGACTGTACTTCAATGAATGCCACTTACATACACGCTCATATATTACATATGCATTGAAGCGTCAGTGGAGTGTGTGCGCGTGTATGTACAGTATGTATGTATGTTTGTACGTATGTAAGTGCGTGTGTGTGTTGTATTGATGAATTATGGGAGTGTGTGCGTGTACGTACAGTATGTATGTATATATGTAAGTGGGTGTGTGCTTGTGTATAGGTATACACATATGCGTGTATGTACTTTTACAAATACAATACGTACACATGATATATATAATGGTCTATGCATCCTTGTTTCCATTCACCATTTAGTCTCGAAAACTCTAATATATCAATTTGGTTTTCAGAAAATATAAAAAGAGATATCATTGTATGTATAATAGCCTTTGCTTGTTTCCTTATTTTGTATGTTTTGGAGGAAACATATGTATTAGGCCTGGATCTGAAGATTATTACACTGTTCATTTTCATACTGTAAAAGAATTTGACTACATCAAAGTTATGCTGTGATCATGCTGTTGTACGTACTGTAGTCTTTGACAGCTGTTTCACCACGGATGTTTGGGAAGAAGATGAGTATAAAGTCTACATGGGAGGAATAGTTGGAAAACTCCGTGAACACTTCCCTGATGCTTCATTCATGGTCTTCAACTTCCGAGAAGGAGAGAACCAAAGCCAGATTGCTAACATATTGTCCGAGTATGATATGACGGTGATGGATTATCCACGACACTATGAAGGCTGCCCGTTGCTCACAATGGAGATGATCCACCACTTTTTAAGATCAAGTGAAAGCTGGTTGTCACTTGGGCAACAAAATTTGCTCTTAATGCACTGTGAACGAGGTGGATGGCCAGTTTTGGCTTTCATGTTGGCTTCTCTTTTGATTTACAGGAAGCAGTACACCGGGGAACAAAAAACTCTGGACATGATTTACAAACAAGCACCTCGGGAACTTTTGCAATTGATGTCACCACTGAATCCAATGCCTTCACAACTGAGGTACCTTCAGTACGTCTCCAGACGAAATGTCGCCTCAGAATGGCCTCCATTGGATAGGGCTCTTACATTGGACTGCATTATTATGAGATTCCTTCCTAATATGGATGGAGAAGGTGGTTGCTGTCCAATATTTAGGATATACGGACAGGATCCTTTTATGGCTGCTGATCGGACAACCAAAGTTCTGTTCTCAACTCCAAAGAAGAGCAAAATTGTTCGACGCTACCAGCAGGTCAACCTAGGTCTTTTAACTATTGGATATAAATTTCCTTTTTTTTAATCTGTGAATTCGATTGTGGTTCTTTCTGGATTAGGAAAAGAACCGCTCTTCATTCGATTGTGGCTGTGCTTCCCATGATTTATCTCACTTTTAGAAGAACTAGTTACTTTATGTGCCGTATTTTTGTTTGTCTGTATTGTGCTTCACAATTATTCATGCTCGTCTCTTCCTCTGTTTATACCGGCTACCAAAAGTAGAGCTTACAAATCTTCAGTCTCGTGCTGGTGATGCATATGATGTGAAAATGTCATACCTATTACCGATCCACCCAAAGAAGGATCCTGGGATGGTAGCTTGGGTAATGAATATGATGTATGCTTATTAAGTTTTTAATCCGCGATGGTTTCTGGACGAAGTGAATATCATGATACATTCAAGTGTCATGACACAGTACATTCATAAGGCTGTCGTGCAAAATGATCTATGTATGGAAATCATTCTGATCATGGGCCAACTAATTAGTTTAATCAACCAGTGATTAATAGAAAACTTGCCCCTGATGGTTCACCATATGATTTTGCTATATTGTTGTTACTGTTGTTTTGATCATTATTACAATATATCTTTGTTAGAATTTATAGATAGGTTAGTTCTGGTTTAAGCAGTGGAGGTTAGAGCATAAGAACTCCATGGCAACTGAGAAATGTTTCACCTAAGCAAGTGCCTTAGTTCTTCATACTTTTGGGATTTTTCTAATTAATAAAAAAAAGATTTTGAACTGGCTAGTTAATATAATATGGCGAAGCTGGCATACTTGCCCATTTTAATCAAATTCAAAGCGGCAGCAATGACTAAGTTGGTGCCTTCTCACTTTCAATGGTTATTGCCTATTGTTTTGTCTCTCTCCATCTTTATGCATTGCTAATGAAAGGGAGCTTATTACTGCATATTTCCCAATTTAATTTTATATGATCCTAGTAATATTTCTCCTTACTACCTTATAATGCAGGCAGATTGTGAACTTGTTAAATTTGACATCCATTGCCATGTCCAAGGTGATGTTGTTCTTGAGTGCATTAGCCTGGATAATGATCTGGAACGTGAAGAGATGATGTTTCGAGTTATGTTTAATACAGCATTTATACGCTCAAATATTTTGATTCTTAACGGTGACGAAATTGACATCTTATGGAATGCCAAGGATAAGTTTTCTAAGGATTTTAGAGCAGAGGTAGTGATCTCTCTCTCCCAGTAGTTCTTTATTATGTTTACTACAACAACAACTATATTGTTGAGGGACAGATTGCTTCATGTGTGGACTCTGCTAAATCTTTTATCTGATCTGACCACTTGTGAAGGTTCTTTTTTCGGAGATGGATGCTGCAAATTCTCTTATTTCAATTGATTGCCCTGGAATCGAGGTGAAAGAAGGCCTTCCAGTAGAAGCATTTGCTAAAGTACAAGAGATTTTCAATAATGTAGATTGGCTTGCTCCAAAGGTAGATGTAGCATTGAATGTGCTGCAACAAATCAAAGAATCAGATTTTCTTCTGGAAACATCGGAAAACATTTCTGTGCCTACTGCAGAAGGTATTTCGTTGCCGGATTCCACTTCAGAAAATCTAAAATCAGAATCAAAGGCATCAAAGGCTCAGGGGAAACAACCTAAGATCATATCCCAAAGAGGACGCCCCACTTCCCTATCAGCTCCGGCTTCTTCACATGGCTCACCTGTCAAAATATCAAGATACCACAGTGCGCCATCGGCCCTTGGCATTACAGCTTTGTTGCAAGATCATGTTGCGTCTAATAGTGAAGAAGTAGTCAAGCATGCAGTGACAATGGCTTTACCTTCTCCAGCTCGTTCTATTTCAAATAAAGCTAAACCTGTACAGCAAACAAAAGAACCCACTCCTTCAAAGCTAACACCTTCACATGCCTCTTTCTCATTACAGTCTTCAACTGATGCTACAAAAGAACCCACTCCTTCTAAGCTAACACCTTCACATGCCTCTTTCTCATTAAAGTCTTCAATTAGTGTTCCTATAACTTCCGGAAAAACTTCTGCAGCTTCTCCATCTCAGTTGATGCCTCTCTCAATTTCAAGTGCCAAAGATTCTTCACCTACTCAACATTCTGGGACCACAATACAGTCATCAGTACGTCCTCCCTCCCCTCCTTTTTCTGGGGCAGCTCCTTCCTATGCTCTCAAGAATTCTTGTTCAATCCCCCCTTCTCCTCCTTTTTCTGAGGTATCTCCATCTTCGTCTGTCAAGAACTCATTTTCAACTCCCCCTCCGCCACCTCCACCCTCTTCTTTGCTGGGAACACCCTCGTCTTCCACAATAAAAAACTCATTTTCAACTCCCCCACCCCCTCCTCCACCTCCTCTTTCAGAAACACCACCATTATTTCTCAAGACCTCACTTTCAGGTTCCCCTCCTCCTCCTCCACCCGCTGCTATTCCATCTTCAAATGCTTGTGCTGTTGATTCTGCGCCGTTTGTGAAGAATGCAGCAGTTACATCTGCTCCCCCACCGCCTCCACCTCTTCCACATTCTGGGCCTGCCTCAGATCCTACTAAAATATCTTCGGCACCATCCCCACCACCACCGCCACCTCCTTCCCTTCCTCCTAATTCTGCCATGAAGGATTCTTCCTCAAAGAATTCTGCCCATGCTCCGCCTGTACCTCCCCCTCCAGCTCCCTTTGCCAAAGCTGGCAGTGCCTCTCCACAGTCTCACTCTAGAGCTGGTGCTGGAAATGTGCCTCCAATTCCTGGACCACCTTCGGGTGGTACATTAAGTTCAAAGGGATGGGGCGTATCACGTTCGAGTCCCAGAAATCAGGCTCCTCCTAAAAAGTCCAATCTTAAGCCATATCATTGGTTAAAGTTGACAAGAGCGATGCAAGGAAGTTTATGGGCTGAAGCGCAGAAAGCTGATGAAGCTTCCAAGTAGGCATCTTCTTCTTTTGCCGACTAGTTTTGTTCATATGATTCTTGTGAACTTTTATTTCATATACTCTCTTATTGGTGCCAGGGCTCCAGATTTCGACATGTCAGAACTTGAGAGTCTTTTCTCTGCAGCTGCGCCAAATTCACAACATGGAAGCACTGGTGGAAAATCGAATCGCCTCGGCTCTGGATCAAAGTCTGAAAAAGTTCAGCTGGTTAGTGTTTAAGTTCTCATTCGCTCAAAACTCTGTTTTCATACTTTCCTGATTCTGGCCGGTAATTTTTTCCGAAATACAAAAAAGAATTGGGTTTGGGTCAGTCTCCTGGCCCTTACGGCCCTACGGTTGATTCCTGTGGGTTAACACTCGAGTTTTTATTTCTCAGAAAGATATATATTAGGTCTATGCGTTATAAATGATAAATTATAGACTCTCCCTCTCAATATTCCATTACGTATGAAGAGGAAAAACAAATTGACTAGTATATCCTTCTCTGGCAAAATATATTTCATGGGTTCCTCAAACATGTATTACAAGGGTATTCTTTCCCTTCAGAATGGAAAATATGTATATACAAATAAACTTCAAGTGGTTACAATCAAAGACTATAAACAAATCTGCAAGTTGTTCTCCAGACTTCACAAATGGAATAAATATCTTTAGTCAGGATTTTTTATTGAACGAAGTAACATTCAATTTCAATATCATGTTTGTTCTTCCCAAAGACATTGATAGCATTTCTAATCTACAATATGTATGGTATTAATGGGTTTCTGCAGATTGAGCTAAGGCGGGCATATAATTGTGAAATTATGCTTACTAAAGTTAAAGTCCCTTTGCCTGAATTGGTGGTATGGTACTCCTCATGACATTTCTTTTTCTCCTGAGCGTACTCCTTGTGGCATTTGTTTGCACATAAATGTTAGTTATGGCATCATAATTGCTTCCCTGTCCATTTCTTTTAGAGTTCAGTCCTTGCGTTGGATGAATCAGCACTAGATGTTGATCAGGTGGAGAATCTCATAAAGTTCTGTCCAACGAAAGAAGAGATAGATTTGCTAAAGGTATCCTATCTTCTTCCAATTGAAATCTTGATCTAGACCCCCCATGTCTGCATATCGTTCCCACTGAGTATTCTATATCCCATTCATGAGTACAATTCTCCAGATTTTTGTTTTAATCTTTCTCGTGTTATAATCAAGCTTTAATGTTCAGGGTTATGGTGGAGATAAGGAAAACTTGGGGAAATGTGAACAGGTATGGGCCAGATTTTTCTTCTCTCTTTTTGATTTGTAACTTTGAGTAGTATGGCTGATGCCACCATTACAATCGAATAGACAAGCCGGCCATTGGCCTAGACATGTACATTAATCAAATTTTCAGTCCATTGTATCAAACGAGGAAAGAAGATATACAGATGATCATCTATGGGCTGTCAAATGTATTATGTTTTAGCTCATCATTCAAGTTGGAGTCCTATTTATTGTATCAATATTTGACTTTTCATCATGAACTTCGTAAAGATCTCAATCCTGTTTTTTCCATGATGTTCTGAATCACTTTTTTTCTTCTCTAATAGTTTTTCTTAGAATTGATGAAAGTGCCGCGGGTGGAGTCAAAGCTGAGAGTTTTCTCCTTTAAGATACAATTTCATTCTCAGGTCATATGATTTCTATTTCACCATTTTTCCACATCCTTTCTGTTGTTATCCTTTTTGTTGCTTTAGCCCTTGTCCTGTAATATTTCTTTCAGGTTTCCGACCTTAGAAATAATTTGAATATTGTCAATTCTGCATCTGAAGAGGCAAGTTACATTGTCATATTCCATTATCTTGTGTCTTCAAAATGTTTTTCTGAATAATTCTCTCGAACACCATTTTCCAAAAAGCAAAATTATGACACCATTTTCACCATTGTGCTTATCAGATCAGAAATTCGGCCAAGTTGAAAAGAATCATGCAAACCATTCTTTCCCTGGGTAATGCTTTGAACCATGGAACTGCAAGAGGTGAGCTAAATTTCCTTGGAAGTGTCTTCTTTACTTTTGCGCATCATCCCAAGGTATATGAATTGTATATGAATTTTGGGTATACAACGATACCCTGTATACAAGACATGAGATATCAAAAAAGATTATTGTTTTTTAATTAAGTATTTTCTCTTGTATACGCGCTTTATGTACTCGGGTTTCATCTATTCTTCATTCTCAATAAAATGTACCATTACCTATATATATAAAAAAAATTACTGCAGTGGTGACAAAGCCACCTGATTTTTAAATGATAATAATATAATAGGTTTGGCATTTGTAAAGACAAGGAGAAAATGTAGAACTGAAAGCCAAAAACTGGAAAAAAAAAGAGAAAAAAAAAAGGAAAAGAAATCATCTTTCCCTGCAGATTGCCCTCACTTGTCAGTTCCGTGCTAGCTTAAACTTGATCTGATCATATTCTGGGTCTGATGAGAATGCAAAAGTTAAAAAAAAAATACCCTCGGGAATTAGAGTATCTTCAAGTTGTTGGCCTTTTGAGTAGGTGACCCATCTATATTTATTTTCACATCGGATCTATTACGTGAACGAGGTGCCGATATCTTCAAGTTGTTCTAGTTGCAGGGTGGAGTTGGACCATATATGGGTCATTTCAAGTCATACTGCTTTGTGCCAGAACTACGAGCTCAACTCTGGAACAACTTACATTTTTTTTAATGGAATTTCTGACGTCTCTAAGTTAATGTCTATGTACAAGCATGTTTGTTGATGTTCATCTATCTATCGTGGAGTACCTTTTCCCTTGAAGCATTAGCTGTCACCATATGCCTTTAACTATGCTGTACAATTTATTTGGAGCAACAATACCTCTTTCTTACTTTCTTGCAATAAGTTTGTAACACTATTGCTGCAGGTTCTGCAATTGGATTTCGATTGGATAGTCTCCTTAAACTCACTGATACACGAGCCCGGAATAACAAGATGACTCTCATGCATTATCTTTGTAAGGTAGAATATTTAATATAACAAGATGACTCTTTTGGTTAATGTTAAGACAAAAGAATTTTTTTGAATTTCTTTTCCCTCTTGGTTAATGGTTAATTTTGGTTTCGTTTTACTCATGTTGCTTCTCCATCTCCGTCAACATTAAAATTTGTATTTCTGTACACTTCTCTTTGGAATGATCATTTATAATTTTTGATAATAAATTTCTGCTTGGCAAGCTGTAGGTGCTTGCTGAAAAGTTGCCAGAACTTCTTGATTTTCCAAAAGAGCTTAAGAGTTTGGAGGCTTCAACAAAGGTATCATTTTTGGTTTTGTTTTCTTTCTGGGTATACACTTTGTGGAAGCAGTTAATTTCCTGTATTTCTGTCTTTGTAGCTAATAGTCACATTACCATGCAGATACAATTAAAATATTTGGCGGAGGAAATGCAGGCCGTTAGTAAGGGGCTGGAGAAAGTTGTACAGGAATTGTCTGCCTCAGAAAATGACGGTCGTGTTTCAAATGAATTTTGCAAGGTACTCTGTGCATCGACTCCCAGATGTGTTCATTTGTGTGAATGAAGCTTCTTTACATGATGATACTGCATTATTTTCCTACAGCCGATGGATGCATTGATTTGAAGCATGTGATATACTTTCATTAACTTAACCTATATATATTAGCTGGACCCCTTGCGATAGACCATGCCAATAGCATGCCTTACTTCTCAAGGATCTGATTCTGTGTAATCTGTGGCAACGACGATTCTCCATAATCTTTTTCTGCTATCTCCTAAACTGCCTCTCTATTTTCCTATGGAGGAGACTAGTTCCTAGATCATGACAAGTGCCTTTGCTGATTTGCGCCCCATTTCATTTCAATCTATCTCGTGGTAAGTGAATAGTTAGTCGAAAGAGTCACTGCCAACAACTTAACGAGATTTTGTAATGAAAGAAGGGCCAGTGAGTGAAGAGAGGAAGTACGTTAGCTTGATATTCTCTGCTTCCAACTAGCCTAGCTTTGCCTTTTAAAGTGCCCTTTCAATACAGACTCCCGATCAAAGTTATTCCACATTCAGAGTGATATATTTTGCCTAGGCTTGGATGGTTAAAAGCATTAATATGGCCAAAAGGAGGGGAAGTACTAGGACATCATTTTTATATTATCCTACCATTGATTTAAAGTGGGGAATAAAAAAGTGTAAGAATAGCAAGAAGAACTAAAGAAAACGAGTGAAAACATAGAATGAAGAAGAATGCCACTGCATATCATAAATTGAATGATTCCCTTACACAGTGCTGCTGCTTTATACTAAAAATGGACAAACAATGCTAACCATCTAAAGAATCTTCGTGTCACCTCAATTCTGTACAGTTACAAAATAACGACCTCTAAAATTACATAAAAATACATTACAACTCATCTAGAAGAAGGACCATTTAGTAAATTAACTATAGGTTTATTACAAGAAGCAGATCCATTCGGTAAAGAGTGAGGCTGCATATCAGAGTCATTGATGTTGCCATGAGCAACTGCATCCACATGATCTGGACTGTTGGAAGAACTGATGCCATGCTGCTCTAATAAAAAGTGTTCACTTGTACCAGTTGAATTCCCTAACTCAAAATCAGTCACCTGTGTTGATTATAACAGAGGGCTCAAATAGTCATAAAGATCATATATATTACACTAGTACATACGTACATGGTAATAAAATAAAGCTTGAAGTCACCGAAGTCCTGCCATGATAACAGATCTTCTGCCATGATAACAGATCTTACACTCCTGGTGGATCTTGAACTCACACTTTAACCTATCCTTATAGAAAGAAGAGGTGTTATCCAAGCTCTTAACACGGTGGAAAATTCTGCTTGATTTAACACCATTTGAAGAGGGCGTGGTCTTTTTCCCGTTTAAATACTTCCCCTTTGTCGAATACCTGCTTTTAAACTTAAATTAGTTTACTTGGATTGGTTTTCTGATTAAATTTAATTCAAGTTATTAATATTACTTCTTTCCTTTGGAAACATTCAGATTTTAAAGGATTTTCTTAGCTATGCTGAAGCTGAAGTGAGGTCTTTGGCTTCACTTTATTCTAGTGTGGTATGTATCTAGCTCACTTTGATGGAATTGGTTTTAGAGTACATTAGTTAGGTGCTTCCAAGATGATATTACTAGACATATTTCTGAATTTGGATTTTCAGGGTAGAAATGCGGATGCACTGGCTCTATATTTTGGGGAAGATCCAGCCCGTTGTCCATTTGAGCAAGGTATTCTTGGTCTTAAGGTTTCGAATAATCTGTGTTCCTGTTTAAACTGCAGTAGGAAAAAGAAATGAAAAAAATAAAACAACCAGTTATCTAATTATACATCAGTGATTGATCAATTACTCAAATAGCAACAGTTCGAGCAATGTTTAACGTGGCTCATCGATTATTCATTGTCCTACTGAGTTAAGGAACAATGATCAGTTGCATATCATGGTTAATTTATATTAGCTAATAGAATTTCTCCAATCGGTGAGCATCATTACTTATTATTAGCTTGATATATTTTGCATTTACTATGTACTCCAAGCTATATTAATCTCTGAATCTTGAGTGTGGTGCATGCATGCCATGCTATATTGATCTATTGCTTGTTTTAACGGTTGCAGTTAGCATATATAGTGGCTTTTAATTCTTTTTTTTTTTTTTTTTTCTCTTGATTTGTTTTATTTACTCGTAGTCGTATCTACTCTGCTCAACTTTGTGAGGATGTTTGTACGAGCACACGAAGAAAACTGCAAATACATTGAGCTCGAAAAGAAGAAAGCACAGAAGGAGGAAGAAAATGAGAAGGTAGCGTTGGGTGCTTCCAAAAAGGAGTCCGTAAACCTGATGCGGACTACCATCAAGAGTGGTAACATGAATTGATCAAGCTAATCATTTGTTAGCAACACAACATAACCTAACCTAAGTAGTACTGCTGCATGAAAAAGAAGGCCCTTACATGCAATTAGGACGACGTATAGCCAGCAGCTAGCACTGCATGGTATATATTGATGAACTGATGGTGTAGCTGAGAAATTTTTTATTTTTAACTGGTAAGCCTTATACTTCGCCCTCCCTTTATTTCCCGTTCTGAAATTTATGTTTTTTTCATTATATATTTTGAATGATTTATTTTCTTTGGAGCAGTACTGATGTTGGAGCTGCATGCATGGAGTCCTATTCAATGAGCATGGAGGCTTCCTGATCTTATGCTGATCTTTGGAAATTTTGCAGTAAAAGTTTCCGTTAAGAGTTATGACAACCCCACTGGCCTGATCTTCCCCTCCGATCCCTAGCTAGCTCGTTTCTTCCATCATTAATATTTGATCTGCTTGTATATTTTTTGGATGTTAGGATGTAAATGTCGATATATATATACACATATATAGATAGATTAATGTTACGATTGTATGACTGGAAATTAAGGGCAATATTTGATCATCTTTCTGAAAAGCAACCAGTGAGGGAAGTATTTGCGGTATGAGTAATATATATAATTAAAGCCATTTTTTTAAGCATATATTAATATGTCAGGCATAACCGTTGGGCGGATACATGCAGAACCTGTACGTAGTACTATTTATCTGATCTGATGTTGAAACTACAAATTAAATCAGTTGAACGCTTATAATTAACGCATGCATGAGATCATATATATAACAATGCCTTTTCCCTTTGATCCCATTTTTGTAAAGATAAACCAAACTGATTCATAAAAATAGAAAAGTTAAAGATCGAAACTTCAAGCACTTGAACCTTATTTCTTAAAAACTAACACCTAAAAGAAACCTATATATCATTCTAATTAGACTTAGATTCTATGCTGTTTTCCTCTCTTTACAAGATGAGATGAAGAGATCATGTTGATATTCAAATCTTCGATGGTTTAGGCTGCGGGTGGGTCATGGAGCGTGCAACTGCTGCAGCTAAAGCTGCGGTGAAGCTGGGATCCTTAGTGAAAGAGGCCACATATTCTTCAATGTTGACGTTGCAGTTGTTGTTATGGAGTTTATTTTCCACAATATGATCATTTCTTCGACTTTTTTCATTTGGCCCAGAAAGACTAAGATCTAGGGCGATAGATGGTTCAAATGAGTGATTCTCAACCGGGTACGGAGGATAAATAATATTAGCCACTGAGCCGGCTTTGGGTAGTACTTCATCATCTGATGAAGATAAAGAGTCCCTAAGAGCTGGAACATGATAATTAGCATCATGGTTGTGCTCTCCATCATAGGTTGCCACAAGAAAAGACTGATCTTCTACGCATCTTTGTACCTGAATTAATAGCGCCAGCATCATGAGGAATTAGAACGAGCTTTATATAATTACTCCTCGTACAATGCTTGTTTAACTTATTTTATAATCGATCGAATCATTCCCAAATGGATCGAAGAGATCATAATAACAAATGATCATGAGATTCGAAAATTATGCAATCTGATTAATTATATATACCTTCTTTTTGACGGGGCATCCCGCCGGAGCCATGGAACACCTGAAATAAGCTCTAGGTGATGGGTTGTCTTTAGTAACCTTCTGCCCATATTTCCTCCATTGATAGCCATCTTTCACTACCTAAATTCATGACGAAAATATAAATTATGATGCGAAGAAATCACATGACAAGCTAGCGCCCACAGTCCACAGATATTTTGTATGTATGTAGCAACAAGACTGACTTACTTGGCTATTGTCCGTAGAGTCTGTTCTCACTAAAATTCGTGATGTCTTATTAGATGTCGGAACCTGCAGCTCGATCCGTGCTCTCTTGCAGCTTGTAATTTCACTGTTCGAGCGGCTTTCAGTTAAATCGATTACGCCCAATTTTTGTGCCTTTTTTTCTTGAAGCTGGACTTGAAGAATGTTGCATTTTCTGTTCATAGCTTCGAGCTTGAATCTTAGAGTCTCGTTCTCTTTTCGCAAACTCTCCAAGCCTGCTCGGAGGGTTTTCACCTGGCGGAACAGCTCTTTTTTCTCAGAATATATATACATACATACATACATACATACACATATATAGGTTATTCTATGTCTAATATTGACCTTTTATTTTTAGAACTTGCAGTGATATAAAGTTTGAAAACTGCCGAAAATTAATGAAGCTACAAAATAAGTAAAACGAAGAACCCAGCTATGTCAGTACTACTTTTCCCTATTTCATGACGATCATGATCTACATATATGGAACATCAATTAATATTGGAAAGAAAATCAAGACGAACTTGTCGATTTTTTCTTCCATTCGCACAGAAAAGAAGCAATTAAGAAGAGAATTGAAATAAATATTACTACCTTTTCATTACAAGAGGTGTGAGCTTCCATGTTCATGATCACAAACTGGATGAGCTTAATTCGACGATATAGCTAGCTAGACAGTTGGAAGATCATGATCGATCCGTATATGTAAAAGAATATTCTCGTCCGGTGGCTCTCTCTGGTGGTAGTACTACTACTACTACTTTTAAGGTAGTTTCGTTCAAGGAATTTAAGCGGAAAAGATCAAAGAAGACCAATTTGATGGCTGCTCTCTGATCCCAGTGTTAGTAAGCCAGCTTGTTTTTGGTCTTAGTTCTTCGCAATGAAGGGGGGTTGAAATCAAATCCATGTGTTAGAAAGGATAAAAAAAAAGGGTAATGAATTCATGGTATTTAAGAACATTTGAATGACCATGACGATGACATACGCACGTAGCGTGCATTACATCACCATCATTATTAATATCGTAAGCCCTATGGCTATCCATTCCAACAAGTGCTACTGGTTCACACTTTGAATATCTTTGGTCGTCCGGGAAGCGTGCAGACATAAAAAAGGTAAATCCAAAGACTTCCAAGTCTTTCTATTTTGGTGGTCCCCTTAATTTGGTGGCCAAATCAAAAATTCTATCCTTTTACCAGTTATTACGGATAAGACAGTAGCTAGTAGGAAATATCTGTGAATTTTAAAGTTAAGTCGTGACTAAAACATCAACATGTACAATGACAAATTACTAAAGTCAGCTGGGTTATTCATGTCATGGCGTACCTCTGACGGTTAACGACTTACTAATTAACGTATTAGAGGGCCTGGCTTGATTATATCCTTAAAAAAGAATCAAATCCATCAATTATTCTATTGTCAAGTCTTTTAAATTTTAAATTAATATCACGAAAATATATTTAATAATTTTCAAAAGCTACTATACTGATCAATTGAAGAAAAGTCACGCCTGTATAAAATATAATAAATAATTTAATTTTTTTAAATTTTAAAATAATTATAATACTAAAAAATAATATTTTAAATTTTTATTTTAAACTCAAAATTCTCATCTCTATCCCCAACATCTATTTTAAATTTTCAACTGTTTCCATCTTCTATGAGGAAATTAAAAAATTAAAAAATATAAAAACAATAATATATATATATATATATATATATATGTATTTATATTAATTAGCCGGCCAGCTAGCTTCCAGCCGCCAATATTAATAATCCAGGTACCGATCTCGGCAGCCGAATGAACCATGTGCACACAACTTTAATTTCAACCAAAAAGATATAAAAAATAAATAAATAAATAAAACCGAACCATATGAATAATACATGAGTTATATGTTCCTGAATTTAATATCAAAGATTTTTAGCAGTTGATGAAATAAGTTTCAAAATCAAAGTGTCAAAGATATATACATATATACATGACTTTGATTTTTAGCAGTTAATATCAAAGATTTAATAATTGTATTTAGTATTATTCTTATTTATTTATTTATAAACATGCACTCTATTAAAGAACAAAATTACTAAATTTTATGTAGAAGACCGAATATAAATTAAAAGTTGAATGTATTTGAAAATGAAATGTTGTTCGATTTGTTAAGAATTTTCTAATGTCACTACAACAAAATTGACCTTTTCCCACTAGTTCTTTTCCCACTATATATGCTCATGAAAAATACCTACTTTTTATTACAAATTGTATTTGTGGAAAAAGAAATGTTCTTTTGCCATGACTGCATTCCCACGGTTTTAAAATCGTGGGTAAAACTGCCTTTTGCCACTACTTCGTGTAGTGAAAAATAAACTAACCTGTTAACACCAAACGGTGGAGACGGAAAAAAAAATGGCCTTTTGCGGCGACAATAAGTCGACGCAAATAAGTATTCCCTTCAGCTGATTCCACTCGGTATTTAACCTTCATCGTTGGATTAAATTTAAAGATCCGACGGTTTACATTAAACTTGAAACCCTAAAATTCCCCCCCCCCCCCAAACCCATGCGCCCTTGTTTAATCTCTGTGTTCTCTCTCTCCTCCGACGCCGTAGCATGGACCCCCTCCCCATTCGCTTGTTCTCTCCTCGGCTCCATCCCAGGCCATCGTCGCCGCCACAGGGCACGACGGTCTCATCGGACCGGCCACCCCACGCCTCCCTCTCCCTCTCTTCCCTTTCTCTCTCCCCGAGGCAAGCCCAAACCGAGTCCCCTCTCCCTCACTCGGTTCCTTGCCGTCGCCAACCAACTCTGCCGCCAGCGGTTGAGCCGCACCACCACCACCAGCCCCCCACCTCGGCGATGATCCCCTTCCTCCCTTTCCCACAGCCGAAGCCCCCACCTCGGCGACGACCCCTCATCCTCCCTCGCGTTCTCTCTCTCTCATGGATCCCCTGTTCTGTGCCACCAGATCCAACGCCATGAGCCACAATCGCCACCTCTAGCCACGACGCCGCACCAACACGAGCAACCCACCGACACAGCAGCAGCAGCTCCCGCACGATTTCATCACTGTCGAAGCCCTTAAGCATGGTAAAATCCTACATTTATATCTTTAGTGCATTATTTTGGAGTAAAGGGACGTGTATATCTTTAGTGCATTATTTTGGAGTAATTTTTCTGTGTAAACTTCGATAGATAGAGCACTACTGAATCATGGAGAAATTTCTATAAAATGTTGTGACAATTTTCTGTAAAAAGTAATTATGTGACTATGTCTCCTTGCTATGTATGAGAGCCTACGTTGGACCTTTACTGTGAATTGATGACATAATTAAGATGTGCTTCATGGAGAGGACAAAGCATATGTACCAAAACAAATGCCTTAACTTTGTACCCTATGATTCAACGATCATTAAATGGGGGAAGATTTCTTATTGGCCCTTTTTCCTATAGGGATGAGGAAAAGCTTTATCACCCAAATTAAAGAATCGTCCCTGTCAAAGATAGTGCTAAGCTATTTGATGCTAGAGAGCAGTAGCCCATGAATTTCAGCCATTCCTTAGTCAATGTCACAAGCCATTCCATATTACATATTTTTTAGTTGAAATGAGTTAAAAACAAGCAATATATCAAGAGGTAGTTTTATACACTTATGTTTGTTATTTAACAATATCTGAAGATGTAGTTTGATCAATAGGCTGTATAGGATCAATGATCACTTGGTTGAGATTTATGAGTGGTATGTTATAAGTAAGGGAACCGTTTGTACCTTCTGATTTTTAGGTTCAGTTTTACATGATGAGTCCCTCTGTTTTGAAGACTTTATCAACTCACAAGAAGGTACTTAAATAATTAATCATGAGTTGCTTGTGATTTCGCAAATTTTTATGAAGTCTTTATTTTTTATTTTTTTGTCCTAAATGAGCGCCTCTATTTGTAATTTTGTACTCTTAGAGGGTCATTATTTTACGGCATTCAAGGATGTTCTTGATTCAGGATTTTTCAGTTCAAGCTTGAGTACCAAAGGCCTGGATACACGGGCTTGTCCTTGTAAAAGCAGGTATATAATGTACTTGAGTTATTTAGAGGTAATCATAAATTTGTTTGATAATATCAATAGGTATAGTCCAAAAACATGGGTTATATGTAGGAGCTTAGTATTCTTACAAGTTGTGTCGAGGATTCAAGAATATTGCCCCCTGATTGTGTAATATTGCCCCCTGATCGAGAAATCCATTATAGGAGGTATTTCTAGGTGATAGTTGTGTAATATACGATTGTAAATCCTTCCATATCTGTACAAATAGTCAATGATTGTAAATCTTTCCATAAGATGACTTTTTTTGCTTTTACAATTTTTTTTTTCTGAATTCTTTTATATGTGATATTTAGTAATTTAGTTGAATGTTGATTAGTAGGTGTGAAACAATATCATTATTTTTTTTCTTCAATTATTATTTTTTCTGAATTCTTTTATTATTTGCCGCAAATATGTCTCGTGGCAAATACACTTTTTTTTTGCCAAAAAACATTTTTTTTCCACCAAATGCTCTAGTGGGTAATATTAATACCCACTAGCATATTTCATCATAAAATATAGTATTTCTCACTAATCAATCTAATTTGAGTAACTTTTTACCACGAAATTCGTTGGCTATCTCCACTATCTATTTGGTGGAAAAATATCACAATTTCCCACCAATTCACGAATTAGTGGAAAAAAATACTTAGTGTCACCAACTTTAAGTCACTACTCTCCCACGGATAGATTTAGTGGGTAAAGAGCATTTTCCACTACGACTATAGTTTTTCCGACCACATACTCTTGCGGCAAAAACTAACAAATGTTGTAGTGTGTATGTCTATAGTTTGACTGCATTTCCATTAGCAGCCAATAACTTTTTGGGGTGACACGTGAGATCCATTGGTATACGGCCACGTCACACTCAAATTACATCTTAAATCCCCACGAGGCAACAAAAGCTCTTCCGTAGTACTCCATATATGAATTTTGATAGTTTGTTTTTCATCTTTTTGATTGAGGATTGGTATTCAATCACTATCAATGAAGACTGATATTAAGGAATAACCCTTCTAAATAAGAGTAAGAAATCTCTTCACCTAACTTTCTAATAAAATAATCCTCTCTCGAATTGTCTTAATGAAAGGTTGCCTTGGTTTACCAATCACGCTTACATCCCTTATAAGATATTATCAATTTAAAATTTAAAAAATAAAATATATATATGCAACATTAGTTATAAAATATAATACATGAATATAAAAAAAAATTATATACTAATTAAAATAATGAGAAATTGTTTTCTGTTATACCATTCGATCAAATTCCTAATCATTTAAACATTATAATTTTTACAGTACTGTTTAGACGTGAAACATATACGTTCAAACACTGAAATTATATTCAATTCAAAGGTATGGTAAATCAATCAAACGTTCGACATTTGAATTCCTACCGTTCAAATAAATTCAAAATTGTTTGAACAGAATATGAATCGAGCTCAGCTATGACTGAGTCAACTCAACGGCCATGAAAACAAAAAAGCATCCATTGATTCCTTTCTTCCTTCTACGGATAATAACTACACAACAGTTTGAAATCAACTTACAATAGATTCCCAGCCACCTACGGCATCCATGAGCGGATAAATAAAGTTTTTCTATATTTTACAAATAATACAACAAAACGTATAGAAGTAAATGTATAGAAATTATTAATAAAGAGACATACTTGCACTGATTAATTGAGAAATTGATTGTAAGAGAGTTGTAAGGATACATACTTACTATTACCCATTAGTTAATACATAGATATATATATATATATATAATAATGTAAATAAAAAAATGATATACATATAATTATCATTTTCACAATTCTTTACATAATTCTATTTTAAATAAAGACAATTTTGATAAAATAATTTACAAAAATAATATTAACTTATAGAAATTATATCTTGATTATATAAAAAGTTCGTTAAAATAAATGGCGGGAGTACGGCGGCCTAAAGTCAAGTCTTTGTATAAAGTAGCCCCGGTTCCGGTGTCATTGGAAGTCAATGACGTAAACACGTGGACATAGACAATGTTTATGATTTAACTCACTCATCAATCCATGCACGAAATCTCCCACTTGACACGAGAATTAATAAAAGGATTCAAATTTCAATCGATCACCTAAACTTTTAATTATATAAAGAATAATTTTATTATAAGAACTCTACAACATATATTATTTATATAGTATATTTTAATTTAAAAAATAAGATTTAAAATTTAAATTATATATCAAGACGTTTTAACTATTGTCATAATATATATATATGTATGTATTTACAAATAATTTGCTAATTGACACACTCGCCACATGATCAATTAGCATAAAAAATATTAGTATTTAATTAAATTTTTTAATAATATATAATTATAATAAATTATCTTAAAATAAGTGATTTGTTTACCCTCATGCATATATAAAAAATGAGTGATGATACATGTACACCTCTTTTTACAACTTTAATTTCTATAATCATGCTTTAAAATGAGGATATTTATGTAAATTGACGTTAATTTTATAAATTATTTTATAAAAATACCCCTCATTTAAAATATAATTATATAATAATTTGTAAAAACGGTTGTATATATGTATATCAATCATTTTAATTCATTATAAATATATATATAGATCATATATACATAAATTAACAGAATAGTAATAATATGCTTATATATGTCTAATTTTAATAAATTCAGTTTAATCTAATTTTAAATTTATAATTTCAAATTAAGCATGATTTTATATATATATATATATATATATATATATCCACGCAAGCTAGCTATTTAAAGCTGCACAAGTATATATTATATGGAGGCTGCTTTAATTCATGTGCGGAGACTGAAGACTTGGTTTCTCATAATTAAAGAAAGAAGACCAAAATTAAAGGACCTCGACAGCTAGCTGCTGGATCAAATAATATATATATATATATATATATATATATAATATATTAAAATAGACATGATCATGTGGTTGTTATAAATAAATAAATATATATATATATATATAATTAAATTAGAATTGAAAGTATGTACGTAGATTGTTTATAGTCAATTAATACGGCTGTATATTTAATACATGTATTAATAGTATTAATTAGCGGGGGCCCAGTTTACTGGTTAATTAAAACAAATTAAGAATCGTGCGCATGCAAGTTTGTAACATCATGTAGCCACTTTGTCAATATATATATATATATATATATATATGTTTTTATATTTATATATGCTTGTTTTATTATTATAGCCGTCCTTTCCTTGTGTAATATCCTTTTAAAAATAATGTATTCTTTTGCTCTGAATTTGTCGTTAATTAGGCATGGGATCGTACGTCTGAATTTTTGTGGTTATTTCTAAGCCATCAAAAGTCTTAATGACATTCTTAAAAAAAAAAAGTGGTCTTGATATATGTTCAGTCGTTCGACTAATTTGCTGATCAAGGTAGTGGTTATTATAGTAGTTTGACTACAATAAAAGCAGCTTTTTGTCATAGTTGAGAGTTGTCGAAAAAGGCTACCATTAAGTCGCAATAACATTTATGCCACTAAATTACATTCGTGGGAGGTTGGTGGCATATAATAAGTGGGGAATATTATTTTGTCACGGATAAAAAATTTCGTGGAAATAGATTAATATTTACCACGAAATGAGTTCGTGGGAAAATTAGTATGGTGTGGTGGCAAACGCTATTTAGATTTCTTTAACTGTGGTAAGTTAAATTATTTTGCCACACTTATACTAGGTCGGGATAAGTGTGTTTCCCACGAGACTGTTCATGGAAAATATGGTGGCAAAAAGGTATATGTAATTATATCTTCTGGTTACAGTTACATAATTCCGACCAACTTCGTGGTGCCTATTATGGCACAACTTGGGTTGTACTTTTGAAATTCCACCCTTTTCCACCACATGGTTTGATTGGTAATAGATGTTTAGTGTCGGCTCGAGTGGTCGGAAAAGGGTATGTGCTATGTATACCAACGTGGGATATAATATGGCAAACAATTTTTCCCCATTGGATGCTGTAATGACAAATATTTGTTTCGGACAACTATTTCTGGTGGCAATATATTAATACCCATTCTGTTTTGTTTTGACAAAATATTATTGCCCGCAACTTCGATTTATTGGAAATAGGTCCATTCCATTTAACCAAGTAGTCGGGAAAATACTACATCCATACACCGTGGTGGTGGGAAAAGGTTTCTTCTGGGGACCAAGGCATTTCCACCCCAGTAAAAACTCGTGGCTATTGTTTATTATCCATCTGGTCTGTTGTACAAATAAATCTTTTCACATCAATTTTCCTAGTGGGAAAAATATAGTACAGATCCTTTTTTGCCATCCCTTGAAAGTAGTGGCAAAACCGAGTATTTGATAACCTACTTTTCTAGACGAAATGGGAATATGGGAATAACCTGTTTGCCATATTGAATATATAAATTTTACAGTTCATAATAACCATCACTTATTATGAAAACCCCATTCACAATGCTCCTGTTACCCCATTCAGAATCCAAGTATTTGCCAATTTCTTGCAAAGAAACACATACAAATGATACACTTATCATTGAATTCCATAATAACCTGTCAATATACTATATCTAAGCACATTTCCAAGATATACAAGAAATGAAAACATCCATAGAGACACAAAAGAACGCCTGCAATCTCTTAACTGAATTACAGTACCAAATGTGACGTCAACCTGAAACCTTAATGTGTATTCATCACATTAAGAATTCAATTCGATGAAACCTACAATTTTCATTACAACTGATATTCCAAGTACATGAGGGAATTATATCTACTGGCAATTTAATTACTCTTTGAAGGATGGGATGAAGGACATATACACAGATTAGAAAGCATTAATCTAATCTGCGTTTCAATTTGTCATCAAGTCTACATGAGCTCAAAGGCTTGTTGCTCCAAAAATGTTGGATTTCTGTTGTTTCCTGAGAATGAAATAGATAAGCTTTCTACTGTCAATAGGTATTATATATACTGCATGCATATTTCATGACATATGTGTCAGAATCTACATAAACAAATATTCTCGTTTCCCATATACATTATGAAAGCCTGCATCATTTATATATTCTCCCCATTCATACACAGATTGTTTTTGTGTATCATCTACCTATATTTTTTCATGAATGGTTGTCCAGTATTATTAAGTTGCAAAATTCCCATACAACTGCCCCCTATATGACCATTATTAGCATTACAATTATGCTAATAGTGTATATACTGCAGTTGAATATTCTGCAGTATATGCAGCTGCTATATCCAAATATTTATAGGTATTTTAAGCTGCATTTCAGTCATAAGTTTAAACCAATATTACTCAACACAGTTTGGGAATTAGAGTTATGTACTACGTGCAGGAAAACTGATCAATATATTCAACACATCTATAGGTATTCCCATCTACCATCTCGAAGATATTAGGATATGCAAGTATCTCCTTATTTGTTTAGCTTATCAAACAATTTGAAAGGTCATCCCTAGGTTGCACCAATTTCAACTTCCTCTTCCCATAATTACTGATTACACTTTTTCCCCACAACCCAACTCTGAAATGTAGTGATTTCTCCCCCACCCACAGGTTTTGTTCCCAATAATTATGACATACTGAATTAGTTGGCATAATTACTGGGGATTACAGAAACAGTAAACTGGTTTGCAAGGTACAAGAGCCTCACATGTCCTATGAGTACTTCATTATGCCATGATCTGTAAACTGTCCAAGCATCATTTTCCACCTAGAAACTGATGACTCCATTTAATGTAAACTATATAAAATGTTTACTGAGTTTCCTTATAACCCACACTGTTTCATGAATTGTAAAACCTGAGTTAACATTGATCATTTCTATTTTCCGAGACATTAAGATGTTATCTATTGATTTATGGTGTCCCTTCCAGGACTCTTGCTTTTTGTTAAATAATCTCCAACTATTAAGATAACCATATAGTAAAATGAGGCTGAATCCCAAGAAATTACCTTTCATCTGAAAATGTGTTAGACCATGAACCATCCAGGTGCTCTACCATCTACAATCCATGAGGCTGAAATCCCTGCCTATCATCACTGCTTGATGAGCCTGTAATTTGGAATGGAAGGGACAGCCAATCAGCATATATATATATATATATTCTGTTTTCCCTCCATTTATGCAAAGCAAAGAAAATGTTTTACCTTTTGTGTATATTTGTTTCAGAATTGAACCCTTATACATATACAAAAAAGAAAAGCAAGTCAAACCAAGTTTACCCATCATCTTACCTTTCCTCTAACTATGTGTTAAGATAGCCAGCCTAACTAGCATGTTACAGACCAAAATAACAGTACCTACGGATGTCTTAGCTGGGAATTTAAGGTGTTACATTAATGTGTTCAAATCCCTCCACAAAAAATTTCCCCCCACAAAATAATCCCTCCACAAAAAACTTATTCATTAAAACCAGCTATTCATCCAGTTGAGTCTCTCTATGAGACTCAGTACCGGAGGGTAAATCAGTGTTTCGATAGCTCATCAATAGCTTCTCATGCTATGAAAAATTTCTCCTCAATTCTACAATATCAGCCAGCATGCTATCCAGTTTGCTTTTGTACATTTCAGCATCGCTCTTGTTCCTTTGATTCTCCTCCGAGAGACGAATGAAAGCTCTACTCTTCTGCATTGAAGGAGATGGTTCTGGAATCACCATGTGCCCCATACCAGACGTGTATCCAGATTTTTTGCCCAAGACTTCTTTGAAGATGGTGGAAGCCGCTTCTTCAAGATCCTCGTCTGACTCTTTCTCAGCTAACCTCTCCATCATTAAATTCTGTTAATGGCATGGTAAGAAGGAAACTTAGCAGCAATTGACACCTAATTTTTCTGTTTGTCAATATACATGAAATTATAGAAGAACCATCAGCTTACATAATTGAGTTCAGTAGCTTCATTTATGAATTTTCCTTTCCGTGTCGACCAATGGGTATCCTTATAGAAGGCCACCATATTTTGCTGCGTCGGTCGCTGAAAACCAGATATGAGCAGTCAGTATTTCCTTTGGGATTTCTACACTATTAAGTACATAAAACTTTATGGTTAAGTATCACAAACCTTCTCCTCTAATATTCGAATAAAGGATTTGCGACCACCGGTATGCGCAACCTTCAGCTTTTGCCTATTTGAAATATTTCTTTTCGACTTCTCCTGCATGATGTTGTAAGAAATTAGTTTGCCCCCTCAAAAGTACATCACTTTCCTCAAAATCAGACATAAGCAACCTTTAACTAAAGATGATTCCCTGAATGTAGCAACACGTGTGACTAAGCTCAGTTCTTATAATGTATTTAAAGATGCAATTATATTTATAATCTGAAAGTTAAACAAAAGTCCAATACCTTGAATGATGCACTTGCCCACCTTTCACATAGTTTTTCCCATACTTGTTTGTCCACCTTGTTTGTCCCACCACGTAGTGCCTCTTCATGTGAGGCATATTTATTATACACTTTGTGTAATGCATAATGAAATGCATTATACTTGTCGGCCAAATGGTTTACAACCATCTCCCAGTGGTTGTCTCTTGTCCAATCCAGTAGAAAATCTGCCTGCATGAAAAAATGTAGCTTTTGTTACATGAGTTTGATATCAATTATTTGATAAGCTATCTAATGGAGTCAGCACCAACGAAACTTCCAGTTTATTAAAAATAAGGACTCGTACCCTGACACGGTCAATCAGCTCTTGCTTTTCAGCTTCGGGTACATAACTCCACGATGCATGCCTCATGTCAGCATGTATTTTAATGATGTCTATTAGCCGGCCAGTGAATATGGATGCATTCTCGCAAGATGGCCCTCGATGACCATCTTGAATTATCAAAGGTATCTTGCCCACTTTCCGCATTCTATCAAATAGTGCGCCCTTCGCAGGCCCTCTACCTCTTTTCTTCCTAGGTGGATGTACATCAAGACATCAATTGAATAGGATAAATATTCCGACAAAGTTTCATTGGATACCATGCAGCAACCAATAACTTGAATGTTAGTCATTAATGTATATGAATTTATAACACATTATTGCAGCTAATCGTTTATTTATTGATGACATACCTATATTAGTTTGCCCCTCTCCAACGACATCTCCACCCATAGCCTCTTGTGCGGCAGCAGCTCCTATATCCTGAGTTGAATCATTTGACTCCGACTCATCTCGCAACATGGTTTGAGGAGGCAAGGGCGCTTCTGGTATTGGACTACGACATATCTCTGCTCTACCTTGTCTGACTCGGCCCTCACGAAACTTCATAGTTCTCACCATCCTTGCCTTCTCTGCTGGGTGGAAATACCAACTATTAATTGAACCATGCAACCATACATATACAATTAAGTTACCGTGATTTAATACTGTGACACAGCTTAAACAAGTTGTAACAAATCAACTGTTTCAGACTACCTTTTTGTATGTTGGAGGGAATTATTTTTGAGTACCATCTAGCCATAATGATTAATAGTATATGTGCCTAATCCCAGGTGTCTAAATAAATTAATTCCTACTAACTAGAGTATGTATTAACCCATCCTTTGCAATGTGTAACACACATCTGAAATTATTTATTTGTATAACATTTTCCGCTTTCTGGACTTTTTTTAAAACAGCTGAACCAGGAGGTTATACTAAAGCTTTGGACTTTGTGTTAGACATATACAACAACAAACATCTTAAAGCCACCAACTAGGTTATTTATATTACAATCCTAAAAACAAAACCCCCTAACTATCACATCCAACTTTCCATCACACTTTCTGCACAAACATATTTCTGGGAATTTTGGACCCAAACCAGTAATTGCTAATTGTTATTATTTGTGAAGTAAGTTCACAATTAATTTACCTTCTTAAAGTTTCTGTAGATTGATGGTAAGTGCCTTTAAGTACAGATCAGTTTTTGTATTTGCTATACATAACATGGCACAAAAAAAGTCCTTGTAATATTAATGTTGGAAAGTGTAAAACACCTTGACACTTTTCACGTTTTCCTCCTTTGATAAACTGCTGTCCGAGGACAAAATTCTAGTACTAACAAATTGGTTGTCTGGCATCTACACCCACATCCATATCCAACACTCAAGATGCCATGTACATTCCTCAAACATTAAATATCAGACATGTATTTTATGAATGTCGTACATAGAAACTATATTTACTTTGCTTCTGACATGCTAGCCTTAAAACAAAACACACTCTAACATATTTCCCTTTCAAACTCTCTCAGCCTAATATGGACAGAACATTTTTCCACATCTTGACATGCTAGCCTTAAACCAAAACCCACTCTAAACAAAGCACACTTTTGAGAAAAGGGGAATGGTAACCACTCAACAGGTTACTATGAGTGTGTAAAACAACCATTACAAGAAGTAAGTGTTGGCCTTTGTTAAAAGCTTTTAGAAGTAGTAGAATAAGTAATCTGAAACTTAAAGTACCTGGTTGCAGCTCAAATTTGTTGCGGGGCAGAGAATATTGTTCTTAAAGCACTCACTTGTACACTGTGTGCTTCAATATTCAGCAGTTTTCAGAGTTCTCAATATTTTGTGCAGACCTGGTTAGCAGCTCCACTGAAAAATGCTATCTCCCAACCTCAGTTTGACCATTTTACTTCTGGAAATCAATTTGTTCTCTGTTGGGTGTGTTAAGATATGGGAGGGAAGGCATACGCTGTGAAGTTTTAAGTATCTCTGTTTCCTCCTCAAAGCTGATACACATCTACCAACTTTACCACGTGTCAACCCCAGGTTATTTTGCATTCTGCACAAACAGCCTT